>NC_133137.1:6754476-7080726 GCF_048418815.1 Hemitrygon akajei | reverse complement strand
TTGACCTGTTAGTCAACTGTAAAATTACCTCCACCCTAAGCTTGCTGTTAGTTTTATACTGATTCTATTGCTATGATGAATCTTAGGATATTTCATTCTATTAAGAGACAAAGAAATTATTTGCAGTAATGACTAGGGATAGAAATAAGAGTTATGAAAGGGAGAAAAATTACGTGTCAATTCCAACAACTGGGCACATGAGAGCAATAGTGAGATCCAATGGCCAGGAAGGCGGTTCTGCAATGATTCATGAAGAGTGAAGGCTATGACAAGGCACAGAAGATGTCAAGGCCATCCAATGCAACCAAGGAAAACTCCAGTTGTGACAACTACTGGTACCACTAGACCCGGACTTCCAAGGTTGAGGGAGTGGAACTTGCCCCGTGCAGTGTCTTCTCCATTTTTAAAACTCTCACATACAGGTTTCTACT
This sequence comes from Hemitrygon akajei, assembly GCF_048418815.1. NCBI lineage: Eukaryota > Metazoa > Chordata > Chondrichthyes > Myliobatiformes > Dasyatidae > Hemitrygon > Hemitrygon akajei. The sequence continues at coordinate 7,080,295 of NC_133137.1, read as the reverse complement.
ATCATCGTAGGATTTGATGGACAACCAATCAGACGGCTATTGATGAGAGTGAAATAAGAGCAGAAGAGAAGATAGAACGTGGAAGAGTGCCATGGAATGTAGAAGATCGGCTGACTGGCAAGAGGCAGAGTGGGAAAAACGGGGGCCTTTTCCGGTTGGCTGTCATTAAGTGGTCATGTTCAGCAGGGGTTAGTGTTGGGATGACTTCTTTTCACATCATATGGCAATAATTTCGATGACAAAATCGATAGCTTTGTGTCCAAGTTTGCGGACAATACAAACACAGGTGGAGGGGAACTGACTGAGACAGATTAGAAGAATGGGCAAAGAAGTGCAGGTGGAATAAAATGCACGAAGACTATTTTAGGGGGACGTCACGTGATGACGTAGGATCGAGACGCTGGAAGCCAGCTCTCCCGTAAAAAGTTAATAAATTAATGTCTACATGAAGAAAAGTTAGTCAGTACCTTCTAAAAGTTACTTATAAACTACGAAGACTATTTTATAAACAGAAAGAAAATTCAAAAGTTAGAGATGCAAAGGGACTTGGGAGTCCTCATGCAGGATTCCTTAAAGGTTAATTTGCATTTTGGGTTAGTGATAAGAAAAGCAAATGTAATGTTGGCATTCATCTCAAGAGGACGAGAGTATAAAATCAAAGATGTAATGCTGAGGCTTTATAAGGCATTGGTCAGACTCCACTTGGAGTATTGTGAGCAGCTTTGAGCCCCTTACCTGAAAAGATGTTCTGGCATTGGAGAGGGTCCAGAGGAGGTTCACGAGAATAATTCTGGGAATGAAAGGGTTAATGTACGAGAAGTGCTTGATGGCTCTGAGCCTTTACTCACTGGAGTTTGGAAGAATGAAGGGGGATCTCATAAAGCTTAATGAACATTGAAAGGCCTAGATAGAGTGGATGTGGAGAGGATGTTTCCTACAGTTAGGGAGTCTAGGACCAGAGGCATAATCTCAGGTTAGAGGGATGACCATTTAGAACAGAGGTGAGGAAGAATTTCTTTAGCCAGAGGGTGGTGAATCAGTGGAGCTTATTGCCACAGATAGCTATGGAGGCCAAATCATTGGGTATATTTAAAGCAGTGGTTGATAGGTTCTTAATTAGTCAGAACAACAAAGATCACTGGGAGAAGGGAGGAGAATGGGGTTGAGAGAGAAGATAAATCAGTCATGTTGGAATGGCTGAGCAGACTCAATGGGCCAAATGGCCTAATTCTGCCCCTATGTATTATGGTCTTACGGAACAGAATGATTGGTTGGAAGTGAGATTATATAGACAAATACCTTGACCAATGTAAAGGAAAACATCTGATTTGTTCAATTTAATGGCTATAGGTAGTGCTGATTTATGAATACCTTATATTTCAAGAACTGCCACATTAACAATGTATAATTAATTCATTTATAACCAATTTAAATTGTGAAAGAAATGGAACAAACACTTACTCCGGACTTCTGCCAATTATTGAACACACCAACAACTTTAACAGAATGCTCTCCTTTGATTATAACAGCCTTCTACCCAAGCAAAGTGGAGAGTCGTGAGCAGTGAGGACAATGGCAGATTTGTCCCTTATCTAGCTCATGGACTTCAGTTATTGCTGCTACACTACTGATAATGAGAGACACCACTCAGAGTGAACAAAGCAGTGACCTTTAAGGTCTATAACAGGTCTGTGGGGATGAGGGTGTTGCTTAATATTTATTATCTTCTCACTGACAAAGAGCTTAACGGGATGGTCAATTATTTATTCAAATAATGTTAAAAGGGGTAATAAATAATTTATTTAATCAATGGTTGACCTTGAACAGTTGTTCCACCTCACTGATATTTTCCTTATGTCACAGAGGCAGATCCAACTCCCCTGGACTTTTATCATATTGGACTATACTCCAATAAGAAGCTCAGTGTAAATGGAATCTACAAGTCTTCTTATTTATTAACTCTTTCCTTTAGTCCTTAGTTTGCCATTCAGTTGTGCTGCATTGCTAAGTTTCAGCATTTCTTCCTGGTCATCCCAAGAAGAGAAAACGTAAAAGTCCCTTTCGGTGACTTCCACGGAGAGGAGGATGTCTGAGGATTAATCATTTTATGGAACTAAAGATTGGCTTTACTTGTCATATGCATATCAGAGCATAGGTTGAAGTCTGATGTTTGTATCAAATAAAATCAGTGAAGGTTGGGGTGCTGGCAAATGTCATCACCATTCCAGCACCAACATAGCGTGTCCACGACTTGCTACCCCAAACGCGCACATCTGAAGTGTGGGGAGAAACCAAAGCCCCCTTAGGAAACTTATGCAGTTATGGGCAGAACTTGCCAACGGCAGTGGGAGCTGAACCGCGGTCTTACAATCCTACAACTGCTGCTGTGGTGGTTTGATGCTAACTGCTACACTGGTGGATCAAAAGCAGGGTCCGTTTAACCGATGTTATACAATATTGTAGGCACCCTCAGATGCTGTTTTTATGTGAGACAGAGTCCCAGGTAAAGCAATAAAGATTTGAAAATGCATTATGTTCCGGAATTCTAAAACAAAGGCATAAAAAAAATCAGAACTGTACACAAGGGTGACTTTTCAATGACCACATTTGCAGCCAGCTAATGATAGATTATCATGGGGGGTGGGGGGTGTCACTTTTAACTGAATGAATAGCTCACAAGTCCCATGCAACAGCTGAAGGCGACACAGGATTAATCTAATGTAACTGCCTGGGTTAGGTTACTGCACTGGATAAAGACAACTTCCTCAAAGCCCCCTTGTTAACTCTCAATGTAAATCTCTAAAACTGTAGGCTTTGGAAATCTGAAATAGAGCTGAAAATGCTGGAAACATTCAACCGCTCAGATGGTAATTATGGAAAGTGAAAGAGTGAACTTTCCAGGGCTGGCAAGACTTCTCTGACCTGAACTTTGTTTCTCTTTCCCCGTTGAGTGTTTCCAAATTTGTCTGCTTATATTATTAACTCTCTTTATTCTTATTATCAAAACCCCGCCTAGGAAAACACAATATTTATGTACCACATTAGTTAATATCCTTCATGACCACATGGATCGTGCACTTAGGTTATATACGGTAATTCCAAAGGTTAATGGCAAAATCAGCTGAGGTTAAATTATCATAGGAAAAATAATAAACCAATTTAAGTAGACAATATGAGGGGTGATTGATAAGTTCATGACCTAAGGTAGAAGGAGTCAATTTTAGAAAACCTAGCACATTTATTTTTCAACATAGTCCCCTCCTACATTTACACACTTAGTCCAACAGTCGTGGAGCATACGGGTCTTGGACCTCCAGAAAGTGTCCACAGCAGGGGTGATTGATAATTTTGTGGCCTAAGATAAAAGGAGATGAGTTATCAACTGTTAAAAAATAAATGTGCTAGGTTTTCTAAAATACACTCCTTCTACCTTAGGCCGCGAACTTATCAATCACTCCTCGTATATGTGTGTTGTAGGTCTGTGGGCTGTGTAGGTGGGAGGTTGCATGTATGTGCGTGTGTCTGTCTGTCTGTGGGACTGGGGGAACCTAGTGGTGTGAGTGTTTGTGGAGGTATTTAATGCTACAGCAGGAAACAGAACTCTTAAGGTGAAGGTTTAAGTGCTGTGTATCTGACCCTGGCATACCTTGTGTGGCATTGGGCCTTATTCCTGCCATTTAATACTTCCACAGCCACTGTCCTGTCCTGGTGTTTAGCACTCCCCTCCTGACACAGAGCTCATCACCATTTGTTTCTATATCGCTCTCAGAGGACCAGCATCTCTTTCCCACTCCTCCATAACAACTATTGAGGCTCCACTATGGCGAGTGTCCTTTTAAGAGGCTGAGTCCAGGCCACAATTATTACACTGATGCCAACCTCTCTTTGACATTCTGAGAATGAAGATTACGAGCCACATAATTGCTTTCTGTTTACCAAGCACTTCCACATTTGCACTTTAAACCTGATTGTAATTGATTGAGTCAATAATTTAGTGTTCCAATTACTGATATAATAAATTCCTTCAAAGTGGAATCACAGGTAGATAGGGTAGTGAAGAGAGCTTTTAGCACATTGGCCTTCATAAATCAGAACAAGGGTGAAGAGGTCAGGATTTTATTCCCTGGAGAATAGGAGAATGAGAGGAGATCTCATAGAGGAATACAAAATTATGAGGGCTCCAGACCGGGTGAATGCATGCAAGCCTTCCCCCACAGATTGGGTGAGACTAGTACTAGAAGTCAGGGTTTAGGGTGAAAGGTGAAATATTTAAGGGGATTCTGAGGGGCAGTTTCATCACTCAAAGAGAGGTGCAAATGGAGCATCTGCCAACAGGAGAGCTAGATGAAGGTTCATTTGTAACATTTAAGAGAAGTTTGGATAGGTATGTGAATGGGAGGAGTACAGAGTGCAATCGTCTGGGTGAATGTCCACATGAACCGCTGTAAGTACTTATGATAGGAACGTCCAGTAGTCTGGAAAAGCTGCTCGTCCAGAACCACTGAAGTCCCTGGATTGCTGGAGATTTACGTGAAAAATGAAGGCCTTGGGTCAGGCTCCCAACTTCCAACGGCCTCACATGTTCTCAGAATATGCACCTCATTTTAACTGCGTTCAACACCATTTGAGATAGAAGCAAGTTCAAGTTCCAGTTTCCAAGGATCCAGGTTGCAAGATAACAACACAGTGAGGTCCAAAGCGTGGGAAAGGAGGGTCAATGAACAAGACAAGCAGCAGAGTGTCCCTCTGTTGTTGGGTTTGGGCCTGGAATCGGGCGTGCATCGACTCTGCTGCCTTTATGATTTAAGTTCTGCTTAAAAAGAGAGATATATCTTTAATGCTAACTAGACAATGGGGCGACTCGTTGGGGCACTCTTTGAGAGAAAGGTAGTGCAGTCTGATGTGACCAGAATGAACTTCACATTTTCCTGAATGCTATTGGTATCACTTTGCTTTGGAAATTGAAGAAAGCCTCAGTTTATTAAAGAAGAAGAACGCGTAGCAAGGCAAATATAGCTCCTGATGAAGGGTTTCGGCCCGAAACATTGTCACTACCTCCTCCCATAGATGCTGTCTGGCCTGCTGAGTTCTGCCAGCATTTTGTGTTTTCAAATATAGCTCCTCCTCGTTTAACGAAGGATACTTTTGATGGCATTATTTCTGGTTGATCTGCCAAGGCACAAGGGTGTGCCTCCCGTTGTCATTCTGGAGACGTGCAATCCTTTCATCCACCATCTCTTCATCTCTCCTACTGTTTATTCATAGTCTCTGATCTTGGAGACGTGCATTTCTCTGCTCCTTTGTTTCTTCCTCTTTCCTCCTCCTGTACCTGCTTTTGTCATTCTGGAGACGTGCAGCCCTTTCATTCCCTGTCTCTTCATCTCTTCTGCTGTTTGTTCTTTGTCTCTGATCCTGGAGACATGCACTTCTCTGCTTCATTGTCTCTTCCTCTCTCCTCCTCCTATGCCAGTTGTTGTCATTGTGGATCCTGGAGTCGTGCGTCCCTGGCCTCACCCGATTCTTGTTCTCTCCCCCTCCTTGCCACTTCCCAACGACGTTTGCCATCATCTCTTGACTATAATGTCCCCCTTCTCTTTCCACGCGGCATAATTAGGCTGTCCATATTCTTTTTACCCTAATGTTGGATCGAAGGTATGAAGCAGTAACACCAAAACCTCTAGGATACTGATTATTCTTGATGATGTAGTTGGTGCTTTACTAAATAAACGTGATATAGTCACCGCTGTCCTTTGACTATAGCAAAGGGTTTGATGGGTGTCTCGAAGTACGTCATTACAATAAGATTTAATTATCTCTTATTGATGGGTGGCAGTCAGACCTGTCCCAATCCTGCACATTCTGATGGTGATTACCACTTGAAATAGAGCTGCCCTGCCCTTTTGCTCCAGTTGGTGTGGCTGCTGTGAGCATCGTGAGTCGCTTCTGAGGCTGGCTGTGCGCATGCGTCGTGGTGTCACGACGCGGTTTTTATCATGGCTGACATCTGCTCTCAGGTGAAAGCGGGGCTGTTGATTTTGGCAAGTGAGCAATTTCATACGAATATATAACCCTGAACTTTGCCTGCATTTTGTAAGTTAGCGCATTTTAAGTCAATTTAGCCAAAAATAATGCTGCTGTAATGCACCGCTTGTGCTAATTGGAGGTCACAAACAGAGCATGAGAGTTTTAGTTGTATATAGATAAACAGCAGAAATATAGTGAAGTTCCTGAGAGCTGTGCTTATTAAAACATTTCCAACATACAGACTTGCTGACCTCTTTTGCTAGAACAACATAGTGTTTTCATAAAGAAACTTTTCTGATGTTCTCCTCAAAATGCCTGGGGCTGTTAAGCATCTCGGAGCATTAATACTGAATTGATAAAAGATGTTTTTATAAAATCTTGATAAAATATGCAATTAAGGAATACTGGATCTAAATATTAAGTTGAAAGGAACAAAGATATATGATATGATATGAGAACAACTTGCGGTCAAGCCCATTGGGGAAAGAGCAGTTATGGATTGGATGTTGTGTAATGAACTAGATTTTATTAGGCAACTTAAGATAGTGGTTCCCTTTGAGGTAGTGATTATGATAGAATTCACCCTGCTGTTTGAGAGTGAGAAGTTAAAATCAGTATTCCAGTGGATTAAAGGCATGAACTGGCCAAAGTTGACTGCAAAGGGATAACTATCAGGGATGATGGTAAAACAGCACTAGCTAGAGTTTTTGGGAGTAATTCAGAAGCTGCAGGATTGATTCATCCCAAATAAGAAGAAGCATTCTAAAGGGAGGATCTATACTCGCTCGATCTTCGAAGAATGAATTAATTGAAACGTAATGAATATTGAAAGGCCTAGATAGAGCATGTGTGGAGAGAATGAGTGCAATTGTGAGAGAGTCTAGGATGAGAGGGCACAGTCACAGGATACTATGACATCCCATTAGAACAGGGAAGAGGAAGAATTTCTTTAGTCAGAGGGTAGAATTAATTGTCACAGGTGGTTGTGGAGGCCAGGTCATTTGGTATATCTAAAGCAGTGGTTGGCATGTTCTTGGTTAGTAAGGGCATCAAAGGTCACAGGGAGAAGGCAGGAGAATGGGGTTGGGAAGGAAAATAAATCAGCAATGATCAAATAGTGGAGTAGACTTGATGAGCCGAATGGCTTAATTCTGCTTCTATGCCCTGTGATCTTACGGAGTAAGGAAAACAGTCTCAGAGAGAGTCACGGTGAGATACAGCATAGAAACAGGCCCTCAGCCTCCCAGGTCCACAATGGCCATGTGGTGAACTACATATACCTGTCTGGACACACCCCTCTGCTGACTGCTCCTGTGGCTCCTCCCACAGACCCCTGGATAAAGGCGATTGGAGGCACTGCTCCTCCCTCAGCCTCCCAGGTCCACAATGGCCATCGTCCATCTAATTACACTAACCCTACACCCATCCCATTCTATTCTCCCCTTCTTCTCACCAACAGCTCTGAATCCCAGAAGTCACCCCAACACTGGGGCAATTCAGCTACCAATCTGTTTGTCTTTGCGATGTTGGAGGAAACCAGAGCACAGGAATCCCAGACAATCACAGCAAGAGTATACCGTGCAAACTCCACGCAGATAGCAGCCAAGGCCTGAACTGAACCCAGGTCTCTGGCAGTGGGAGGTGGCACCTCTGCTCACTATACCACTGTGCAGGAAAACGTAAACGGAGGCCCGATGTGAATGGTAGGATTCTGCCTTCTGCAGTTAATTTCAAGTCTATGTAGTTCAGCAGACTGTTGTGTTCTCGTACAAGTCCACTAGGTTCAGGGGTCATTGTGTAGTAAGTACAACAATCAGATTTATATTAAACAGGTTTTCTGTAATGATCAGTTGGGATTGGTATAGGATTAGGGAGTTGGCAATTGACATAGGAGCCCTGGTGAGATTTGCCATCTACACAGACCGGATCCAGGCCTTTATGAAGACCGGGCACCAAGAAACAGCTGCTTGCGGCAGTATGAACTGTCGTCAGAACCTAGACACTGGTGTCAGGGGTCCTGCTGTAGAGCATCAATAGACAGTGATCTCCTGGGCCAGGAGATTCCAGTTTCCTCCCGTACACGCTGTTGGTCGGTTAAGTTGCCCCATTGTGTAGATGTGTGGTAGAGTCTGCGGTGAGATGATGACAATGTGGAATGAATGGGAACATTGGCGTTGGCAGAGGATTACTTCAAATGGGTGGCTAAGGATCAGTATTTATTTGTTGGGCTGAAGGGCTCATTTCTTGCTGTATTCTCCAGAATCCATGACAAAAGAATTCTGACTTGCCTGTGCCCAAAATTCTAGGATAAAATAGTGTGGGCAGAACCCTGATGGAACAGTGCCAATTACCTTCAGTCCAACAGCATCTCAGAATCTCAGATGCAGTGAAGGAGAATATGGTGCCTGTTAGTGAGCATTCTGGAGTTCCGTGGTTTATAAGATATTAATTCAAACAAGAACCAGTCTTCAGTTTTTTATTGTAAACACAAGTTCAGGACGTTTGCAATTAGCCTTCAGCTTTTACTAATTGTAATCAGTACATTGAATTAAAAGCACAGGCTGCTGCACAGACTAAGAAATTGCAAGTTGCAACGTGGTTGGGTTAATTGGCTTGCATCAAACCAGTCAACATGGCTAATTTATTCATACCATTGTGCCATGAGTACAAACTGGCAGACCAGATGGGTGTTGTCACTTTGTATATCAAACATGGTCACAGGCATAGATAATCAGTAGAATTTTGCGTACTTATCATGTTTGTGTACAATGCTGACAATATTAATTTTCAGTGTCTGCCTCTGTTAGCTAAAGGTTTTAGAATATTTGTATTAATTAATTTCTCCCAAAGACATTTGGACCTGCTGAGGTGTCTTGCCAATTATCATGTGCTTCCACTACGCGTCTCAAAGGAACCATTTGTCAACACAAAGTATTGGAGTAAACAATGTGAAAATCATATTGAATCACCTGCTGCCCTTAAGGGTATAAAACTGTGATGTACCTTTGGGTTTGTCAGCCTCCACCAAGAGTGTCCCCAGCATGATGCCTGCTTGTTGTGCTGAATAAAGACTTCTATATCACCAGTTTCAGTGTCTGCCCAGTGACTTCGATTACAGTCACAACAGTTCCTATCATGTTCTCCCAGTTTCAGAAGATGTTGCATGTTTGGCAATATTGCGTGATGTGCAGTTTAATAAAACTATACATCACAGGCGGAAAACACGAAGAAAATTGCCAACTTATTTGTAATTTAGGTATATTTAATAATTGCAGCACCAAATATTGAGTAGATAGAATCTTAAATGCACATTTATTCAGACAGCACAGAACACAGGCAATATGACAGAGTTATAATGAAAGGTGCAGCTTGATTGATAGTTGTTTCCAATAGGCCAACACACATCGGTGCAGGATCACTCGTGAAAAATCAGAGTAAGGAGGAAAGGAAACGTGGGGCGGCGGCAGTGGAGCGGTAGCGTAGCGGTTAGTGTAACGCTATTACAGTGCCAGCGACCCGGGTTCAATTCCTGCCACTGTCTGTAAGAACTTTGTATGTTCTCCCCATGACTATGTGGATGTCCTCTAATTTCCTCCTACATTCCAAAGACGTACGGGTTAGTATGTTAGTATGTTAATTGGTCACATGGGTGTAATTGAGCAGTTGCGACTGGGCCTGTTAACGTGCTCTAAGCAGAAACGTCTATACATGGAGAAAGACTGCAGGGTTTCAAAGAGGCAATCACAAACATCTGCTCATGGGCAATAAATGCTGGCCAGATCCCAAAAATAATTTTTTTAAATGAAAAAACTTAGAATTAACTTGCAGAGTTAGTGTTTGAATTGGAAACCCCTTTTACTAATCAATAAGTATTATCTGTAATTTCATACCTTAAACAACTATTTTGAAAGGTTATTTTGACATGGAAGCAATTCACCAATTATAACAAATATTAAGATTCAAGATTCAAGTTTATTTGTCACAGTGACGTGTGTCATTTGCATAAGCAACCAGCACACCTGAGGATGTGCTGGGGGCAGCCGGCAAGTGTCACCACATGTTCCAGTGCCAACATAGCATGACCACCATGCTGGGCAGAACAACACAGGATACAAGAAGCAACAAAGCAACAACAGCAAAGCGAAACCCCATTCCTTCCTCACACCCGTGCATATGCACACTCCGTAACAACAGGACAGGCCATCCGTTTTTGGCCTCCAGCAGACTTAGATTCAGACTTGGACTTACAGACATTGAGCTTGAATTGTGTTATTTTCTAAATCTATTGCAGCTTTTCTTATTTACTCAAATCTTTCTCTTGGTCATTTGAGAAAATTAAGAGCTTCAGGGTTCTTGAGTTCAAAATCTGAGAGCGTGGCAACAACATTTCATCAGCAGACTTTCAGTCAGGGTAGGAGAAAATATTTCTGTTTTTTTATTGATGAGACCTTAAAAGGAGCTATTTATTAAATTCATTATAGATTTATTAAATTCATTAAAGTCAAGGTGAAAACAAAGCAGGCTATTTTGTAATTAGTTGCCTTTTAACTGACATATGAAAATAACACTTTGGTTAATATTTTATCTGCTTAAAGCTGAAAAGTGACTGGAAAAAGAGGCCTTTCATAACTTAGTGGCTTTGATTCAACTCACAAGGAATATGATTAAGAATATATTGACCTCCTGAATGAAGGTTTTTTTAAAGTTAATACTTGAGGGAATTAATACTTAGAGAAAAAGAAATATTTTTTAAAAAATTACTTGGCTAGGGACTAGTCTTTGCAAAATGCCTATTTCAGAGATAAAAAGATGATATGAAGACTATAAGAAATCGAAGCAGAGTTGGGCCATTCGGCCCATTGAGTCTGCTCCGCCATTCCAGCATGGCTGATTTATTATCCCTTTCATTCCCGTTCTCCTGCCTTCTCTCTGTTTGACATCCTGACTAATCGAGAACGTATCAATCTCTGGTTTAAATATAGCATTGACTTGGCTGCCACTGCCTTCTGTGGCAATGAATTCCACAGATTAACCACTTTTTGGCTCAAGAAATTCCTCCTCATCCCTGTTCTAAAGGGAGGTCCTTGCATTTTGAAGCTGTGCCCTCTGGTCCTGGACTTCCCCACTGTGGGAAATATCCTCTGCACTTCCACTCTATCTAGGTCATTCAATATTCAGTAAGTTTCAATGTGAGCACCTGTCATTCTTCTAAACTCCTATGAGAACAGGTCCAGAGCCATCAAACATCTCTCATACATTAACCCTTTCATTCTCTGGATCATTTTGTGAACCTCCTCTGGACTCTCTCCAATGCCAACACATCCTCTTTTAGATAAGGGGACTAAAACTGCTCACAATCCACCAAGTGCAGTCTGACCAAAGCCTTATAAAGCCCCAGTATTATATCTGGAAGACCCATATGAAGGGTGCAGGAGAAGAAAAGAATACAGTGCATGCTTTTACATTCTTTGTTCTGATATGATCCAACACCCTTAGATAAGGTACTTGCTTAGGTCCAACATTACATGCTGAAGTATTTCAGCTAGCCAAATGCTTCAATGGATAAGGAAACCAGTTTCTTTAATAAATTACTGCTAGAAGAATTCCCCACCTGTTCTAAATAGACGACTGAAATTTTGAACAGAGGCAAAAGAGGATGGAAAAACACAGCTAATCATGTAGCATCTGTGAAAGGAGAAACAGTCAATGTTTCAGGTTAAGGATTCTGCATCAGAAGTGAGAGAGGGAAAACCAGTGAGTACACTAGCAGAGAATGGGGGAGAGGATAATGACTGGGACAAAGTGAATGTCTGTGATATGGGTTTAATTTAATAGGAGGACTAAATGAGCCATGACAATAAGTTTTCAAGATAGTGATGGAAAGGTTAGGATCCTAAACTAGAGCCGGACTAATTTGGGAGAATTAGACAGGATCTAGCCGAGGTGGACTGGAGGAAGCTTTTTGAAGGGAAAGGAATGAATGGTAAATGGGAGGTTTCTAAGAATGTGCTATTATAGGTCCAAGGGCAACTTGTTCCTGATATGGTTAAGAGTAAGCCTGGCAAATTTAGGGAACTTCAGCTACTAATGCTCTTGTCAGGGGAAAGAAGGAATATATATGGCAAGAAGGCAGGTGTATAGGGTTGAGTGAGATCTGGGTTCAGCCATAATGGAATGGCAGAGCAGACTCGATGGGCTGAATGGCCTAAATCTGCTCCTATGTCTTATGGTCTTACGGTCATTGGGTTTAGGAGGATGGGACAACTGAATCCCTTGATAACTATAAAATTATTAGGAATGCACTTAAAAAGGGAAATCAGGAGGGCAAAGAAAAGCTATGACATAGATCTGGTAGATAAGGTTAAGGAAAATCCTATGAGATTCATTAGCTATATTAAAAGGAAAAGTGTAACTAGGGGAAAGGTAGGTCCCACAAGAGATCAACAGGGCCGCCAATGTCTTGAGCCACAGCAGATGGGTGACATATTTCTCCTTGGTGTCGACTGAAGAAAAAATCATGGTTGCTCCAGAGATATGGGAAACAGGTTTTGGAGGACATTCATACTACCAGAGAAGAAATATTTGCGGCCTTAAAGCACATCAAAGTAGATAAATCCACAGGGCCTGACCAAACATATTCTTTGTCTTTGCAGGAGGCCAGAGTAGAAATTGTGGAGGCTGTAGCAGAGATATTTGCTTCACCATGGTCCCTGGGCAAAACTCCAGAAAACTGCAAAGTGGCTAATGTTGTTCCAGTGTGTAAGAAGGGAAACAAGGGCAAGCCAGGGAGCTACAGGCCAGTCAACCTGTATCAATATCAATAGTGCAGAGGTCACTGGAAGGATTTCTGACAGACAGGATCTACCAGCATTTGGACAGACAGTCTGATTAGGAGCAGTCCGTATGGCTTGGGATTGGAAAGTTGTGCTTGACAAATCTTTAAGTGTTTTTTGCAGAGGTAGCTAAAAAGGCAGAGAAGGATCAAGTAATTGGTATCATCAAGGTGCTGCATGGCAGACTGGTCCAGAAGGGTATCCAGGGAGAGCTAATTAGATGGATTCAAAATTGGCCCAGAGGTGAGATCCAAAAGGGTGGTGTTAAAAGTAATTTTCTCTGAATGGAGGCCAGTGACTACTGGTGCACCACAGGGGTCGGTGTCGAGGTGTTGCTGATAATGAAGAAGGCTACAGGTTACTTGATCAGTAAGCGGACAGTGAATTTCAATACAGATAAAGGTGATGTGATGCATTTTGGAAAGTCAGACCAGCGTAGGATTGTGAATGGGAGGGCATCGGGAAGTGTAATGGAACAGAGAGAGCCTAGTGTACAAGTGCAGAGTACAAGGCTCTGAAAATTGGAGTTGGGGCATTATGTTGCATTCATTCATGTCATTCATGAAGCCGCTCTTGGCATATTGTGTACAGTTTTTAGTCACCCTGTTAGAGGAAAGACATAGTTAAACTGAAAAGAGCACAGAAAAGATCTATAAGGACTAGAGACTGAGTTAGAGCAAGAGTTAGGTCTTTGTTAGAACATAGAATATAGAACAGTACATTACAGACCTTCAACCCATAATGTTGTGCCAACCTTTGAATCTATTCCAATATCAATCTAACCTTCCCTCCCACATGGCTTTCCATTTTTCTTTCATCCATGTGTCTATCTAATAAATGTCCCTTATGTATTATCTCTATCACCACTTCTCACAGCACTGTGCTGTCCCATCTGACTACATCCCATATTATCTCCTACACCTCTATCAAGTCAACTCCTTCACTCCAAAGGGACTACACCTAGCTCACTCAACCTATTCTCATAAGGCAAGCCCTCTAATCCAGGTAGTGTCCTGGTTAATCTCCTCTGAGCCCTCTCTAAAGCTTCCACACCCTTCCTATAATGAGGTGGTCAGAACAGAACACAGTTCTCCAAGTTTTCTCTAACCAGAGTTTTATAGAGCTGCAACATTACCTTGCGGCTCTTGAACACAATCCCCAACTAATGAAGGGCAATACATCGTACACCTTCTTAGCCACCCTATCAACTTGTGCAGCAACTTTAAGGGACCTTTGGATATGGACCCAAACATCCCTCTGTCCCTCCACATGACTAAGAACTCTATCATTAACCTGGTATTCTGCCTTCAAGCTCAATCTTTCTCAATCTTCACACTTTGCTAGGTTGAACTGCATCTGCCACTTCTCAGCCCAGCTCCTTCTACCTCAACCTATTAATGTTCCATTGTAATCTACAGCAATCTTCTGAAATATCCACAGCACCACAATCTTTGTGTTGTCTGCAGACTTATTAACCCACACTTCCAGTTCCTCATCCAAGTTATTCTGATTCAGATTCAAACATACTTGTCACATCAACATCGAAATGAAGAGTGAAGTATGGTCAATTGCTTCCTATAGGTCATAGCTGTCACCTCCTCATTCTCCTGAATGAGCTGAAAGTTATTCAGCTCCTGCTCCGGTTCCCCAACTCAGTCTGTAAGGAACTGTACACAGAGGCAGCAAACAGGGACACTGAAGGTGTCCCAGAACTCCCACATCTTGCCTACTACTGGCCTGGGAGCCATTCTCATTACTCTAGATGGGCACTAATAAATAAATAAATGGAAACTTGACAGAAACTTCAACCAAGCCTCTGCCTCTTTCACTGAAGCTTCTTGAGCCAAAACCTCAGTTCCCCACTCTAACTCAGCCCATCTCACACTGTGGCTGCTACAACAAAGGCCACTTTGCTTAAACCCAGCTTCATTTTATTGGCCCTTTTCTAATTACCCAAACAATCTTAATCTCCGCAAGAAGTCCTGAAAGGCAATTCTCCCTTTTCAACTCTGGCACTAAACGCCACAAGTAACTGTTCCTTCATAACTTGTTTCTTTGGAACTTAGGAGACTAAAGAATGATCTTATATAAATATTTTAAACTATGAGAGGTATAGGTAAGATGGGTGGTAACAGCCTTTTACCCAGAGTAGGGGAGAACAGAACTGCGAGGCATAGGTTTAGAGTAGAGAAAAAAATAGAATTGGGACCTTAGGGGCAACGTTTTTACACATAGGGTGGTGAGTATACAGAATGAGGTGGGTTGAGACAGGTACTATAGTATCATTTAAGACTCACTTGGTGGGGTGCGGCCTAGGAGGCCAAATACAGGGCATTGGGACTAGATGGAGAGCACCATGGCCAGTACGGAACCATTGGGCCAAAGAGAACATCCGTGCTGTAATGTTCCATGACTCCACTACACTATGTGCAAAGCCTGATAGATGAGGGTTGCAAATTTTAAAACCTTCTGTAGACCAGCTTGTGAAACTACCAGTTTACCAGAAGAGTTCTGCTTTGGTAACATCCACAAGACTGTAAGACATTGACCCATTGAGTCTGCTACACCATTCTATCATGGCCGACTAATTGTTCTGCCCTCCTACATTCTCCCTGTAACCTTTGACAGCCACCCTTACTAATCAAGAACCTACAAACCTCCACCTTAGATACACTCAATGACCTGGCCAGTACAGCAACCTGTGGTAAGGAATTCCATAGATTCACTACCCTCTGGCTAAAGAAATTTCTCCTCACCTCTGTTCTAAATGTACATCGAACTGTTCTGAGGCTCTGTCCTCTGGTCTAAGACTCCCCCACTGTAGGAAACATCCTCTCCACACCCACTCTATCTGTGTCCTCTGGTCTAAGATTCCCCCACTGTAGGAAACATCCTCTCCACATCCACTCTATCTAGGCCTTCAATGAGTTCTAATGAGATTCCACCCCCCCCCCCTTGCATTCTTCTAAACTCCAGCGAGTACAAGCCCAGAGCCATTAAGCACTTCTCAAGCATTAACCCTTTCATTTCTGGGATCATCCTCTTGGACCCTGTTCTGGATATGGACAGTCTAGTCACTCTCACACTCACCCTTACTCCTGGTTTTACTGATGTTCTCTTGTCGTTTCTCCTGACGTGTCTTTCCAGTAATCCTGGTGTGTGGCATCTAGTAAACTTTCTACTCTCTGTGCTCTTTCTGATTTTGCAATCCTTGGCTGAGCTACGGTTCCAACATGTGTAAACAACGCTCTGGTACATCCCCCTCCGTACGATGATCCAAGATAAGTTATCCACAGACCAATTCACCAAGATTGGGAAAGGTAATTGCAGCTGAACTTTCTTCTGAACAGTTCCTCCCACTCACACACAAATGCCTTCAAATGGGGAGTGGGACAGAGTAGATACCAATCTGTTGAGATAAATGTCTGTCCAATTCAGTATAAAAGTGACTAGATGCGGCCAACCACACATAGCTTGCACTTAGCTATTTACATTCCTTCAGGTTCTTAGTTCAAGCCTTCAAAGTGTTTCCACATATTGATAACATCCCCTGAAAGTGATAGTAACTCTATAAACAACAGGGATGGATCTCTTTTGATGTCTCCCATTTCTCTGCACCATGGCTTTTACTGTGTTTCTTTGAGGAGTATCATATAAAATAACCCAGAATGATTTAGGATTAGCATTTACATAGAAAGGTCTATCAGTCCATCTGCTCTTGTCATGGTTTCTTGAAATAACCAGGAGACGCAGAAGGTTCTTCGAGAAGTTTAAGCCTTTATTTGCAAACAAAAGCTGAGACAATTAATGAGCGTGTCACTAATTGTCCGCTGAGCCCTGGTTCACAGTATTCTTTATAGTAATTTCTTATCTTAGTTTC
The DNA here is from genome assembly GCF_048418815.1 of Hemitrygon akajei. Classification (NCBI taxonomy): domain Eukaryota; kingdom Metazoa; phylum Chordata; class Chondrichthyes; order Myliobatiformes; family Dasyatidae; genus Hemitrygon; species Hemitrygon akajei. The sequence continues at coordinate 7,063,558 of NC_133137.1, read as the reverse complement.
ATTGGCATATACTTGTTCTAGTGCCTTGAGTGGATCTCACACCATCACACCATCGCACGATCCTGTCTAGTCTACTCCTTGGAACACGTGTCCCCCTTCCCGGCTTTGACTGGTTCCCATACCATCACACCACTCCACGACCCCGTCTACCACCGTTATCTCTACATGCTTACTTTCACTGTTAGCTACATTCTTAAGGCACTGAGCTTACTTTCACTGATGTGTTCAATAGTACAGAGACAATACAGAGATTACATTTTGGCTAATAAATTGGATACATAGTAAATAGCAAACACAAGGCTGTCACATAGTTCTGGCCACACAGCAAATGTTGCAACTTTATTTTCCAATACTCTTCACATGATTTATTATGTATTGTTATGGAGCATGTTCTAGTGCTTGAGGCTCACTTATGATGTCTGATTCTACAATCACCTGATTTACCTGAAGAATATTTATATATAAAACAAAAAACAAGTACGGTATATGGTGACATGTATGTACTTTAATAATAGATTTACTTTGAACTTTTAAAGAATATTAGAAAATTAGTACTGGACGGCTAAGGAAGATTATTACCTTTGTGTGGTCTACCTTTACCTTTGACTCTTGCTGGAGGGTTTCGGCCTAAAACATTGACTGTACTTTTTTCCACAGATGCTGCCTGGCCTGCTAAGCTCCTCCAGCATTTTGTGCGTGTTGTTCGGATTTCCAGCGCCTGCGGATTTTCTCTTCTTTACCTCCGTGTGCTATGCTTTTCAAAGCTGTAAGCACAGGACCTAGAAATCTGAGAAACACGGGCACACTGAATTTTGTTGACCACAGAGACCGGGCATTTGATATTTGGAGACATCCACTGGGAAATTACCATATAAAAATGTGCTGGAGGTTAGTCAAAAGCAAAAAGGTGCCAATGCCTTTACTCAATCTAGGGGCAACCTGTCCCACCATCGCAACAGCTCTGTATTTAAAAGGACTAACTTTAAATTTAACAGTATAACATGGTAGCATAACAGTTACTGTAATGCTATCACAGCACCAGGTTTGATTCCTGCCGCTGTCTGTACATTCTCCTCATAGCTGTGTGAGTTTCCTCTGGGCATTCTGGTTTCCTCCCACATTCCAAAGATGTACAGGGTAGTACTGGTCACATGGCTACATTTGGGCAGCATGGGTTCATTGGACCAAAAGGGCCCGTTACTTTCAGGGTGGAGGTTCTGGACTCTTATTGGATGTCATTAGATTTGATAGCAATCAGCCTGATGGGCTTCAGTTTTCTTGAAGTCCTCCATCAGCTGAGGCTGCAAGACCTCCCACCGTTGAGACAAATGCCCTGCCAGAATGTCTTCAATTCCAAGGGAGAGAGAACTGTTCCACACCCCTTCCAGCAGCTGCCCAGCAGGAGCCATGGAAATGAAAAACCATGGAAACTAGGAGCCAAGTTATTTCAGCTCAGGTTTTTTGGAGAACTTCTATCACCAACCAACCTGAGATAAAAAATATCCTCTTCAAAGGGCAAATCCATTAGGAAAGTTAGCTCCTCGTTATAGCCACATCTCTTTAATGGCCTCCTTGTGGTAGAATATTAATGTTCTAGGTTAATTTTCTTAATGTGACATGAGGCAAATTTAAGATAACATTTACTTATTCCAATTAACCTTTCACTTGCCATATGCTTATATACCCATTACATTGATGTAAAGGTTTAAGTACATACACAAAACACAGACAAGTTTAAGAAGAAAACCTGGAAAAATGTTCTTAATAGGTATAGAATATTTCTAAATCAACTCAGTTTGGACATTTCCAGAGTGTGGGCTGATCCATGCTGGGACCAGCCATATGGTGAACTCAACACAGACGCAAGCACATACAACTCACAGTCACGCACACACACACACATTCAAATGTGCAAATGCAAACAGATTAACTTGCACACATATGCGTGTACATACACATGTACACAATCTGGAACTGAAGGGAAACACACACACACACTAAGGATTGCCTCTGCACAAACACACTGTGTAGGTAATTGTGTCAGAATCCCTGACATGCCAAATCCCAATCAGATTTTTATCACTGACATACAGTATGTTGTGAAATTTGTTGTTTTGCAGCAGTACTACAGTACAATACATAAAATACAATATACTATAATTTACAATAAGATATATATATTAAATTATAAATAAGTAGTGGTAAAAGAGAGCAAAACTAGTGAGAGGTGTTCACGGGTTCATCAGAAATCTGATGGCAGAGGGAAATAAACTATTCGTAAAATGTTGAGTGGGTGTCTTCAGGCTCCTGTACCTCCCTGGTGACAGAAATGAGAAGAGGGCATGTCCTTGGTGTTGGGGTCCTTAATGATGTATGCCACTTTTTGAGCTATCACCTCAATGCTAGGAAGGCTAGTGCTCATGCCGGAACTAATTGGGTTTACAACCCTCTGCATTTTTTCCCCATCCTGTGCATTGGCCCCTCTATGCAAGATGTTGATACAACCATTTAGAATGCTCTCCTCTGTACCTCTCTTAAAATTTCCTCAATTCTTTGGAGACATACCAAATCTCCTTTAACTCGTAATGAAATATAGCTGATAGCGTGCCTTCTTTTTAATTGCATCAATATGCTGGGCTCAGGATGGATCTTCACAGATGTTGACACTCAGGAACTTGAAACTGCCCAGCCTTTCCACTGGTGACCCCTCAGTGAGATTCAGTGTGTGTACCTCAACTTCTCCTTCCTGAAGTCCACAATCAATTCTTTGGTCTTACTGACTAAGGTAAAGCACATTTATGGCTTTGATATGTGGCCTGCCTGAAACCATTGGTCTTCCAACAGAAGAAGCTTGTCATGACAGTGACCCTTGGGGTCACCGAAGGGTCTCCACCCAAAACGTCGACTGTACTTTTCCATAGATGCTGTCTGGCCTGCTGAGTTCCTCCAGCATTGTGTGAGTGCTGTCATGACAATGTTGTTGGTTAGCATGGTCTAAGGTGCAGTAACTCATATCATCGAATGGAATCAAGCAAAGTTTGATCCATGCAAAGGATATTTAAGGATTGGCTGATGCATAGTGTCACCGCCTGCTTTGTGTGCACAGAATTATGGAGTAATACTACATGGAAACAGACCTGTTAGCCTAACTCGTCCATGCCCATGATTGTGCCCACCAAGCTAGTCCCATTTGCCTGCATGTGGCCCATATCCCTCCAAACCCCTCCTTTACATGTCTTTTAAATCATCCAAATTATCCATGTCATTTAAATGTTGTTACTGTACCTGACTCAAGCACCTTCACTGACAACTCATTCCATAAAAATCTACACCCTCTGCAAGAGGAAGTTGTTCCTTGGGTCCCTTTTAAATTATCCACCTCAGAAGGATACATCTGTCATCAAAGATCCACACCATGCCTCCTTCCCACAGCTACCATTGAGCAGGAGGTCCTAAAGCCTGGTTCAAGAACAGTTACTTCCCTTCAGCAATTTGCTTCTCGAACCAACCTGTACAATCATAATCACTATCTCACCATGACCACTTTGAGTAACTTTTACTACAGTGGACTTTTTTGCCCTAATTCCATTCTTTCTTATATAATTTTGAATATCTTTTATTTTGAATGTTTCTTCTCTTGTGAATGGTGTGTCTCCGATGCAAGGTGCCTGTGATGCAGCTGCACGTTTTCATTGCATCTGTGCATACGTGTGCATGTGTATATGACCTTAAACTTGACCTTGGTGTACAAACTAAAGTACTTTATTATATCTTTTCACTTGTGCATTGATAAACTCTTCTGGTCTTTTTATTTCCTCCCACCCAGAGTAACAAAACTTTTGATTGCAGACATGCATTTACCCAGTGCTAAGCAAAGCTCTCTGAGCACTGTCAGTACATTGGAGTGTTTTCAGCTGGGCTTTATGAATTGTGTTACAAATCACATTCACATGTGACTAAGTGAGAACTTGATTGCATTTCTGATTAACAAACCATGACCAAAGGACATCATTATTGGGAATGTGACTGTTGTACTCATATCTGTACACTTGCATGTGTACTAGTGCAACAGTTAGAGCAATCACCTTACAGCACCAGTGAGCACCAATCGGTGTTCAATTCCCACCACTGCCTGTAAGGAATTTGTACTTCCTCCCTCTGACCACATGGTGCTCCAGTTCCCTCCTACTTTCTAAAGATGTACAAAAATGGTTAGGGTTAGTAAGTTGTGGGCATGTTATCTGGTGTCAGAAGCATGACGATACTTGCACAAACCCCCAGCACATTCCTTGCTGATTTGATTTGACACCAGCAACAAATTTCACTGTTTTGATATATATGTGACAAATAAAACTAATCTTTATCTTTTTTCCTGTAAATTTATGATACAGGAAGCAAAGAGTGTGGGGAAATAGGGAGAGAAGCATGTTATGCTTTGTAACTTCAAAAGATTAAACTAATTCCAAGACACTCATGGGAGTCTGTAAATATGGGTGTAACTTCGAGTTGATCTCATGTTAGCGTGATTACATAGGCAAATAATGTATTTTAATATATAATCCCAATTGATTATTTAACTGAACGAGGATGCTTAATTCAAACAAAAATGTACACAGAATAACTCAAATATTACTCAAATACACAAGTTGTGATTGCTAAAGATGTTTATTAAGCAGAGATCACAGTGAATGGGAGGTGATCTGTGAGTCATTGTTGTACAGTGTGTCAGTACTATTCAAAGATTCAAAGCACATTTATTATCAAAGAATGTATAAATCAAACACCATGAGATTTGTCAGCTTACAGACAGCCACAAAGCAAGAAACTGAATAACCCAATTAAAAATAAGAAAGATCAAAAACCACTGCGCAGAGAAAGAGAGAAAATAAACACAGAAACACTATCCATGATCATCTCTAGATGACACCAAGAGCTTTAAAACTAGAGGATGTACTTTAATTTAAATTAACAACGACTAAAACATACAGTACACCTCCAGTACATGTGCACTATAATGGCACTATTTTGTCACATGCAAATGCAATTACTTCATATATGTACAGTAGATGCCATTCTGCATTTCCTAGATGAAATAAACAGATATGCAACCATTACAGGTACATTCTGGAGACCAGTTTCCTCAAATTATGTGAACAGCCTTAATTATGCTTCTGCCTTTGGGATTATTGTTACTTCTATGACAGTCCAATTTAATTTGCTGTTTTTCAGTGTATTCTCTTTAGTAGCCAGTTCTATATTCCCTTCCAGAATAAAACCAGCATCACATACCTCTTCAGCATGTTCTGGTATGTCACTCGCTTCAATTATTTGGTTAAAACAGGGACTTCCAATTCTTCCTTCAGTTTAGGTCTATTTACATGTACTTTCTCACATTTTCCCCACCCTTTCATGTTGTACTTGTTTGGCAGTCTTAGCTCTTGCACTTTATGTTGAGTCCTGATGAAAGGTCTCGGCCCAAAACATCGACTATTTATTCATCTCCATAGATGCTGTCTGACCTGCTGAGTTCCTCCAGCGTTTTGTGTGTGTTGCTCACTTTCTATTGTCGTTTCAGCTGTCTCTCCTTCCCCAATCCCAATGGATTATCATGGATTGAAAATTGGCTGGCTGACAGGAAACAAAGAGTAGCGATTAACGGCTCCCTTTCGGAATGGCAGGCTGTGACCAGTGGGGTACCGCAAGGTTCAGTGCTGGGACCGCAGCTGTTTATAATATACGTTAATGATTTAGATGAAGGGATTAAAAGTAACATTGGCAAATTTGCCGATGACACAAAGCTGGGTGGCAGTGTGAAATGTCAGGAGGATGTTATGAGAATGCAGGGTGACTTGGACAGGTTGGGTGAGTGGGCAAATGTATGGCAGATGCAGTTTAATGTGGATAAATGTGAGGTTATCTACTTTGGTGGGAAGAACAGGAAGACAGATTATTATCTAAATGGAGTCAAGTTAGGAAAAGGGGAAGTACAACGAGATCTAGGTGTTCTTGTACATCAGTCAATGAAAGCAAGCATGCAGGTACAGCAGGCAGTGAAGAAAGCTAATGGCATGCTGGCCTTTATAACAAGAGGAATTGAGTATAGGAGTAAAGAGGTCCTTCTGCAGCTGTACAGGGCCCTGGTGAGACCCCACCTGGAGTATTGTGTGCAGTTTTGGTCTCCAAATTTGAGGAAGGACATTCTTGCTATTGAGGGAGTGCAGCGTAGGTTCACAAGGTTAATTCCCGGAATGGCGGGACTGTCATATGTTGAAAGATTGGAGTGACTGGGCTTGTATACACTGGAATTTAGAAGGATGAGAGGGGATCTGATTGAAACATATAAGATTATTAAGGGGTTGGACACGCTGGAGGCAGGAAGCATGTTCCCGCTGATGGGTGAGTCCAGAACTAGAGGCCACAGTTTAAGAATAAGGGGTAGGCCATTTAGAACAGAGATGCGGAAAAACTTTTTCACCCAGAGATGGGTGGATATGTGGAATGCTCTGCCCCAGAAGGCAGTGGAGGCCAAGTCTCTGGATGCATTCAAGAGAGAGTTAGATAGAGCTCTTATAGATAGCAGGGTCAAGGGATATAGGGAGAGGGCAGGAACGGGGTACTGATTGTGTATGATCAGCCATGATCACAGTGAATGGCGATGCTGGCTAGAAGGGCCAAATGGCCTACTCCTGCACCTACTGTCTATTGTCTATTGACAATTTTACTTCTGATTCAGCTGCCTTTCATCCACTGTCTCTTCAAGAGTGTTTGATACAGTACCTGAGAATATTAACCACTCATAGAAAAAGAATAGTGTCTTTATCCCACCTAAACTAATCCTATTTGCCTGCCGTATTGCTTAAACCTTTCCTGTCCATATACCTACCAAATTTTCTCTTGAGCCTGCCTCAATTACTTCCTCAAACTTGTTCCATATATGGACCACACTCCATGTGAAGAGGTTGCACCTCAGATCCCCTTCCCCTCTCGCCTTACATTTATGACCACTAGTTTTTGGTTCCCTAGGAAAAAAGGCAGGGTGGGTTTACCCTATTGATACTGCTAATAATTTTATACACCTTATTTTTCCTACATTCCAAGAAATAGGGTCCTAGTATGTCCAACCAGTCCTGTAGTGGAATATGGCATATTTTGATACTTAAACAACAGTTAGCTCACCAACTTTCAAAACTGTCTTGGAAGTTCAAGTTCTGAAAACCCATCGTAAGCAGAATAAGATGCTGGTTCCCTGCAGGAGCACACCTGTTGTCAATGGCAAGATTTTGCACTACTTGCACTTGTGTCATGTTGATCATGTTTCTGGGGCAGAGCTCCCATTGCAGCTTCGGAGCCTGAGCTAACACATCATCTGTTCCTGCTGATACCCCAACTCTGGTGTTTTATTTCATTCCACTTAGGCCATCGTGCTGCAAGTCAGAACAGGCATGGCTTTCTCTAAGTCTCTAGACTGGAGCTGTTCATCTTTTAAGGATCATCGCATTAAAATGTCCCAGATATGGAATATATAGATAAATACTTCAATAAAAAACAGATACCAACTCTGTCTCATGCCTCTGATTCCTCATACTAAACCCGAAACTCTGTTACTTCCAATGGCCCAGGATTAAATAATCCTCCAATAGTCGCTCTTATGCCTGTGAATGGAGTCTCTTTTGCATTTGGTTTTACAAAACTTTCAGAATCCAGAAAAAGAAGGCCAAGATACTGTTCTGGAGAACAGGATACAGGTGTATTCATTAAAGGGAAAAGTTTAACAAAAGCTAAAATACAAACTGAACTTTGAGAAATTATAGATAATCGGGAAATGGCAGAGAAATTAAACAAATATCCTGTGATTTTCTTCATGGTAGAGAGAAAAGCTTAAGAGGGAATGCAAAATTGAAATAAAATAGCATTAGTAATCAAGCTATACAGGATTATCCAAGGATTGTCATCATGTCATGGCGGAGAGGCTGGTGAAATCTGGAGCGATGCTGTCTGGAGCTTAGCTCCTGGTAGGGTCACTCCTGATGGTAAGGTCAAGATGGAGGTTCTATGGCAGTGAGGGTGGGGTAAGGCTGCAGCAGTGAAGAGGCTCCAGTCGTCCTGCACTCTGTGCCACTGGACCCTGACCCCAATCTGTCAAGTACCATGCGGTGGCCTCCCCACATTAAACAAAGTCACGCACTTTAAAGGAATAGGAGAACATCGCACTTGACTTGAGTGTTCATACTACCATACAGGAGGGATTAGTGATAAATATTTCCTAATGATTGAAAGCTAATAAATACCTTGGACCTAATGAGGCTTTGAAAAGGATGGTTTAGAGATACTTGATAATTTGATTGCCATCTTCTAAACTTCCGAAGATTCTGGTACAGATCACACAGATTGTGAAATAGCACCTGTAAACCTACAATGCAAGAAAGAAGAATGAGAGAAAATGGGGTACTGTGGGAAGTAGTAGTGAAAATGCTAGGAGCTATTATTAAGAAAGTGGTAATAGGATGCGTAGAACATAATTATATCTGATAGAGTCAATATTAATTTATGAGATGGAAATCTTGTCTGAATAATCTATTACAAACTTTTGAGGTTGCAACAAGGAGAGTAGGTGAGGATGACCTAGTGAATGACGTGTTTGGACTTCAGAAAACCTTTAAAGGGTTAATAAACTACCTACCTTTTCCCCTCCAATGCAAAAATCTATTAAACTATGAACGTAGAACATTACAGCATATGGAATGGGAATAATTTACTGCTGTGGATCGAGGCTTGGCTAATGTGCATGAAGGAGGTAGTAGGAATAAATGGGTTATTTTTGATTGAGAAGTTCTGACTTGTGAACTGCTGAAGGGATTGGAGCTGGGGCCCAGCTGTTCACAAGTGTTTATCATGAGTTGGATGAAGGGACTAAGGATAATTTATCCAAGTCTGGTGTCAGAGGGAAGAGGATATAGAGAGACTTCATGGGGATACAAACTGGCTAAGTGAATGGGTAAAGATGTGGTTGATGAAATTTAATGCAGAAAATTTTGAATTAATCCATTGAAAGTACTGTGGCGACCCACTTTCTGCACAGGCGAACCGGCTCACAAATAGCCAGCGCGCAGGGGGAGACTTTGGTAATGCACCTCCGACGTCATTTCCGCCCGGAGAGGGCGGGCGCTAGGGATTTAAATACCAGCACCGCGAAGTTTGAATAAACTAGTCTCGAAACGACTTACCGACTGCGTGTCGTTATTTCAGCGCTGTGTGTAACACATCGTTACAGTACAGTATTTTGTTAATGGTGAGGTTTTGAAATGTCAGAGGAAGCAGGCCGCTCAGCCCACCGCTAAATATTAGGTTCCATCTACACCAAGTCCATTTATTAACCCCCACCAATGCCTCCTACTGATTTCCCTGCCATCTAACAGTTGCGAGGGCAATTGACAGCAGCCATTTTAGCTTACCACAACCCATAGGAGGGAATAAGAGAGAATGGGGAAACCCATAGGATCCCAGGGAGAACGTGCCAACTCCACTCAGACAGCACCCACCATCAAGAGTGAATCCAGGTTAATGAGACTGTGAAACAGCAGCACTTCCAGAGTGATGTTTCCTCTGGCTGGAAAGACTAGAACTAGGTGGTACGAAAACCACACTGCCGTAGACACGGAGGCTCTTCAGCGGGTAGCCACGACTGCCAAACGCATCACCGACAACGGTCCCCCTACCATCAAGGACATACATACGGAAAGGTCCTGGAAAAAGACCAGCTACATCATGAATGATCCCACCCACCCTGCTCATGGACTGGTGGTCCCTCTCCCATCAGAGAGGAGGCAGCACAGCATCCAAGCCAGGACCACCAGACTGAAAAACAGTTAATTTCCTTAAACAGTAAGGCTGATCAACACCTCCAGCCTCTAGCCCACCCCGCCACACCCCCCAACACTATAATTTCCTGTCAGCGTCACCTTATGTACAGACCCTCTTGTGCCTAGCGTCACTTTATAGACATACAATCAACCTATGTATATAAGCTATCTTACATTGATTTTGTTGTTTTTAGTTATTGTATGCCTAATCTTATTGTGTATTTTTTGTGCTGCATAGGATCCAGGGTATCAATTATTTCATTCTTCTTTGCACTTATGACAGTAAACAATCTTGAACCAGAGTCTCAAAGTAGAGGGTTAGCCATTCAGAACGGAGATGAAAGTAAATGTCTTCACCCAGGGAAAGGACGCTCAGAAATTATCTTCTGAAAAGAACTGCAAAGACTCAGTTGCTGACTGTATTCAAGTCAATATTGATAGATCGTTGCATATTGAAGAAAGAAAGAGAAAATAGGGCAAAGACCAGTCACGATTGTACTGAATGGTAAAACTAACACAAGTAGCCAGATAGCCTATTCATTCTTATCATGTTTATAGACGTCTGCAACACACCATAGACCTCATGGTCAATCCCTGCTGATAAACTATCTTCTGCTCTACTATGGTCATATTCAATGCTTGCATATTTTCAACATAACCTTCTACTTCAGGAATATTGTTTTCAATAATGAAAATTTCTTTTCTTTTCAGCAGCATTTTTTGTTAATAATGTGGATAAGATCATCTATATTGCTGGCAAAAACAAGAATGAGTGGTGAGAGATTAGCAAAGAGGGAAGCTACAATGAGACCTTTGCACCAGTCAATGAACATACTTGCACAGGAACTGAAGACAGGTGTTATCTTGGCCTTTATAGAGAGGGGATTTGAGTACAGGTTCAGGGTTGTTTTGCTGCAAACATGTAGGACCTTAATGTAGGGCAGCACCAACCTGGCACTCAACGTCAGTAAGACAAAAGAGCTCATTGTGGATTTCAGGAAGGGTAAGATGAAGGAAGACATACCAATTCTCAAAGAGGGATCAGAAGTGGAGAGAGTGAGCAGCTTCAAATTCCTGGGTGTCAAGGTCTCTAAGGATCTAACCTGGTTCCAACATATCGATGCAGTTATAAAGAAGGCAAGACAGCGGCTATACTTTATTAGGAGTTTGAAGAGATTTGGCATGTCAACAAATACACTCAAAAACTTCTGTAGTTGTACCATGGAGAGCATTCTGACAGGCTGCATCACCGTCTGGTATGGAGGGGCTACTGAACAGGACCAAAAGAAGCTGCAGAAAGTTGTAACTCTAGTCAGCTCCATCTTGGGTACTAGCCTACAAAGTAGCCAGGACATCTTTAGGGAGCGGTGTCTCAGAAAGGCAGCGTCCATTATTAAGGACCTCCAGCACCCAGGGCATGCCCTTTTCTCACTGTTACCATCAGATAGGAGGTACAGAAGCCTGAAGGCACACACTTAGCGATTCAGAAACAGCTTCTTCCCCTCCGCCATCCGATTCCCAAATGGACATTGCTTTGGACACTACCTCACTTTTTTAATATACAATATTTCTGTTTTTGCACATTTTTAATAATCTGTCCTAGTTTATTTATTATTATGTTTTTTTTTCTCTCTCTCTCTCTCTGCTAGATTATGTATTGCTTTGAATTGCTGCTGCTAAGTTAACAAATTTCATGTCACATACCGGTGATAATAAACCTGATTCTGACTATGTCTTGAGTATTGTGGTCTCTCTGTCTGAAGAAAGATGTTCTTGCTACAGAACATCTGTGGCTGTTGAGGAGCCACAGCAGATGCCAATGAGGCAGAGGGAGATACAGAAGCTTGGGGATTTGGAGGGCTGCTCTTCTGACTACAGCACCAGAAAGGATAATATCCTTTTAAACACACTAACACTCTGCAACCATACCCTAGGCTTTGCACCAAATGCAATTAAACCCATCCAGGACTTTCTCCATTTGTACCTGTCACAAGCATCAGAAAGATGAAGAGAATATTTTTGATGTTGAAAATCTTACATTCAAAATGTGATAACATTTGCATATTGCAAATAAATCAGGTATCTGCAGCAGCAAGCTCCAGTTGTTAAGCATCAGGTGGGACTTTGGATTGGGAGTCAGCAGTGGTTTGGCTGCACTTTGCACAATCCACACCATTTTCCTCTCCATTGATCTAACTGGAAGTAAAATGGTAAACAAATCCAACATTATCTGCCATCAATCTGAGGTCTTGTTGCCTTACCCATCTAACCACTCGCTTAATGATGCATCAACAAGATATTAATCTCTTTGAAGTCAAGTCTTTGCAAGATGTGTCCTTATCTTCAGGTCAAGTGGATAACTCATCAGTTTAATGCAGGACTCAAGTGTTGGAAAGTGCCTAACTATTCATGATCATCTGCACAAACTATGAAATACAGATTTCTCTGCAGCAGTCATGAAATTTGTCTGTGTTTGGTTCCAAATGAGGATTTGAGATTTAAGTCAAGCAAGTGATATCTAAAAAGCTTAATATCCATTGTGTATTAATATTTTACTAAAGGCTCAGTATTTCCTGATATTAATTACTTAAGGTTAAAAATTATATCCCGGCTGTTCAATACATATTAAAAAGTTATATATTAGCTATACAATCCAGTCTTACATTGCACCATCTCCTTTGAGTTACTGCTGCCCTTGACTTCATTGGATAAACTTGTCCCATGTAATTCTGGCAACATGAACCTTTCAGTGCTCATTTCTACTTCAGCTATTGAATCTCGTTCCACTCTTCTGCTTGGTTCAGCCTCTGCACCAGCTCCCCTATCCCTCTGATTCACTCCTCGATGTCCCCCATAAGTCCTAGCTCCCCCCCAAAACGTGAAGCCCAAAACACATTATGAAAATCTAATAAAACTGCAGATGTTGCAAATCTGATATAAAAACAATGCTACAAACAGTCAACAAGTCAGTCAGCATCTGGGGAGGAAAAAGGCAGCTAATGTTTCAGGTCTGGACACAAACACATTAAACGTGCATTACTTCTTTCTCACAATAATAATGGATCATAAGTAATTGCTGGATCTCTGGGGACATTAAATGAAGTGCGCATTGGCAAATCTTTCAGCTGTTTTATACAGGAATTTAACACACTGCACCCTGACACAAACCCTTCCATTTTATTTTTAGTTAGATCAATGGAAAAGAGAATGGTCTGGATTGTACAAAGCGAGGCCAAACCACTACTGACTCGCAATCTAAAGTCCCACATGATGTTATACGACTCGAGCTTGTTGGCACGTAACACAAACTGTTTTGTGCTGCTGTTAAAATGCAGCTGTGGTTATTAAAGAGGCCCACCCCCATTAGCTCCACTACTGTGGACATATTGTACCCATTCCCTGTGTTGTACAGCTAAATGGAGTTTTGTTGTCAAAGCCACTGCTACCTTTTCCACATTCTTCAGCTTCAAATTAATTTCTCTAAGTAAATTTATTACTAAAGAATGTTTACACTCAGTGGCCACTTTATTAACGCCTGTTCATTAATGCAAATATCTAATCAGCCAATCATGTGGCAGCAACTCAATAAAAGCATGCACTCGTGTTCAAGAAATTCAGTTGTTGTTCTGACCAAACATCAGAATGGGGAAGAAATGTGACTTTGACTGTGGAACGATTGTTGGTACCAGACAGGGTGGTTGGAGTTTATCAGAAACTACTGATCCCCTGGGATTTTCACACTCACCAGTTTCTAGAGTTTACAGAGAATGGTGTGAAAAACAAAAAAATATCCAACAAGCTGCAGTTCTCTGGGCAAAATTGCCTTGTTAATGAGAGAAGTCAGAAAAGAATAGCCAGACTGGTTCAAGATAACAGGAAAGCAACAGTAACTCAAATAACCATGCGTTACAACAGTGGTGTGTGGAAGAGCATCTCTGAATGCACAACACGCTGAACGTTGAAGTGGATGGGCCACAGCAGCAGAAGACAATGAACGTACAGAAGTAAATTAAGTGGCCATTTTATTATGTACCTCCTGTACCTAACAAAGTGGCCATTAGTATGGCCTAATAGTCTTGTCACCTTGAGCTTCATTTTCTTGGTATTTACAGGAAAATAAAGAAATGCGATAGAATTTATGAAAAACTATACATAAATAAAGACTGACAACCAATATTCTTTATTTGTGAAGCAACATTGTTGACCTGAAGAATCTTAATTCACAGAAAGAATCACTAAAACCTGCTTAAGACACTTGCTCTTTAGGAGAAGCTGTTAAATGCCTCCTGGAGTTTGCTGAGGAAACAGAGATTCTTATTGTTATCTAATTGTTAACCCACTGTGCTAGCCACACAAGTTCCTTCTTTTACTGGATTAAGTTAAACTTGTTTTGTTTATCAGCTACATTAATTGATGATTTAAATCATCAACATAAAGTCAATTTTATGTGCAAGGTGAATAGGATTGCACCACGAACCTGATTCACTGACACACATCATTCTCAGCGATGAGCCCAGTTCTGCCTCAACATGGACCTTGCATCTTATCTATCTACTTGCCTGGAATTCTCTCTTAACTTTAACACTAAATTCTACATTCTCTTATTACTTTCCTTCTGTACTACCTCGATATATGGAATGATCTAACTGGGGTGGCATGTAAGCAAAGCTTTTCACTGGACACCACTAAACCAGTTACCAATTGCCAATCATCAATTTATCAAATACTCAACATTGTTTAAATCTGGAAAATGATAACCAGTCAGGCACTTACAACAGGTTCTATTTAGTTGAACCTCATCCCTTAGACAGGCTCTGCTATGAACTTGTAGCAATGAGTAAAACTTTCAAGCATCATTGGCATGTGAGAATCATTTACTGGATCGGCTTCTGGTTGTATATAACCCCATCCAATAGGAAAGATTGGTTAGATAGTAACCAACTGCTGTAATTCATTATTACTCCTTTCATTTTGTCTTTAGCTGGTGAAATACACCCTTTACCTGTTCAAGAGCGTTTTTCACATATTCTTTCAAGGCCAACAACTTTTCACTTTGACTTCAATTGCTACCGTACTAATATCATGATTGATGGGAGAACTGCCTAAGTTAGCATGTCATCTTCTCCTCACCGTGCCCTTTATGCTCTCTTTGACTGTCAAAACATGGAGGCACCTTCACGAACTCCCACAGTCCCCGAGCATCCTTCAGGAGGGTGAACCTACGGAAAGCACCAGGTAGAGTACCTGGCCGAGTACTGAAGACCTGTGCTGATCAATTGGCTAAAACATTCACTGTTATCTTCAACCTCTCATTTCAGCATTTGAGGTACCCACCAGCTTCAGGTTATAGTGGTTTTAAGGAGAATGTGGTAACTGCCTCAGTGACAGTCATCTAGTAGCTCTTACATCCACTGTGAGGAAGTGTCTTGAGAGGTTGGTGATGAAACATATCAATTCCTGCCCAAGGAGAGACTTGGATCCCGCTCCAATTTGCCTACGGCCACAACAGGTCCACAGCAGATGCCATTTCATTGGCTCTTCACTCAGCCATGGAACATCTGGACAGTGAAGATGCCTACATCAGGATGCTCTTCATTGACTGCAGCTCAACATTCAATATTATCATCCCCTCAGAACTAATCAATAAGCTCCAACATCTAGGCTTCAACACTTCCCTGTGCAACTGGATCCTCGATTTCCTCACCTGCAGACACCTGGCAGTTCAGATTGGTAACATCTCCTCCACAGTCACCATCAGCAGAGGTGCCCCACAAGGCTGTGTGCTTAGCCCCCAGCTCTACCCACTTTATTCTTATGACTGTGAGGCTAAGTACAGCTCCAATGCCATATATTAAATGTGCTGATGATTATACCATTATTAGCCGAATCAAAGGTGGTGCCAAGCCAGCATATAGGAGGGAGACTGAAAATCTGGCTGAGAGGTGCCACTACGACAATCTCTCACTCAATGTCAGCAAGACCAAGGCGCTGATTATTGACTGCAGCAGGAGGAAACCAGAGGTCCATGAAGCAGTCTTCATCAGAGGATTAGAGACGGAGAGGGTCAGCAACTTAAAATTCATCATTTCAGAGGATCCAGCACGTAAGTGAAATTACAAAGAACATACAGCAATGCCTCTACTTTGTTCGAAGTTTACATAAATTTGGTATGTCATCTAAAACTTTGACAACCTTCTAAAGATGTGCAATGGTGAGTATATTGACTGGTTGTATCATGGCCTGGTATGAATATACTAATGCCCTTGAATGGAAAAGCCTAAAAAAAAGTAGTAGATACAGCCCAGTCCATCACAAGTAAAGTCCTCCCCAGCACAGAGCACATCCACAAGGAGTGCTGTCGCAGGAAATCAGCATCGATCCAGGCCATGATCTCTTCTCACTGCTGCCATCAGGAAGGAGATACAGAAGCTTCAGGACCCACACCACCAGGTTCAGAAACAGTTTGATGCACCATCAATAACTCACGCTGAGACGTAGGAAGCGAGATATCGGCTTTTATTGACTGGAAGAATAAACAACACTACATCCTGGGGAAAATGAGGGAGAGCAGCAGCCCACAGTCGCCTTTATACAGGGGTCTGTGGGAGGAGCCACAGGAGCAGTCAGCAGGGTCTGTGGGAGGAGCCACAGGAGCAGTCAGACAGGTATATCTAGTTCACCACACAGTTATTAACCCTTGAACAGGGAGGATAACTTCACTGAACTCTTCTCACAACCAATGGACTCACTTTCAAGGATCTTCATCTTACATTCTTGTTATTTATCATTTATTATGTTTTTGTTTCTTTGCACTTACTGTGAATACCCACAAGAAAATGCATCTCAGGATTGTATATGGTGACATATATGTACTTTGATAATAAATTTACCTTGAACTTTGATCAGAGGGCCCTGCCACCCTTCAGCCTCATCAGAGGAGAAACTGTCAACCATTGTGACTGGCATCCAAAAATGTAAAAAACCACTCAGAGAGTTGAACATAAAAATAACTGTTAAATATTTATAATATGTATAAACTTACAGTAGAATATTAAAAAGTATAGCCACAACTAACAAGTAAATGAAAATCAACTGAATTAAATCAAAGAGAAATTATCTTCCACTCACCTTTGTGATCAAACCCCTTGCTGTCCAAGAGACCATCGTACCTGCATCAGATCTAACATAAGGTGGGTTCAGCAGAAACCTCTTCTTGCCAGATTTTTGGCATGACAGTAAAACTCTCATAATCCATGATCTGGCTGGTTTGTAGGTTGTTGGTTCCTGCATCCCCTCTGACTTCCCATGTTCCCTTGCAACCTGCCAGGGCCTGGGCCTGGTATCTCACCCTGTTTTAGACTTACAGAGTGCAACAGAAAACACATTTTACAGTGTAACACATATTTTTAAAAAGTGAATTGTAAGTGGCTCAGAGTATTAACAAAAATAGGTTCCAATAGTCCAGAAAATCTGTTAGTCTGTCACAACCAAAGCCTTGATTTAATCAGAATCAAACTTTAATCGCCAAGTACCTATGCACATACAAGGAATTTACTTCCGGCAGATGTTGCCTCTCTGCTCATAACAATAATAATGATAAATATAAATGAAAATATAGCTTTTTATTGTTCAGAGGAACCCTTCACTGCAACTTGGTAATCCATGGACAGGCCACAGTGTGATTCAAGTGTCCCAGGCTGGCAGGTAACTGCAGCAGAAGGCACACTGAACTTGGGAATAGCTGAGCTTTCTCACAGTCAAGTGGATCAAAGACAGTAAGTTCCACCAGATACATGTAAAATTGGGAATATTATGTTAAATAAACACAAGAGACAGTGTAGATGCAGGAAATCTTGAGCAACACACAAAATGCTGGAGGGACTCAGCAAGTCTAGCAGCATCTATGGAGGGGAATAAACAGTCAATGTTTTGGGCCGAGACCCTTCATCAGAGCTTCTTCCCCCTTTCTTTCCAGTCCTACTGAAGTGTCTAAGCCTGAAACGTAGACTGTTTATTTCCTTCCATAGACACTGCCTGACCTGCTGAGTTCCTCCAGCATTATTCTTTGTGAATGTAGTTACCTTGGGATTTGCTGCCCCCTGATGGATTAGGATGTTACTACTGCATCATCACAGAACTTCCATGGACAAATCACACAAAATTACTGATCAGAGACACAGGAGATTTGCAGATGCAGGAAATCTTGAGCGATGCACACAAAGTGCTGAAGTCTTGATAAAGAGTCTCAACTGAAAAAAATCAACTGTTCATTTCCCTCCATGGTTGATGGCTGAGCAACAGAGTTCCTGCAGCATTTTGTATGTGTTCATTTACTGATCCCTCATTTGTCTGTTCAAGTGGTATCTAGCTTGGACTACACTGGTTTTTGAATGAAGATTAAGAAATTTATAAATGGTCAGCCAGACATTTACACAGGTTGAAATAAAAACAGAAAATGTTGGAAGAACTTGACAGATAGACCTCAGTATGTGCGGTTGGGAGACTGTAGGTCTGACACGGTGGTCAGCAGCACAGGAGCGCCGCAGGGAACCGTACTCTCTCTGGTCCTGTTCACCCTGTACACATCAGACTTCCAATATAACTCGGAGTCCTGCCATGTGCAGAAGTTCGCTGATGACACGGCCATAGTGGGGTGTGTCAGGAATGGACAGGAGGAGGAGTATAGGAAACTGATACAGGACTTTGTGATATGGTGCAACTCAAACTACCTGCGTCTCAATATCACCAAGACCAAGGAGATGGTGGTGGACTTTAGGAGATCTAGGCCTCATATGGAGCCAGTGATCATTAATGGAGAATGTGTGGAGCAGGTTAAGACCTACAAGTATCTGGGAGTACAGTTAGACGAGAAGCTAGACTGGACTGCCAACACAGATGCCTTGTGCAGGAAGGCACAGAGTCGACTATACTTACTTAGAAGGTTGGCGTCATTCAATGTCTGTAGTGAGATGCTGAAGATGTTCTATAGGTCAGTTGTGGAGAGCGCCCTCTTCTTTGTGGTGGCGTGTTGGGGAGGAAGCATTAAGAAGAGGGACGCCTCACGTCTTAATAAGCTGGTAAGGAAGGCGGGCTCTGTCGTGGGCAAAGTGCTGGAGAGTTTAACATCGGTAGCTGAGCGAAGGGCGCTGAGTAGGCTACGGTCAATTATGGAAAACTCTGAACATCCTCTACATAGCACCATCCAGAGACAGAGAAGCAGCTTCAGCGACAGGTTACTATCGATGCAATGCTCCTCAGACAGGATGAAGAGGTCAATACTCCCCAATGCCATTAGGCTTTACAATTCAACTGCCAGGACTTAAGAACTTTTTAAAAGTTATTATTAATGCTTTTTGAGATAGTAATTTAGATGCATATCATATTTTTACTGAGTTAAGTATTGTATGTAATTAGTTTTGCTACAACAAGTGTATGGGACATTGGAAAAAAAAAGTTGAATTTCCCCATGGGGATGAATAAAGTATCTATCTATCTATCTAAATACTCAGCAGGCCAGGCCAGATCTGTGCGATGGGAATGAGTCAATGTCTCGGATCTAAGACTCTAAGTTAAAACAGGGAAGGTCACGAGCTTCATCCATCCTCCCTACAGGTCAATGTGCTTCTGCTGTCTCTCCGCCGAACATAGATTCTAATTCTCTTCCCACTGATGCCAGCTGAGTATTTCTGGCATTTTCAGTTTTTATTTTAGATCACTTCCAGTAAGACAGTGGGGCATGCAAACGCAGCGGCCTCTCGGGGGCCAAACAAAAGGGTTTTTTTCCTGAAAAATTTGATTTTTTCGATCCAAAGACATTTCTACTCCAAGAACTTTGGGCACTGCCGAGCTACTCCATCAAAAAGCTGTTCGTTGATCAGAGTGGCTGGGCTGGTGTTGGGGGCAGAGCCAACAAGGTGTCGAAGGGGTCGGCCACGGTGTCAAAGGAGCTGGTTGCGATACCGGAGGAGCCCGCTGGGATATCGGGAAAAGAGACAGCCGAGATACCGGAGGAGCCCGCCAATGTGTCGGAGGAACCAGTTACAAGTTGACCTGGTTGCAGACTGTGTTGCTATCCACTACTCAGAAGCATTAGAGTTTGTGCCATATAACCATGGGAGATTGTCTCAGACATTTCCGTTATGATTGCAAGACTCTGTTGGACAGTGACAATGCAAATTGCATCAGGCCTGCTACCCTTGTCTGGTGGAGGGACAGTCGATATGGGAGATGTGTAACCTCAGTTATAGCAAAAACTAGGCCTCAGGCCTCGGTCTTGCCTGCTACTGCAGGTCAGGTGACAGACGTGGAAGCGCTACATACAGTGTGGTTGAGCTTGGCTGGGGCCTGCTCTCTCCTGTCAGTGCTTCCCTCCTGTGTTCAAGTGCTGGAATGACAGGCCGGATTGCATGTGTCCGTACCTTCAATTGCTGGACATTGTCGCTCGGGGTTTTGGACTCTACACTTTTTTTTTCAAGGGAATATGCTTTGTTGCTCTACATTTTGAATTATGGTACTCAATATTTTTGAATGTTTGCTTGCTATTTTGAACTTTGACCCCAGAGGAAACATATGCTTGCTCATCTGTATCTATGTACGGCTTGAACGATGATTAAACTTGATTAGATTTGATTTTGATTTGATTACGAGAAGCTACAGTTTTTTTTAAATTTTCACTTCAGAAATTTCTGCTATTTTCTACTACTTCACTGTGCCTTACCTTTACGTGAAATGCACAGTAGAAAAATAGCATACACTCATCTGGTCAGGCAATGCAGCAACACCACATTAATCCAACAAAGGGCAGAAAACTCCAAGGTCTCCAAGCCTCATCCCATCCTCTTCATTTCACCTTCAAGTCCTTTCCTCCTTTTAAGGAAGGAAAGATGTTGCTCCTACCTCTTCTGAGCCTGTCTGTAACTTTCATCCCACGACAGTGAGCTCCCAGTGAAGTAGGCCCAGCAGCCAAATGGATTATGTCAAAGCTATTCCCGAGGAGTTTCAGAAGAAAGCCAAACACCAAGTTGGTGACGGTTGGCGACAACTGTTGGCCGTGCAAAACATAGGTTCCATGGATTTTAATAAATATTCTCCTTTCCCTAGTTGGAAATTTTACTCTGTAGGTGACCTGTAGAATCTTAATTCGCAAGAAAATTCATTAAGATCTACTTAAGGTGTTCACTCCTTAGGTGTGTTCTAATGTACCACCACCCAGGACCTGCTCTGTTTTCACGGCTGCCTTCGGGAAGAAGGTACAGGAGCCTCAGGACTCACACCACCAGGTTCAGGAACAGTTACCATCAGGCTCTTGAACCAAAGTTAGGCGAGTTAACTTCACTCAACTTCATTTGCCCCATCATTGAAATGTTCCCAGAACCTATGCACTCACTTTCAAGGTTTCCTCATCTCAGGTTCTTGATATTTATTGCTTATTTATTTATTAGTAATACTTATTTCTTTTTGTATTTGCACAGTTTGTTTTCTTTTGCACACTGGTAGGACACCCATGTTTGTGCAGTCTTTCACCGATTCTATTATGGTTAGTATTCTATTATGGATTTATTGAGTATGCCTTCAAGAAAATGAATCTCAGGACTGTATATGGTAACATATATGCACTATGATAATAAATTTACTTTAAACTTTCATCTTTGTTCTTATACCAGTTTAAATGCTCCTTGGGAAGTACGTCTTTGAAACAGGGATCCTTGCTGATGTATACTGAGCTGTCTGATTATAAAATATGCGTCAGTTTTGTCTAGAATTTCCAAACTATCATTGTCTGCAAAATCCAAAACAGTGGAAAAGAAAACAGAAAGTACTAAAAAAATTCAGACAGCTGCTATATTTCAGCAGACACTGCTGGACCCAGAGTGTTTTAAGTATTTTCGGTTTTTATATCACTCTCATAATATCACTATCATTTTATACCATAGTTAATGTCAAAAACATCAATAATTCTGAGCTTCTGGAGTATCGCCAGGACGTACCACAGTAATATAGCCCACCAGTGAGGTAAGATACCTGAAGAAATAACGCTTCCTAGACCATCGATGGCAGCATCAGATCCATCATATTACCGTAGTTAAAACTTCACCTCGTTTGCAGGATAGCATCCCATTCAGTCAACTCAAGTGTGGAGAAACACTGAAATAACTTCTCAATTACTTTGATTGCAAAATCTCCAATTCAATACAAATGAGTTTAAACTACACTGCACAATATTAATAATGGCGTATTAATTTACTGTGAAATTCCTCAGTTCACCATTGTGAAGAATTCACACAAACGGTCATTGTAATTTCATAGCAATTATTAATGTCCCATTGTGTTTTTCCAACTCATATCCCATCCTGAAATAGAGCTAAGTTCCATACATTACCACCTTACTATCTTGAATCCTAAGAGAGGGGAATTAACATGCTGAACATAAAAGAATGGAGAATGCTAAACACAAGAGATTCTGCAAATGCTGGAAATCCAGAGCAACACACACACACACAAAGTGCTGGAGGAGCTCAGCAGGTCAAACAATATCTATGGAAAGGAATAAAGAGTCGACCTTTCAGGCAGAGACACTTCATCAGGCCTCTGCTCTCAGGAGCTAAGGGAGGGGGATACAGCTAAACTTAAACTGAGATTAAGAGGAAAGGTGTCTTTGCACTAAAACAGAAGCAACAACGAACATCAGTACAAACTGATGTTGTAAGGGGTTGTGTGGTGGTAACAGTTTCAACTTCAGACTCAATGGGATGGAGAAAGATTCAAGATTTGTTTATTTATCATGTGTACATTGAAACTCACAGTCAAATGCATCATTTGTGTTAACAAGCCAACACACCCCAGGGTGGGCAGGGGACAGCCTGCTAGTGTCACCACACGTTCTGGCGCCAACATCATATGCCCACAATGCTCAGCAGAAGAAAACAGAACATAACAAGCAATGAAACAAGCCCCATTCCTCTCTCCCCCACTAGCACATACACAGTCCTTTAACCCCTAGTCAGGCCTCCAGCCTCCAGTGGACTCGGGCCTGCAGACATTGCACTTTGACTTCCTTAGTGAACTTGCAGCGACTCATAAACTCAGCTCCAGACACCAGGCCTCAATTTCAAAACTTACAATTCACCATCGGGCCTCAGATCTCAGCATCAATATCCTGGGACACACTGATCACCAGTTACCTGGGCCTTAAAAACTGGACTCACCAATGACAGGACCCCAAACACTAGGTCCTCAGAGGTTTAAGGCAGAAGTCCATAGGAACATAAGACATAGGAGCAGAATTAGGCCACTCAGCCCATCGAGTCTGCTCTATCAGTCCATCATGGCTGATCCTGGATCCCACTCAAACCCATACACCTGCCTTCTCGCCATATCCTTTGATGTCTTGACTGATCAGGAAATGATCAACTTCCGCCTCAAATACACACAAGGACTTGGCCTCCACCGCAGTCTGTTGCAGAACCCTCCACAGATTTACTACTCTCTGGCTAAAAAAAGAATCCTCTTTACCTCTGTCCTAAAGGGTCACCCCTCAATTTTGAGGCTGTGCCCTCTAGTTCTGGATACCCCCACCAGAGGAAACATCCTCTCCACATCCACCCTATCTAGTCCTTTCAACATTTGGTAGGGTTCAATGAGATCCCCATGCATTCTCCTGAATTGCAGTGTGTACAGGCCCAAAGCTGCCAAACGCTCCTCACGTGTTAACCCCTTCATTCCCGGAGTTGTTTGAAAGGAGTGAGTTATCATTGTGATACACCAAAAGGTAAGTTATGCCATGTAAAAGCAAAAACAGGCTGCTTCCTAAAATCCAAGATACCAATGTGTACCAGATGAGGCACCCCGGAAACAAACTCTTGGACTCCCCAAGCTTGTGCTGACCAGTAAACACCCATATACACCATCCCATTTTACCTCCCACACCCTCTTTAGTTCCCAGCCCTCCCAATTCCCCTCCCCTACCCCACCTGACCATGAACTCACACATCTTTGAGATGTGGGGTAGAACTAGAGCAACAGTGGGAAGCAAACGTGGTCGAGGGGAGAACGTGTGCACTCTGCACGGGCAGCACCAGATATCAGGATGGAACCTGTGTTACTGGACCTCTAAAGCATAAACACAAGATATTCTGCAAGTGGCTGGAAATCGTGAACAACACCCACAAAATGCTGGAGGAACTCGTCAAGTCAGGCAGCACCTCTCAAGCAACATTACCAGAGCCAGAAACAACTGTTTAATCCTCTCCATAGATGCTGCCTGGCCTACGGAGTTCCTCCAGCATCTTGTGTGTGTAAGTGGAGCTGTGAGACTGCACCACACCACTGTAACTCCCTGCTGTGGAGAGTGCTTCTTTCTGATTAAAATGCTATTGAGCATAAGTTTTCAGTGTTTCCTCCGCGAAGGCTGTGGGAATCCCTAAGCAATGCCAGCTTGCTCTGAATAAATTAAACTATTATTCTTACCCTATGGACAGTTTTGAACATATTTATGAATATTACAGCTCTAATCTTCCTATTCATTTCCTTCACACTGGATATATTCTATCATGGGTCCTGTGACTTGCTGTAGGTTCCTCTAGCACCTGCGTTTACTCATTGTTATCTCATCTGGAGCCGTTAAACCCAGGTGCTTTCTGTTTAATCTTGTCGAGTTAATGGTGACTGGCATGGGTTTTCCGCATTCTATGATTATTTAAAGGAGACTCTTGTTTAGCGCTGTGACATGTCTGTGTAGAATGATTTGCCTCGCGGTGTTGCTCGTTCGTGGTATTCCTATGTCTAATATCTCGTTTCTGTCTCTACATGGGAGTCTGTCGTTCCTCCACACCTGGGCTGAGTGACTGCCAGCATTCACCGTGACAAAATCTGCTGTTCATACACACCAAGCTCCAGTCCTGCCAGCGTGGAACATTACAATATTCAACCCTAAATATAGTAACAAATCGTAATTGTTTCATTGTTGTTTATTTCTTCACTTTAATTTTCAGAAATTGAGATCAATTCGCTTCCACAACACTTACCAGTCTACTGAAAATTAATAACAGTTATTCTGAATCTCTTTCAGAATAATAAATCCACAAAGCTTTAAACTCTTCTGGTTTATACTCTTCCAAGTTTACTAATCTCCCATTTTCAAACCGAGCTTTCTCTTTGCACCATCATTAAATGTGACCACACAAGCCCTTACGCCTGTGTCCTGTCCACCAGTCTCAGGTAAACACTTCTACTGTTCCTATGACAGAGAACAGTCCCGTCGAGTTCCAGTCTAACACTTCAGCCCCTGTTCAGCAGAAAACTTCACACAGCTGCAGTTGAAACACTTTGCAATTGGGGCCATCGCAAGAAATTGCAAAGAGTTTGAAGAGAGGTCATGGTTGATCTAAACCAGGCTTCAGTTCCTCCCCTGCGCTAGTTTCTTATAGATGTCAATCTACTGATCTTTCACAAAACGATCTACCTCCACTCAAATCGTTTTAAAGATCTAACTTCTGCAGCAGAGAACTCCAGAGATTCACCACTCTCGACAAGAAATTTCGATATACTTGTGGTGAACTACATATACCTGTCTGGACACGCCCCTCTGCTGACTGCTCCTGTGGCTCCTCCCACAGACCCCTGTAATAAAATTGATGCACCATCAATAACTCTCGGAGACGGGAGGCAAACGATAGGCTTTTATTAGCTGCAAGAGACCACGATTAGTAGCAAGAGACCACCACACAACATCCTGGAGACTGAGGGAGGAGCAGTGCCTCCAATCGCCTTTATAGCTTCCACTATGGCCTGGGCTTCTTCCTCCACCGCGGAGTGCTGAATTTCAGGGCCTTGAAGGGTACGAGAGAAGAATGCTACCGGCCTTCCTGCCTGATTGAGGGTAGTAGCCAGTGCGAAATCGGAGGCGTCACTCTCTACTTGGAAGGGAATGGTCTCGTCCACCGCATGCATCGTTGCTTTGGCAATGTCCCCTTTAATGCGGCTGAAGGCCACGCGGGCCTCGGCTGAGAGGGGAAATGCCTCCCGTCTCCGAGAGTTATTGATGGTGCATCAATTCTTACTGTACCTCGTTAACTAACTCTGAGGTTTCTGTTCACACTTCTCACTGCCTCAGTGAAGCAGCCAGCCAGCATAATGAAAGAACCCACCCACCTTGCGCAGTCTCTCTTTTCCCTCTCCATTAGACAGAAGATAGAAAAGATGAAAGATTTAGTTTTACCTGTCACAATCTCATCGACGCATACAGTAAAATGAAGTATCTGCGTCAAATGGAATCCGTGAGGATGTGCTGAGGGCAGCCCGCAAGTGTTGTCACACTTGTCACACTTGTAGCAACAACGTAGTGTGCCCATAACCAAATAACCTTAACCATATGTCTTTGAGATCTGGGAGGAAACCGGAGCACCCTGGGGTCCCATGGAGAATGTACAAATTCCTTACAGGCAGCGGCAGGAATTGAACCCCTCTCTCAGAGCAGGCGCTGTAAAGCAGTGTGCTAACTGTCGTGCTACCGTCTGTCCAAAAGCCTGAAAGCACATACACCAGTGCCAACAGCAGCTTCCACCACATTAAATGGCTCCCTAATACAATAAAATGAACTCAACCTCACAATCTACTTCATTGTGATCTTGCAACTTTTTGTTTACCCGTAGCACAAGCAGTTCTACAGATGCTGAGAATCCAGAATAACGCGCACAAAGTGCTGGAGGAACTCAGCAGGTCAGGCAGCATCTATGGGAATGAACAAACAGTCATTGCTTCAGCACGGGACTCTTCTTCAGGACTGGAAAGGAAGAGGAACATGCTGGAATAAACAGGTGGGGGAGGGGAAGGAGGATAGCTAGAAGGTGATAGATAAAGCCAGCTGGGTGGGAAAGGTAAAGGGCTGGAGAGGAATGAATCTGATAGGAGAGGAGAGTGGACCATAGGAGAAAGAAAAGGTGTAGGGGACCTAGGGGGAGGTGATAGGTAGGTGAGAAGAGGTAAGAAGCCAGAATGGAGAATAGAAAAAGAGGAGAGGGGGAGGGATTTTTTTTACCGGAAGGAGAAATCGATATTCATGCCATCAGGTTGGAGGCTACCGACAGAATATAAGATCTTTCTCTTCCACCGTCATCTTGGGTCTCACCGATGTAGGGGAGACCACATCAGGAGCACTGGACACAATGGATGACCCCAGCAGATTCACAGGTGAAGTGTTGCCTCATGTAGAAGGTCAGTTTGGAACCCTGACTGGAGATGAGGGATGAGGTGAATGGGCAGGTGTCGCACTTTGGCTACTTGCTGGGAGAGAGATTAGTGGAGAGGAATGAATGGACAAGTGAATGAAGGAGGAAGCGATCCCTGTGGAGAGAGGTAAAGATGTATTTAGTGGAAGAATCGCTTTGGAGATGGCGGAAGTTGCAAAGAGTAATATAGTGGATGCAGAAGCTCGGGGGGGGGGGGTTATAGCTAAGGACAAGAGGACTTTTATCACTGTTGGGGCAGCAGGAGGATGGAGTGAGCATGGATGTCTGGGAAGTGGAGGAGATGTAGGTGAGGGCAGCATCAATGGTGGAGATTCTCTGTAGTTTTGTTATTGTTATTTTTTTATCTTGTTCTACCTCAATGCAGTGTGTAATGATTTGATCTGTATGAACAGTAAACAAGATAAGTTTTTCACTGTATCTTGGGACATGTGACAATAATAAACCAAAATCAATTCCAATTCCACAAACCTTGGTTTTGAACGAGCAGCACCTTATCTTAAAACAACGTCCCTTTGTCCAAGAATCCCCAATTAGTCATTACAAAAAATGGCAGGTGCAAGAAATCTGAAATAAAAACAGTAAGTGTTGGAAACTCTAATCAGGTTAAAAATGTCAAGGTTAAAGTTTCACGTTGAAGATCCCTTAACAAAGCTGAGGCAGTTGATTTTAGTCCATGAGCAAATCTCAGGGCCTTTCTCCGCCAATCTTTCCATTTCCTAATCATAATGTACGTAGCCTAAGAAAACCAAATACCAGGAGATGTAATTGGTTGAGGCGGTAAGGGAAGTGAGGATTACAGAATCATAGAAATTTACAGTATTGTTTGAGGTCATCTGGCCCATCATCTCCCAACTGGACAACAGTCCCGCATCAGGTCCACACTAGTCTTTAGAAACATAGAAAACCTACAGCACAATACAGGCCCTTCGGCCCACAAGGTTGTGCTGAACATGTCCCTACCTTAGAAATTACCTAGGGTTACCCATAGCCCTCTATTTTATTAAGCTCCATGTACCTATCTAAAAGCCTCTTAAAAGACCCTATCGTATCCGCCTCCACCACATTTGCCAGTAGCACATTCTATGCATTCGCCACTCTCTGAGTAAAAGAACTTACCCCTGACATCTCCTCTGTACCTACTCCCCAGCACCTGAAACCTGTGGCAACCATTTCAGCCCTGGGAAAAAGCCTCTGACTATCCACACGATCAATGCCTCTCATCATCTTGTACACCTCTATCAGGTCACCTCTCATCCTCTGTTGCTCCAAGGAAAAAAGGCCGAGTTCACTCAACCTATTCTCATAAGGCATGCTCCCCAATCCAGGCAATATCCTTGTAAATCTCCTCTGCACCCTTTCTATGATTTCCACATCCTTCCAGTAGTGAGGTGACCAGAAGTAGTTTGTAGTTTGTCAGCTACATTGTCCCATCTCACTCGTGCTTCAACCCAACATTATCAGATCATCTGAAAATTTGATCAACACTCAAATATTCTGTCATAAGCATACATGAGGTCTGACCTATTGATCTAAAGTAAGTCAATAAATACATAATTATGCAAAATAAATGTATCTACTGATCTACTGCAGATAAGATCAAAGAACAGTTCCCTTAAAGGGAACACAAGGAGATGATTGGTAAAGAAGATGTGTAGTGTAGTTGTGTTCCTTGGTTGAAACACTGACTATAAGAGACAGGAACTCACATTGCTGCATTATAACACATAAATTAGACTGCATTTGGAGCTCTGTGTTCAGTTCTGGTCTCACAATGGATGTGGAGGCTTTGGAACGGGTGCAGAGGAGATTTATCAGAATGCTGTAAGGAGAAGTTGCACAGGCTTGTGATGTTTTCTCTGGAGTGCTGGAGGGTGAGGGGAGACCAGATGGAAGGTTATAAAATGCATGAATAGGGAGTAGACAGTAAGAATCGTTTTCTCAGCTTAGAAATGTCAAATGCAATAGGACCTTATTACGGAGAGAGAGAGAGAGAGATTCTGTGGGATGTCGAAATGTTGGAGTGAACAGTTTTTGATGTTCTGTAGATCATGGTCTCTCTTTGGGGGGCTTTGCTGTTGCTTGTATGGCAGGTAGAGGGAATACTGATGTTTTATCCTAGAGTAAGTGGAGAAGGGGTGAGAGGATTTCATGCTGCTTGTGTATGGGAGGGGGGTCTTTGGGGTTCATACAATTTTTCTGTCATTCATTCTTTGGGGATTTTCTTCTGTTTTGAGGAAGTCTGCAGAGAGTAAGAACTTCAGGTTGTATATTGTA
The DNA here is from genome assembly GCF_048418815.1 of Hemitrygon akajei. Lineage (NCBI taxonomy): Eukaryota > Metazoa > Chordata > Chondrichthyes > Myliobatiformes > Dasyatidae > Hemitrygon > Hemitrygon akajei. The sequence goes on along the minus strand of NC_133137.1, from coordinate 7,034,178 downwards.
TATATTCTCTGATATTAAATGGAGCTATTGATCTATTGAACATGCATTTAAGGTGAGGGGGGAATGTTTAAAGGACATGTGTTGAGCAATGCATTTACACAGAGAGCAGTAGATGCCTAGGTCAGGCTGACAAGGGTGGGTGGTAATGGTAGAGGAGCTTATGGGCTTTTAGATTGACCCATGAAGAAGCAGAGGAAGGAGGGATAAAGACCCCTTCCCTGGCCTGTGCCTTCAGAATGCATACCCCTATGCCAGAATCGTAGCATTGGGGTATACGTTAGGCAGGGGGTTCTGAATCTCTTGAAGTCTCATCACATCAAACCTAACAAAGGAAATTAAAAAGCTAAGACAGAGTGGATGTGGAGAGGACGTTTCCAATAGTGGGAGAGTCTAAACAGACAGACAGACATACTTTACTGATCCCGAGGGAAATTGGGTTTCGTTACAGTCGCACCAACCAAGAATAGTGTAGAAATATAGCAATATAAAACCATAAATAATTAAATAATAATAAGTAAATAATGCCAAGTGGAAATTAGTCCAGGACCAGCCTATTGGCTCAGGGTGTCTGACACTCTGAGGGAGGAGTTGTAAAGTTTGATGGCCATAGGCAGGAATGACTTCCTATGACGCTCAGTGTTGCATCTCGGTGGAATGAGTCTCTGGCTGAATGTACTCCTGTGCCTAACCAGTACATTATGGAGTGGATGGGAGACATCGTCCAAGATGGCATGCAACTTGGACAGCATCCTCTTTTCAGACACCACCGTCAGAGAGTCCAGTTCCACCCCCACAACATCACTGGCCTTACAAATGAGTTTGTTGATTCTGTTGGTGTCTGCTACCCTCAGTCTGCTGCCCCAGCACACAACAGCAAACATGATAGCACTGGCCACCACAGACTCGTAGAACATCCTCAGCATCGTCTGGCAAATGTTAAAGGACCTCAGTCTCCTCAGGAAATAGAGACGGCTCTGACCCTTCTTGTAGACAGCCTCAGTGTTCTTTGACCAGTCCAGTTTATTGTCAATTCGTATCTCCAGGTATCTGTAATCCTCCACCATGTCCACACTGACCCCTTGGATGGAAACAGGGGTCACCGGTGCCTTAGCCCTCCTCAGGTCCACCACCAGCTCCTTAGTCTTTTTCACATTAAGCTGCAGATGATTCTGCTCGCATCATGTGACAAAGTTTCCCACCGTAGCCCTGTACTCAGCCTCATCTCCCTTGCTGATGCATCCAACTATGGCAGAGTCATCAGAAAACTTCTGAAGATGGCAAGACTCTTGTTGTAGTTGAAGTCCGAGGTGTAGATGGTGAAGAGAAAGGGAGACAGGACAGTTCCCTGTGGAGCCCCAGTGCTGATGACCACTCTGTCTGACACATAGTGTTACAAGTGCACATACTGTGGTCTGCCAGTCAGGTAATCAATAATCCATGACACCAGGGAAGCATCCACCTGCATCACTGTCAGCTTCTCACCCAGCACAGCAGGGCGGATGGTGTTGAACGCACTGGAGAAGTCAAAAAACATGACCCTCACAGTGCTCGCCGGCTTGTCCAGGTGGGCGTAGACACGGTTCAGCAGGTAGACGATGGCATCCTCAACTCCTAGTCGGGGCTGGTAGGCGAACTGGAGGGGGTCTAAGTGTGGCCTAACCATAGGCTGGATCTGCTCTAGAACAAGTCTCTCCAGGGTCTTCATGATGTGGGAGGTCAATGCCACCGGTCTGTAGTCATTGGAGCCACTGGGGCGAGTCTTCCACAGCACTGGAACCCTCTGGAGACTCAGGCTCAGGATGAAGACATGGACTAGAGGATTAAGCCTTAGAAGAGAAGGGAGTCCCCTTAGAACAGAAATGGGGAGGAATTTTTTTTAGCCAGATGGTAATGAATCTGTGGAATTCATTGCCATGGACAGCAGTGGAGACCAAGTCATTGGGCATGTTTAAAGCGGAGGTTGATAGTGTTACGGATACAGCAACAATAAATATATGAGTGAGGCAGGGGTTTTTAGAACAAATAAAACATTTATTAAACACTGAAAAACAAACCCCCAAAAGTAAACAAATCACTAACGTAACCGGAAATCAGCTGCTGTGCGGCAGCTTAAACAGTTCTTAAAGCAATGAAGCTTAAACAGTTTTTAAAGCGATGTTGCAAAAACAGTTCTTCAAAGTAGTATTGCAAAAGTTCAAAATGCTTACAGTCCATTTAAGGGAGAGACTTTTTAAGACGATTTAAATTCTCTTTCACGTCGTGTTGCTGCGGTTCCCAGTCGAACTACTTTTCCCACGAAGATGGAAAATGAAATGGCTTAAAGGCACTGACCTTTCCTTTACAAAACTGTTCCCAATCCTTTCAGCTATTCACAGGGATTAACACGAGCACAGTCAACGAATTCCTTCCGAATGAGGATCAAACAAGGTCGAACCTGTTTCACCGTCGAAATCGACTTTCCTCGATCTTTTAACTCCCGAACTCCGATCTTCACTCTCCACTGATTTTTAACTAGCAGTATTATAAAGAAACTGCTGGCAATGACCTTTTAAACTTCAGGCATTAAATAAAACTCCATCTTTCAACTAAACTGCGTCATAACATTAAATCACGCAGTGGCATGAAGTCAACATAGCAAATCCAGCCACGAACTACCCCTCCTCACAGGGAGGGGTTCTCTTTTTATATCCTGTAAAAAAAACCTGTCACATGACCTCTACTGGCGGGAAAATGACGTCACTCCACCATCACAAGACCATTACCTCAAGTCCAGTATAGCTTCAACACCTGTCACGTGACAAGTACACCACTGTCACGTGTCACGGGTACATAACAATAGGTTCTTGATTAGTAAAGGCATGAAAGATTGTGGGGAAAAGGCAGGAGAATGGGGTTGAGAGGGAAAATAAATCAGCCATGATTGAATGGTGCAGCAAACTCAGTGGACTGAATGGTCTTATTCTGCTCATAAGGTTTATAGTCTTACGGTCTGAGGTGACATTAACCTGGATTTTGATGTCAAATCACCATAACTTCCCTTTATTTGTCAGTATATGTAGTCAAAACATGCAGTTATATGTGTTGTTTTCAGATCAAATCAGTGAGGATTGTGCTGGGCAGCCTGCAAGTGTCACCACACTGCCAGCACCAACATAGCATGCCCTTGCATCTGGGAGGAAACCAGAGCACCCAGACGATCACTGATAACATGACAGTGGTGGAACTCATCACCAACAATGATCAGATGGCCTACAGAGAGGGGGTCGAAGAGCCTGAGGCCTGGTGCCAGGCAAATAACCTCTTCCTCAATGTCAACAAGACAAAGGAGATGGTTATCGACTTCAAGAGAAAACCACTCACACCCCTCCTCACTTTGACGGCAGAGCAGTGGAAACAGCAAGTAGTTTCAAACTCCAGGGAATGCACACCTCGCACAACTTCTCAGGAAAGCTCACCACTGCCACTTCTTCCTGAGGAAGCTGAGGAGAGCTGAACGATGCACATCTACACTCATGTCCTTCTACGGATGCACAGGACACAGCATCCTCAAAGGTCGGGTCACAGCATGATACAGAACTTGCATTGTGGGGGACAGGAAGGCTCTACAATGATCACAGGCACCAGCCAGCCACCATTAGGGACATACATACAGAAAGGTGTATGAAAAGTACTCCTTAAATATATAATTTTTTATTTTGGCTTTGATAACCTTCTGTCATTATTCTCCTGCTACACCAAAAATAGTTTGATAATCCCATGCTTCTGACATGTTTTACCACATGAAAGACACAATATGAAAGCAGAAATCGCTTTCGTTGATAGCTGGCGTCCATTCTACCTGAACGTTTGTCAGAAATCAAAGTAAGCGAACTGTGCAAGATATGGAAAGCTTCAGGAAGAAATGCTGCACGTGTGACTCGGTGGGTTGATGGGTGAGATTCAGATTTCAGGCATTACAAGTACAAACTACACATGTATATTTGAGCTTGTAGCTGCCCGCCTTTCTGTGGTGACTGCGGTTAAAGAAACTTCTCCAGCAGCAGATAGAATGTGAGCGCATAGCAAGACAGCTGTCATAAGAGTTGGGAGCGGACCCAGATGCAAGACACAGACACTGAACTACCAGGAACAGGACTAGGCATGAGAAGGGAGCAGGGGAAGAGAGGAAGACGCTGGACATGACACCGGCCCCAGACAAGACAAGGACTCTGGGCCTGGGCTAGGACCTGACTAGGATAGGGAACCAGGACATGGAACTGGGCACTAGGAGCCTGGGCTTGGACTCCAAGCCAGAGACTGGACAAGGACCCAGAACCTGGGTCTTGATTCAGGCTCGGACTCCAGAACCCGACGAGGACAAGACGTGGCTACAGGACGAGGAAAGGCACAGGACTAGACGTGAGACTCCTGGACGGGACAAGGGAACCCCAGCACAGGACGAGGGAATCCCAGCACCAGGCAGGGCAAGATACTCCTGTGCTGGCTGAGGCACATGGACATGACGAGAACCCAGAGCCTTGGTCGAGGGAGAGGCAACAGGACTGGACGTGAGACTCCTGGACTGAGGAACCCCAGCACAGGACGAGGGAATCCCAGCACCAGGCAGGGCAAGATACTCCTGTGCTGGGCGAGGCACATGGACATGACGAGAACCCAGGGTCTTGGTCGAGGGAGAGACAGGAACACGGAACACCGAGCCAGGACCCCTCCTTGGGTACAGGACGTAGGGCCGGGACTCATAACACAGAACGCTGAACACGATGAGACAGTTCACAACGCTAGGTAGCAGCAAAACAGCCAGACCTTCCTAGCAAAGGCATGGACACAGACAGACAATTCCAAATAGGGCGAGGCACCAGGTACAGGCGAGGCTCCGAGGCAGAGGCAGAGGCAGAGGCAGGAAGGTGAAGGGAAAGGAAACAGACAGAAGGTTTGGACAGGAACAATCTAGCAGCCAGAGGCTGAATCCTGGGCTATTTATGATGCCAGCCCAAAAGAGAATCAGCTGACTCAACAGAAACTGGGGAAAACCAGAAACCCTGGAATAAGGATCCTGGACTGGACCGTGAAACGGAATGCGGATTTCACGGACTGGACATGACAGCAACGTTTGGACACTGAAGCCATACAAACCTGATTCAGCCAAGCCCTGATTCCAACAGACAGACAGACATACTTTATTGATCCCAAGGGAAATTGTGTTTCGATACCGTCACACCAACCAAGAATAGTATAGAAATATAGCAATATAAAACAATAAATAATTAAATAATAATAGGTCAATTATGCCAAGTGGAAATAAGTCCAGGACCAGCCTATTGGCTCAGGGTGTCTGACACTCCGAGGGAGGAGTTGTAAAGTTTGATGGCCACAGGCAGGAATGACTTCCTATGACGCTCAGTGTTGCATCTCGGTGGAATGAGTCTCTGGCTGAATGTACTCCTGTGCCTAACCAGTATATTATGGAGTGGATGGGAGTCATTCTCCAAGATGGCATGCAACTTGGACAGCATCCTCTTTTCAGACACCACCGTCAGAGAGTCCAGTTCCACCCCCCCCCCCCAACATCACAGGCCTTACGAATGAGTTTGTTGATTCTGTTGGTGTCTGCTACCCTCAGCCTGCTGCCCCAGCACACAACAGCAAACATGATAGCACTGGCCACCACAGCCTCGTAGAACACATGACAAGTCTAATGCTGTACTCGGAATGCTTTCTCCAATAGATTATAGCAGCCCATTGTAGAAAAGAAGGTGGATAAACAAAGAATTCTTGTGACTACCAATGGGCGACCTGCTGAACCGTGTCTACGCCCACCTGGACAAGCCGGCGAGCACTGTGAGGGTCATGTTTTTTGACTTCTCCAGTGTGTTCAACACCATCCGCCCTGCTCTGCTGGGTGAGAAGCTGACAGTGATGCAGGTGGATGCTTCCCTGGTGTCTTAGATTATTGATTACCTGACTGGCAGACCACAGTACGTGCGCTTGCAACACAGTGTGTCAGACAGAGTGGTCAGCAGCACTGGGGCTCCACAGGAGACTGTCCCGTCTCCCTTCCCCTTCACCATCTACACCTCAGACTTCAACTACAACACAGAGTCTTGCCATCTTCAGAAGTTGTCTGATGACTCTGCCATAGTTGGATGCATCAGCAAGGGAGATGAGGCTGAGTACAGGGCTACGGTGGGAAACTTTGTCACATGATGCGAGCAGAATCATCTGCAGCTTAATGTGAAAAAGACTAAGGAGCTGGTGGTGGACCTGAGGAGGGCTAAGGCACCGGTCACCCCTGTTTCCTTCCAAGGGGTCAGTGTGGACATAGTGGAGGATTACAAATACCTGGGGATACGAATGGACAATAAACTGGACTGGTCAAAGAACACTGAGGCTGTCTACAAGAAGGGTCAGAGCCGTCTCTATTTCCTGAGGAGACTGAGGTCCTTTAACATCTGCCAGACGATGCTGAGGATGTTCTACGAGTCTGTGGTGGCCAGTGCTATCATGTTTGCTGTTGTGTGCTGGGGCAGCAGGCTGAGGGTAGCAGACACCAACAGAATCAACAAACCCATTTGTAAGGCCAGTGATGTTGTGGGGGTGGAACTGGACTCTCTGACGGTGGTGTCTGAAAAGAGGATGCTGTCCAAGTTGCATGCCATCTTGGACAATGACTCCCATCCATTCCATAATGTACTGGATAGGCACAGGAGTACATTCAGCCAGAGACTCATTCCACCGAGATGCAACACTGAGCGTCATAGAAAGTCATTCCTACCTGTGGCCATCAAACTTTACAACTCCTCCCTCGGAGTGTCAGACACCCTGAACCAATAGGCTGGTCCTGGACTTATTTCCACTTGGCATAATTGACCTATTATTATTTAATTATTTATTGTTTTATATTGCTATATTTCTTCACTATTCTTGGTTGGAGCGGCTGTAACGAAACCCAATTTCCCTCGGGATCAATAAAGTATGACTGTCGGTCCGTCTGAAGAAGAAAGTTCATGTAAATGCAAAATATGGAACGCTTCACGAATTTGCGTGTCATCCTTGCGCAGGGGCCATGCTAATCTTCTCTGTATCGTTTCAATTTTAGTATATGTGCTGCCGAAGCGAGCACGATCCACTCTGCCCTCAGAGTGTAATAAATAGCACACTGGTCATTCTCACATTATAGTCATGGTAGTGTTCTATTAATCGACATGTTCTTTTATCTACTTTTATTAATAATATTTTCCATTAATTAGTCTAGATGACTTTGCCTGCACTACATCTTTATTACAGTATTAATTGAGCTCTGTTCTAAAAGTTTCCGAGTGTTTGCCCTGTATGTAAAAATGTGCTTTGAGGGACCGCCTCACGGGCTGAAGCGGCGTGGGATGAGGAGACGCGCATGCGTAGTTTTCTCCCGGTCCACGCCGGCGCTGCGGTGCTGCTCTTAACTTTTATGTTTGCTCTTCTCGAAAAGTCTTTTGCTGGTTTAATTTCAAGCAGCGACGCGTCTTCGCTCGTTTTTGAATGAGATGCAGATTTAGCTCCGGACTCTCCATCGGCAAAGCACAGTTGTTGGTTTTGTCTGCAATGGTTGTATGTCGGACAAGGGTGGGAAAGGGTCTGTGCATTGTCGGGAGAGGTGATGGACTTGGGCAGTAGGAATGGCCTGGAGTTTCTGATCTTGAGAATTCGTATGTTTATAGCACAGCATCACGTTGTATGGTCATGAAAGAGATGTGATGAATACAAGACATGCAGCTGTTCACGGATGCATGGCTGAAAAACGCATGTTTTCGAATATTGCAAAGCGCATAACTTTTCAGGTATTTCAATCACTTGTAAGGAAGTGCCAAACTTAAGTTTATCAGAATCAGAATCAGGTTTATTATCACCGGCATATGACGTGAAATGTGTTAACTTAGCAGCTACAATAAATAATCTAGCAGAGAAAAATAAATAAAATAAAAATAATAAATAAACAAGTAAATCAATTACGTGTATTGAATAGATTTTAACAACGTGCAAAAACAGAAATACTGTATATTTTAAAAAGTCAGGTAGTGTCCAAGGGTTCAATGTCCATTTGGGAATCGGATGGCGGAGGGGAAGAAGCTGTTCCTGAATCGCTGAGTGTGTGCCTTCAGGCTTCTGTACCTCCTACCTGATGGTAACAGTGAGAAAGGAGCATGCACTGGGTGCTGGAGGTCCTTAATAACGGACGCTGCCTTTCTGAGACACCGCTCCCTGAAGATGTCCTGGCTACTTTGTAGGCTAGTACCCAAGATGGAGCTGATTAGATTTACAACCTTCTGCAGCTTCTTTTGGTCCTATTCAGTAGCCCCTCCATACCAGACAGTGATGCAGCCTGCAGAATGCTCTCCACAGTATACGAGTTTTTGAGTGTTTTTGTTGACATGGCAAATCTCTTCAAACTGCTAATAAAGTATAGCCCTGTCTTGCCTTCTTTATAACTGCATCGATATGTTGGAACTATCGGAGTATAAAAGTTGCATTATTTGCTGTGTAACCAAAACTATGTAGTCAGCTTTGAACTTGCTATTTGCTATGCATGTATCCAATTTGGTAGGAGAATGAAATCTTAAGAATGTAGAAGATAATGGTGTGTTAATGAGATGTAGCTAAGAGATGTAGATTAGAACATGATTAAGTCAATGGGTAGAAACAATAGTGGCGGATGTACTTGTGATACGCAACTGCAGACCGATTGCATATGCTAATGCAACTAAACCAGGAGATTGCTATAAAAAATGCTGTGTACAAAGGATCGGTGGGCAATCAGCGACTAGCTCAATGACTGTCTCAGCTTTGATTTGCAAATTAAAGTTTAATACTTCTTGAAGAATCTTCTGCGTCTCCTAGTCGTTTGTGGGGCACGAGAAACCACGGCAAAATTGGCGACCGCAGCAGGACCGGATAGAGATCCGCGGAAAGGAAACGGCAGATTGGGGACGCTTCCCAGTCCTCTAGGGACCCCCACAAGGCTACAGAATAAAGGGTGCACCCAAACAAAATGTAAGTGCTTTTTGTGACAATTTGGACTAAGAATTCTGTTGGTTTTGGGGAGGTCTTGGAGTCTCAGAAGTGTGGAACCACTGCCGAAGGGTCTCTCCAGTCCAAAGAATCTGGCAGAATTGGGGGTTAACAGGAGGCTCAGAGGATTGATCAAGAACACTGCAGTGAGGGTAAGTACAAATAAGCTAATAAGTTAAGTGAAGAAAAATTCCACGTGGTGTTGGTAAGTCCCTGTGGATACCGCTTAGTATGAAACGAAGGTCTGAACGGGCAGGGAAAGTAGAGAAAATCCTCCTGGATACCGCCTTGAGAGATAAGGGTCTGAACAGACGAGGTGCAAAGAGAAAGTTCTGTGGGTACCGCTCTGAATAGAGGTCTGTACGGGCAGAACAGAATAGGAAACAAGGATAGTCCAATATATAGTTTAAAGCGCTGGTAGATAGATGATAGACTAGGCATAGAATTAGAGTAAATAATATTATCCAGTAAACGAACTGTGAATCTCTGAAATACCTTAAAAAGAGAGAACAACATGACAGGTAAAGGAAGGCTGTAGAGGTTCTGAGCAAAAAAAAATCCCGGTAAATAAATGTGAGATCACAAAAACTTCAAAAAAATGGGAAAAAAGAACCAAAAACCTGGTCACAAAATGGCCAAGAGAAGGAACGTTTGATGTAAGCTTGTGCGAAGAAATGGAGGGACTAATTAAAAATTACAAACCAAAAGATAAATCTAAGAAAAGAGGGCAAAAAGAGAACGAGAAATGGAAGTGCTAAAACTCTTCAGAACGGAGGGAGAAAGGCTGAGGAGGACAGGTAGAATATTGATTACAAGTGAGGAAGACAACTAAGGTGCTGGAGAAACAGCCTGTTAGAGAGAGAGGAAAGTACAGTGAGAAGCTGGCTTCAGCTCCGCACCCGGATGTGAAAGAAACAGAAAGGCCCCCTCCCTATAATGAGGAAGGAACCCCTAAGCAGTGCCCCCTGCTGACGGAAACAGTAAACATGCAGGGAGAAGTACAAGTTTGGGATAATGAGGAGGAAAAAAGACAATACGAGAAGGAAAAAGCGGCGATATGGAAGGAGATACAGGCAGAAAGGATAAAGATGGAACAGGTAAAGAGAGAAATGGAAGAAGGGATTGAATGGATGAAATACTTGAGAGAGGAAAAGGAGTATGAGGAGTATCGGTTATACCATAGAAATGAACAGACTAGAAAAGAAAGTGGCTCATCAGGGCAATAAGAGATGAGGCATTCAAGAAGAAGTGGAAAAAGGTTAGGAAATGAGAGTCTTGGAGAAACACAAGAGAGAAGGGAATCAAGCACGAGTAAGGATCATGAGGAGTCCCTGCCACAGGTGTACAGACACGGACAGGAAGAAAAAGAAGGTGACTCATTGGAGGAGCAAGAGTTAAGTGGAGAGAGAGAGGATGCGAGAATTTGTGGGGAAGAGGTAGGAGGCAGAAGCCTAGAAGAGCAGAAGGAGGCGGTCGGGGAGCGACCTGCGGAAGTAGAGAGAGAGCTACTAGAGAGGGGATTGCCAGAGGAGATGCGAAAAATACTCCAGGGGCCAACCAAGTATTGAATCAAGACAGAAAGGAAGGACTCCACAGGGAGACCAACGGAAGAAGAGGACCCCGGAGAAATTTGTGTGGGAGGCAGTAAAGACATACCCTGAGACAGATGGGGAGTCAGGCAAGGAGGAGAGCCAGGGCAGGAAGAAGGAGGAAGAATGATGCCGTTGTTAGTTAAAGGATCAGGACAAGTGCAGTATATCCCCTGGGGATCCCAGGTCCTAGAAGGGCTGAAAAACACTCTGCCCAATCTACATGAAGGAGCAGGGAAATGGATTAGAGCCTTTGAAGAAGAAACGGCGGGACGATTATTGGCTATGGGAGATTTGAAGGCACTATTGATAAGGTTGATGGGAACCTCCAAATTTAACGAACTAATGGAAATGGCTGGCATAGTAAACTCGAACGACCCGAGAACTGATGGAGACAGGTTTGACGGAGTGAGGCAGAGGGTATGGCAGGCCCTCAGGAAGCTTTATCCACCCAAAGTGGACCCCAAAGCCTTAAAGGGGGATCCACTGGGAGACACTGAAAACCCAGCAGCCTACGTAGAAAACCAGTTGAAAAGGTGGAGACTGGAGACTGAGCAAGAGGTGGAAAATAGCTTATTTATCACCACACTATTCCGACATAGCATTTTGGATGCAATGCCTCCACAAGTAAAATCCAAACTGGAGGAAGTGGTTGGGCTGACGTCAATGACCCCACAAGAATTTAGAGACCACGTAGTCCATGCGGTTGAGAAATATCGGAAAGACAAACAAAGGTTGGCTGAGCAGCAGGAAGAGGTGCAAAGAAAGTTAATACAAATGGAGCTCGAAGAACTCAGAAAGAAGGAAAAAGAGAAAAGCAAAAAGATGCTGCCAGCAACCATCGGTCCGAGTACAGCCATCGAACTGGATGAAGCACCGCTATATGGAGGAACTGATCATACTGTAAGACAAGGGCCGGAAAACCCCATGCCAATAATCGACGTCTTTGGAGGAGCATTCCCACAAATGCCCTATCAGGAACAGACTAAATTCAAACAGCCCAGACAGGACTGGAAGTCCCAAGAGGGGGACAGAGGAGCTATGGGCAGAAGGGACCAGTGAGGAAACAGGGGGAAAGAGAGGTAGAGAGATTGTGCTGGGGATGTAATCAGCCAGGTCACATGAGAAGAGATTGTCTGTTTACACCATGGCCTGTCACACACCAGCAGGAACCGATAAGAAGGGAACTAAAGTTTAGCCAAGGACCAGCCCCCACAGGCCCAAGCGGACCTGTGAACCCCTATGCGAGGTATTAGGGGTGCCCCGAGAACTCAAGTGGGAAAGGACATTACCCAATGATATCAAGGGAGACAGACGAGTAACCCATTGTTCAGGTTATGTTAGAAGGGCAACTGACACCAATGATGATAGATACTGGAGCCACGTACACTTGTGTACAGCCACAGTATGCCCTTCACCTTCCCACGTCAGGAAAGTTTATTAAGACGGTAGGGTTCTCGGGGAAAACACAGTTGACACAGTGCACGGCTCCAGTGCAGCTGAGAATGGGAAATAAAGGAATTGTTTTGCCGGTGCTAGTATTTAAAGGAACTCCGATTAATTTGTTAGGCAGAGATGCCTTATTGAAACTGGAATTAAAATTAGAATGCACCAGAAATGGGCTGAGTGTGGAAAGAGCAGGGGCTCAATTGATAGTGCGAGAAGACAAGAAGGCTAATGTCTTTTGGATAGGAGACATCGCAGATCAGATTCAGGAAACCTGGGAAAAATGGAAGAAGGGCGTGCAGGCTATATTACCCAGGGCGGTAATGCCCAAATCTGAGCTACATTGTACAGTGATTTTAGACGAGACTCAGAACAAGGAGTTAGAGGAGAGATGGCACCTGGAGGCATGTACCCAACAGCACCTGGAAGGGGAGGCTGTGATAATTGGAAAGCAAGGGGCAGCTTTACAAGTTAAGTGGAACACCTTTTTAGAAAAATGGTACAGGATACTGGAAGCTGCGCCCCACGTAACATTGTTGGTAAACAAGGGATATCAGTCTAAAGACTTAGGACCCTTAGTTAAGAGTGCTGAAACCGTAAGTGTGGAGGAAATTCATGCCAGAGGTGTGGATATCAGAAGACAACAATTGCATTAAAATAATGGTAAATGTAGATATGGTAGGGACAGTGAAAGAGGTCGAAATAACTCCCCAACCACACCTGCCCTTGCTGGGAAAGGAAAGAGGCCAGCAGAAAGATAGAAGGTTAGATGAGTTGCCATCTATTCTGTGGTCACAGCATGACACGGACGTAGGGAAAATAAAAACAGCTAGTCCGGTGGAAATAAGGCTAAAAAGGGGAGCAATTCCACCCAGGAGACCACAATACCCTTTAAGACCGGAAGCAGAAAAGGGAATAGCATCGACAGTGCAGGGGTTGCTTGAAATAGGAGTGCTTAAAAGAACAAACAGTCCATGCAATATCCCGTTGCTGCCGGTCTTAAAAGCAGATAAATCTAAGTGGAGATTGGTGCATGATTTGCGAGTGGTAAATGATAAATGAGAGGTAGAGTGTCTCCCCGGCCAGCGGTAGTCTCCAACCCACACACACTTTTGACTAATGTTCCACCAGAAGCAAGTTACTTTTCAATGATTGATTTGTGTTTGGCTTTCTTCAGCATTCCTCTGGCCGACCAGTGTCAGTATCTGTTTGCATTTACTTACAGAGGTGCTCAGTATACCTATACCAGAATGCCGCAAGGGTTTAAACATTCACCACATGTTTTTAATCAGGTGTTGAAGGCAGACCTAGAGGGCATACCATTGGAAGGTACATTGTTACAGTATGTGGCTGACCTGTTGATTTGCTCCCACAGTAAGGAACAGTGTGAGCAGGACACTATAACTCTGTTAGAGAAGCTGGTGCACGGAGGACATAAAGTATCCAAAAAGAAACTGCAATTTTGCACGCAGCAAGTGGAATACTTAGGCAGGGTAATATCCAAGGGAGTGAAGGCGATAGCACCAGATCAGATTGAGGCAATAACTAAGGCCCCAAAACCCCAGACTGTAGGGCAGATGATGACGTTTTTGGGAATGGCAGGGTACAGCTCAGATTGGATAGGAGAATATGCTGAGATTGTGGCACCTTTGAGAAAGATAATGAAAGAAGCAGGACATACCAATTTGAAGAACGGCTTACAGTGGAATGGAGAGGCGGAGATAGCTTTCAATACTATTAAGCAGGAATTGCAGTCAGCACCAGCATTAGCTTTGTTTGACTACGAGAAGGTTTTTCATTTGTATGTATCCAACAGACAGGAGGGTTATGTCACAACGGTTCTAACACAAGAGACAGGCACAGGAAAAGCAAAGCAGCCGATAGCATACTACAGTACGAGACTAGATGAGGTGGCTCGGGGGTATCCACCCTGTTATCAGGGATTGGTGGCGCTGTACTATGCGTATGAAAAGGCATCATCTGTAACCCTGGGCTATCCTGTGACTCTGTAACCATACCACAAAGTAACAGAATTGCTGGAAAGAGGGAAATTTGTGCTGACGCCAGCCAGGATAGCAGCGTATCAGATGCTATTGACATTTCCTGACATAACTATACAGAGATGCACTACCAGTAATATAGCTGATTTTGTCCCTTTGGGCTATGAAGGAGCCCATGATTGTGTAGGGAAGACAATGGTATTTGCCAAATTGAGAGCAGATTTACGGTCAGAACCACTAGAGGATGCAGATAAAAAGGTTCTGTTCGTAGATGGCTCTTGTTATAGGGATTATGATGGAAATCATGCAGGGTTCTCAGTAGTGCAGCAGGATCAGTCGAGCTATAAGATTATTAGGATGGAATCCTGTCCCCAACTGTGTTCTGCCCAACTAGCAGAAATCAAAGCCCTGACAGCTGCGTGTGAAATGATGGAAGGTGAGAAAGTAGACATCTATACTGATTCGGCATATGCTCATGGAGTATGCCATTTGTTCGGGGCAGTGTGGAAGCACAGAGGTTTTAAAAAAAGCAGTGGAGATCCCATACAACATTGTCAGCAAATTCTAGACTTAATAAAAGCCATAATGAAACCTAAAGCTTTGGCTATAGTAAAATGCCAGGCACATAATAAGGGAAATGGTGTAATAACAAAGGGAAATCAAGCTGCGGACGAGGCAGCCAGAAAAGCGTCTGGATGTACATCAGCTGTCATTGCCCCCCAGGTAAGCCTAGCTCCAGAAATACAAGGTAAGGCAACTTTGGCAGAACAAACAATGTGGAGACGAAAGGGGGGGGGGAGGAGGCAAGCAGAACCCGGAAGGCTTGTGGAGCATGGAAGACGGTTTGTTGGTAGCGCCCACCCCCCTACTGACGATTCTGATTTCAGAAGCGCGTATAAAGAAGGATGGGGAGCATGGCTGACTAAAATGGCAGTAACTGTCAGTATTGTATTGTTGAGCTGTGCGCTTGTGCTGTGCTGTTTTCTTCCTTGTCTCAAGTCTCTTGTAGTGCGTGCTGCAACCAAACATTTTCCGATGCTCGTGGCAATTACTGAAGCAAGCTTAGTGGAGAAAGAAACACCGAAAATGTATCGTTACAGCCTACAACACCTGCAGGATGAACAAGAGCAAAACGACAGTGTGGGAGTAGATTGTAAGGGTTTCTGAGTCTTTTTCCCTGTCTCAGGTACAAAGGGACAGGTTTTTGGCTCAGCGGCCCAGGGTAACAGGGAGAGAATACTTTGAGGTCTTGGCACAGAAAAGTATAGTTTAACCCGAGATTTGGGAATAAGTGCTTGAGTTTATTGGGGCTTCTGTGCGCGGACCCTTAGTCTTTCTCTGTGTATGGGTCTCAAAGGGGGGATATATTGGAGTATAAAAGTTGCATTGTTTGTTGTGTAACCAAAACTATGTAGTCAGCTTTGAACTTGCATGTATCCAATTTAGCAGGAGAATGAAATCTTAAGAATGTAGATAATGGGGTGTTAATGAGAGGTAGCTAAGAGATGTAGATTATGTACTCAGCTTTGAGTTTGCTATTTGCTATGCATGTATCCAATTTAGCAGGAGAATGAAATCTTAAGAATGTGGAAGACAATGGTGTGTTAATGAGAGGTAGCTAAGAGATGTAGATTAGAACATGATTAAGTCAATAGGTAGAAACAATAGTGGCGGATGTACTTGTGATACGCAACTGTAGACCGATTGCATATGCTAATGCAACTGAACCAGGAGATTGCTATAAAAAATGCTATGTACAAGGATCGGTGGGCAATCAGCGACTAGCTCAATTGACTGTCTCAGCTTTGATTTGCAAATTAAAGTTTAATACTTCTTGAAGAACCTTCTGCGTCTCCTGGTCGTTTGTGGGGCACGAGAAACCAGACAGAACCAGGTTAGATCCTCAGAGATCCAGAAACTTGAAGCTGCTCACTCTCTATCTATCTATCTATCTCTCCACTTCTGATCCCTCTGTGAGGATTGGTATCTGTTCCTTCATTTTACACTTCCTTAAATCCACAATCAACTCTTTCGTTTTACTGACTTCCAGTGCCTGGATTAACCCTGGCCACAGCCCCACAAACCCGATGACGTGTGTAAGGAGGAGCAAGATCCAATAAAGGCGAGTGTTGGACCTGGTCAATGAAGGCATGGACCAGGTCAAAGTGGCAGAGTTGCGTGAATCTGTATCTCGAGTGAGGAGATGAAGAAGCCCAAGTGGGGTTGATTTGCCCACTGCCCGCATACTGAGACTGTTACTGGTTTAAAACGTGTTATAAATGTGAAATTGTTTATTAAGTATACGCTGTATATTTCATCTTTTACCCACTTTTCTGTGCTGCCTGTAGTTAATGAAACTTCTCCAAAAGCAGGTAGAATATCAGCACAGAAACGTTTACCCACTGAGGGCCAACACTCCACGGGTAGCCAAATATGTCACCATCACTGAATTCACTCACCAAAAACTAGTCCAGTTATGCATTTGGAATTTTTTTCATTTGTCCATTGTATTATAGCACTGTTGTTATACATTCTGAACTTTGGACTGCTCCGGATTTGGGGGGGGGGGGTGTTAGGGATTAAACAAAAAACACGTGCGACTTCCCATTGATGACACAACCCCAGATAAAATTAGTGCGAAATATTTCTGCGAATGCAAAAATATGGAACGCTTCACGAATTTGCGTGTCATCCTTGCGCAGGGGCCATGCTAATCTTCTCTGTATCGTTCCAATTTTAGTATATGTGCTGCCGAAGCGAGCACGATCCACTCTGCCCTCAGAGTGTAATAAATAGCACACTGGTCATTCTCACATTATAGTCATGGTAGTGTTCTATTAATCGACATGTTCTTTTATCTACTTTTATTAATAATATTTTCCATTAATTAGTCTAGATGACTTTGCCTGCACTACATCTTTATTACAATATTAATTGAGCTCTGTTCTAAAAGTTTCCGAGTGTTTGCCCTGTATGTAAAAATGTGCTTTGAGGGACCGCCTCACGGGCTGAAGCGGCGTGGGATGAGGAGACGCGCATGCGTAGTTTTCTCCCGGTCCACGCCGGCGCTGCGGTGCTGCTCTTAACTTTTATGTTTGCTCTTCTCGAAAAGTCTTTTGCTGGTTTAATTTCAAGCAGCGACGCGTCTTCGCTCGTTTTTGAATGAGATGCAGATTTAGCTCCGGACTCTCCATCGGCAAAGCACAGTTGTTGGTTTTGTCTGCAATGGTTGTATGTCGGACAAGGGTGGGAAAGGGTCTGTGCATTGTCGGGAGAGGTGATGGACTTGGGCAGTAGGAATGGCCTGGAGTTTCTGATCTTGAGAATTCGTATGTTTATAGCACAGCATCACGTTGTATGGTCATGAAAGAGATGTGATGAATACAAGACATGCAGCTGTTCACGGATGCATGGCTGAAAAACGCATGTTTTCGAATATTGCAAAGCGCATAACTTTTCAGGTATTTCAATCACTTGTAAGGAAGTGCCAAACTTAAGTTTATCAGAATCAGAATCAGGTTTATTATCACCGGCATATGACGTGAAATGTGTTAACTTAGCAGCTACAATAAATAATCTAGCAGAGAAAAATAAATAAAATAAAAATAATAAATAAACAAGTAAATCAATTACGTGTATTGAATAGATTTTAACAACGTGCAAAAACAGAAATACTGTATATTTTAAAAAGTCAGGTAGTGTCCAAGGGTTCAATGTCCATTTGGGAATCGGATGGCGGAGGGGAAGAAGCTGTTCCTGAATCGCTGAGTGTGTGCCTTCAGGCTTCTGTACCTCCTACCTGATGGTAACAGTGAGAAAGGAGCATGCACTGGGTGCTGGAGGTCCTTAATAACGGACGCTGCCTTTCTGAGACACCGCTCCCTGAAGATGTCCTGGCTACTTTGTAGGCTAGTACCCAAGATGGAGCTGATTAGATTTACAACCTTCTGCAGCTTCTTTTGGTCCTATTCAGTAGCCCCTCCATACCAGACAGTGATGCAGCCTGCAGAATGCTCTCCACAGTATACGAGTTTTTGAGTGTTTTTGTTGACATGGCAAATCTCTTCAAACTGCTAATAAAGTATAGCCCTGTCTTGCCTTCTTTATAACTGCATCGATAAGTTGGAACTATCGGAGTATAAAAGTTGCATTATTTGCTGTGTAACCAAAACTATGTAGTCAGCTTTGAACTTGCTATTTGCTATGCATGTATCCAATTTGGTAGGAGAATGAAATCTTAAGAATGTAGAAGATAATGGGGTGTTAATGAGATGTAGCTAAGAGATGTAGATTAGAACATGATTAAGTCAATGGGTAGAAACAATAGTGGCGGATGTACTTGTGATACGCAACTGCAGACCGATTGCATATGCTAATGCAACTAAACCAGGAGATTGCTATAAAAAATGCTGTGTACAAAGGATCGGTGGGCAATCAGCGACTAGCTCAATGACTGTCTCAGCTTTGATTTGCAAATTAAAGTTTAATACTTCTTGAAGAATCTTCTGCGTCTCCTAGTCGTTTGTGGGGCACGAGAAACCACGGCAAAATTGGCGACCGCAGCAGGACCGGATAGAGATCCGCGGAAAGGAAACGGCAGATTGGGGACGCTTCCCAGTCCTCTAGGGACCCCCACAAGGCTACAGAATAAAGGGTGCACCCAAACAAAATGTAAGTGCTTTTTGTGACAATTTGGACTAAGAATTCTGTTGGTTTTGGGGAGGTCTTGGAGTCTCAGAAGTGTGGAACCACTGCCGAAGGGTCTCTCCAGTCCAAAGAATCTGGCAGAATTGGGGGTTAACAGGAGGCTCAGAGGATTGATCAAGAACACTGCAGTGAGGGTAAGTACAAATAAGCTAATAAGTTAAGTGAAGAAAAATTCCACGTGGTGTTGGTAAGTCCCTGTGGATACCGCTTAGTATGAAACGAAGGTCTGAACGGGCAGGGAAAGTAGAGAAAATCCTCCTGGATACCGCCTTGAGAGATAAGGGTCTGAACAGACGAGGTGCAAAGAGAAAGTTCTGTGGGTACCGCTCTGAATAGAGGTCTGTACGGGCAGAACAGAATAGGAAACAAGGATAGTCCAATATATAGTTTAAAGCGCTGGTAGATAGATGATAGACTAGGCATAGAATTAGAGTAAATAATATTATCCAGTAAACGAACTGTGAATCTCTGAAATACCTTAAAAAGAGAGAACAACATGACAGGTAAAGGAAGGCTGTAGAGGTTCTGAGCAAAAAAAAATCCCGGTAAATAAATGTGAGATCACAAAAACTTCAAAAAAATGGGAAAAAAGAACCAAAAACCTGGTCACAAAATGGCCAAGAGAAGGAACGTTTGATGTAAGCTTGTGCGAAGAAATGGAGGGACTAATTAAAAATTACAAACCAAAAGATAAATCTAAGAAAAGAGGGCAAAAAGAGAACGAGAAATGGAAGTGCTAAAACTCTTCAGAACGGAGGGAGAAAGGCTGAGGAGGACAGGTAGAATATTGATTACAAGTGAGGAAGGAAGACAACTAAGGTGCTGGAGAAACAGCCTGTTAGAGAGAGAGGAAAGTACAGTGAGAAGCTGGCTTCAGCTCCGCACCCGGATGTGAAAGAAACAGAAAGGCCCCCTCCCTATAATGAGGAAGGAACCCCTAAGCAGTGCCCCCTGCTGACGGAAACAGTAAACATGCAGGGAGAAGTACAAGTTTGGGATAATGAGGAGGAAAAAAGACAATACGAGAAGGAAAAAGCGGCGATATGGAAGGAGATACAGGCAGAAAGGATAAAGATGGAACAGGTAAAGAGAGAAATGGAAGAAGGGATTGAATGGATGAAATACTTGAGAGAGGAAAAGGAGTATGAGGAGTATCGGTTATACCATAGAAATGAACAGACTAGAAAAGAAAGTGGCTCATCAGGGCAATAAGAGATGAGGCATTCAAGAAGAAGTGGAAAAAGGTTAGGAAATGAGAGTCTTGGAGAAACACAAGAGAGAAGGGAATCAAGCACGAGTAAGGATCATGAGGAGTCCCTGCCACAGGTGTACAGACACGGACAGGAAGAAAAAGAAGGTGACTCATTGGAGGAGCAAGAGTTAAGTGGAGAGAGAGAGGATGCGAGAATTTGTGGGGAAGAGGTAGGAGGCAGAAGCCTAGAAGAGCAGAAGGAGGCGGTCGGGGAGCGACCTGCGGAAGTAGAGAGAGAGCTACTAGAGAGGGGATTGCCAGAGGAGATGCGAAAAATACTCCAGGGGCCAACCAAGTATTGAATCAAGACAGAAAGGAAGGACTCCACAGGGAGACCAACGGAAGAAGAGGACCCCGGAGAAATTTGTGTGGGAGGCAGTAAAGACATACCCTGAGACAGATGGGGAGTCAGGCAAGGAGGAGAGCCAGGGCAGGAAGAAGGAGGAAGAATGATGCCGTTGTTAGTTAAAGGATCAGGACAAGTGCAGTATATCCCCTGGGGATCCCAGGACCTAGAAGGGCTGAAAAACACTCTGCCCAATCTACATGAAGGAGCAGGGAAATGGATTAGAGCCTTTGAAGAAGAAACGGCGGGACGATTATTGGCTATGGGAGATTTGAAGGCACTATTGATAAGGTTGATGGGAACCTCCAAATTTAACGAACTAATGGAAATGGCTGGCATAGTAAACTCGAACGACCCGAGAACTGATGGAGACAGGTTTGACGGAGTGAGGCAGAGGGTATGGCAGGCCCTCAGGAAGCTTTATCCACCCAAAGTGGACCCCAAAGCCTTAAAGGGGGATCCACTGGGAGACACTGAAAACCCAGCAGCCTACGTAGAAAACCAGTTGAAAAGGTGGAGACTGGAGACTGAGCAAGAGGTGGAAAATAGCTTATTTATCACCACACTATTCCGACATAGCATTTTGGATGCAATGCCTCCACAAGTAAAATCCAAACTGGAGGAAGTGGTTGGGCTGACGTCAATGACCCCACAAGAATTTAGAGACCACGTAGTCCATGCGGTTGAGAAATATCGGAAAGACAAACAAAGGTTGGCTGAGCAGCAGGAAGAGGTGCAAAGAAAGTTAATACAAATGGAGCTCGAAGAACTCAGAAAGAAGGAAAAAGAGAAAAGCAAAAAGATGCTGCCAGCAACCATCGGTCCGAGTACAGCCATCGAACTGGATGAAGCACCGCTATATGGAGGAACTGATCATACTGTAAGACAAGGGCCGGAAAACCCCATGCCAATAATCGACGTCTTTGGAGGAGCATTCCCACAAATGCCCTATCAGGAACAGACTAAATTCAAACAGCCCAGACAGGACTGGAAGTCCCAAGAGGGGGACAGAGGAGCTATGGGCAGAAGGGACCAGTGAGGAAACAGGGGGAAAGAGAGGTAGAGAGATTGTGCTGGGGATGTAATCAGCCAGGTCACATGAGAAGAGATTGTCTGTTTACACCATGGCCTGTCACACACCAGCAGGAACCGATAAGAAGGGAACTAAAGTTTAGCCAAGGACCAGCCCCCACAGGCCCAAGCGGACCTGTGAACCCCTATGCGAGGTATTAGGGGTGCCCCGAGAACTCAAGTGGGAAGGGACATTACCCAATGATATCAAGGGAGACAGACGAGTAACCCATTGTTCAGGTTATGTTAGAAGGGCAACTGACACCAATGATGATAGATACTGGAGCCACGTACACTTGTGTACAGCCACAGTATGCCCTTCACCTTCCCACGTCAGGAAAGTTTATTAAGACGGTAGGGTTCTCGGGGGAAAACACAGTTGACACAGTGCACGGCTCCAGTGCAGCTGAGAATGGGAAATAAAGGAATTGTTTTGCCGGTGCTAGTATTTAAAGGAACTCCGATTAATTTGTTAGGCAGAGATGCCTTATTGAAACTGGAATTAAAATTAGAATGCACCAGAAATGGGCTGAGTGTGGAAAGAGCAGGGGCTCAATTGATAGTGCGAGAAGACAAGAAGGCTAATGTCTTTTGGATAGGAGACATCGCAGATCAGATTCAGGAAACCTGGGAAAAATGGAAGAAGGGCGTGCAGGCTATATTACCCAGGGCGGTAATGCCCAAATCTGAGCTACATTGTACAGTGATTTTAGACGAGACTCAGAACAAGGAGTTAGAGGAGAGATGGCACCTGGAGGCATGTACCCAACAGCACCTGGAAGGGGAGGCTGTGATAATTGGAAAGCAAGGGGCAGCTTTACAAGTTAAGTGGAACACCTTTTTAGAAAAATGGTACAGGATACTGGAAGCTGCGCCCCACGTAACATTGTTGGTAAACAAGGGATATCAGTCTAAAGACTTAGGACCCTTAGTTAAGAGTGCTGAAACCGTAAGTGTGGAGGAAATTCATGCCAGAGGTGTGGATATCAGAAGACAACAATTGCATTAAAATAATGGTAAATGTAGATATGGTAGGGACAGTGAAAGAGGTCGAAATAACTCCCCAACCACACCTGCCCTTGCTGGGAAAGGAAAGAGGCCAGCAGAAAGATAGAAGGTTAGATGAGTTGCCATCTATTCTGTGGTCACAGCATGACACGGACGTAGGGAAAATAAAAACAGCTAGTCCGGTGGAAATAAGGCTAAAAAGGGGAGCAATTCCACCCAGGAGACCACAATACCCTTTAAGACCGGAAGCAGAAAAGGGAATAGCATCGACAGTGCAGGGGTTGCTTGAAATAGGAGTGCTTAAAAGAACAAACAGTCCATGCAATATCCCGTTGCTGCCGGTCTTAAAAGCAGATAAATCTAAGTGGAGATTGGTGCATGATTTGCGAGTGGTAAATGATAAATGAGAGGTAGAGTGTCTCCCCGGCCAGCGGTAGTCTCCAACCCACACACACTTTTGACTAATGTTCCACCAGAAGCAAGTTACTTTTCAATGATTGATTTGTGTTTGGCTTTCTTCAGCATTCCTCTGGCCGACCAGTGTCAGTATCTGTTTGCATTTACTTACAGAGGTGCGCAGTATACCTATACCAGAATGCCGCAAGGGTTTAAACATTCACCACATGTTTTTAATCAGGTGTTGAAGGCAGACCTAGAGGGCATACCATTGGAAGGTACATTGTTACAGTATGTGACTGACCTGTTGATTTGCTCCCACAGTAAGGAACAGTGTGAGCAGGACACTATAACTCTGTTAGAGAAGCTGGTGCACGGAGGACATAAAGTATCCAAAAAGAAACTGCAATTTTGCACGCAGCAAGTGGAATACTTAGGCAGGGTAATATCCAAGGGAGTGAAGGCGATAGCACCAGATCAGATTGAGGCAATAACTAAGGCCCCAAAACCCCAGACTGTAGGGCAGATGATGACGTTTTTGGGAATGGCAGGGTACAGCTCAGATTGGATAGGAGAATATGCTGAGATTGTGGCACCTTTGAGAAAGATAATGAAAGAAGCAGGACATACCAATTTGAAGAACAGCTTACAGTGGAATGGAGAGGCGGAGATAGCTTTCAATACTATTAAGCAGGAATTGCAGTCAGCACCAGCATTAGCTTTGCTTGACTACGAGAAGGTTTTTCATTTGTATGTATCCAACAGACAGGAGGGTTATGTCACAACGGTTCTAACACAAGAGACAGGCACAGGAAAAGCAAAGCAGCCGATAGCATACTACAGTACGAGACTAGATGAGGTGGCTCGGGGGTATCCACCCTGTTATCAGGGATTGGCGGCGCTGTACTATGCGTATGAAAAGGCATCATCTGTAACCCTGGGCTATCCTGTGACTCTGTACCCATACCACAAAGTAACAGAATTGCTGGAAAGAGGGAAATTTGTGCTGACGCCAGCCAGGATAGCAGCGTATCAGATGCTATTGACATTTCCTGACATAACTATACAGAGATGCACTACCAGTAATATAGCCGATTTTGTCCCTTTGGGCTATGAAGGAGCCCATGATTGTGTAGGGAAGACAATGGTATTTGCCAAATTGAGAGCAGATTTACGGTCAGAACCACTAGAGGATGCAGATAAAAAGGTTCTGTTCGTAGATGGCTCTTGTTATAGGGATTATGATGGAAATCATGCAGGGTTCTCAGTAGTGCAGCAGGATCAGTTGAGCTATAAGATTATTAGGATGGAATCCTGTCCCCAACTGTGTTCTGCCCAACTAGCAGAAATCAAAGCCCTGACAGCTGCGTGTGAAATGATGAAAGGTGAGAAAGTAGACATCTATACTGATTCGGCATATGCTCATGGAGTATGCCATTTGTTAGGGGCAGTGTGGAAACAGAGAGGTTTTAAAAAAAGCAGTGGAGATCCCATACAACATTGTCAGCAAATTCTAGACTTAAAAGCCATAATGAAACCTAAAGCATTGGCTATAGTAAAATGCCAGGCACATAATAAGGGAAATGGTGTAATAACAAAGGGAAATCAAGCTGCGGACGAGGCAGCCAGAAAAGCGTCTGGATGTACATCAGCTGTCATTGCCCCCCAGGTAAGCCTAGCTCCAGAAATACAAGGTAAGGCAACTTTGGCAGAACAAACAATGTGGAGACGAAAGGGGAGGGAGGAGGCAAGCAGAACCCGGAAGGCTTGTGGAGCATGGAAGACGGTTTGTTGGTAGCGCCCACCCCCCTACTGACGATTCTGATTTCAGAAGCGCATATAAAGAAGGATGGGGAGCATGGCTGACTAAAATGGCAGTAACTGTCAGTATTGTATTGTTGAGCTGTGCGCTTGTGCTGTGCTGTTTTCTTCCTTGTCTCAAGTCTCTTGTAGTGCGTGCTGCAACCAAACATTTTCCGCTCGTGGCAATTACTGAAGCAAGCTTAGTGGAGAAAGAAACACCGAAAATGTATCGTTACAGCCTACAACACCTGCAGGATGAACAAGAGCAAAACGACAGTGTGGGAGTAGATTGTAAGGGTTTCTGAGTCTTTTTCCCTGTCTCAGGTACAAAGGGACAGGTTTTTGGCTCAGCGGCCCAGGGTAACAGGGAGAGAATACTTTGAGGTCTTGGCACAGAAAAGTATAGTTTAACCCGAGATTTGGGAATAAGTGCTTGAGTTTATTGGGGCTTCTGTGCGCGGACCCTTAGTCTTTCTCTGTGTATGGGTCTCAAAGGGGGGATATATTGGAGTATAAAAGTTGCATTGTTTGTTGTGTAACCAAAACTATGTAGTCAGCTTTGAACTTGCTATTTGCTATGCATGTATCCAATTTAGCAGGAGAATGAAATCTTAAGAATGTGGAAGACAATGGTGTGTTAATGAGAGGTAGCTAAGAGATGTAGATTAGAACATGATTAAGTCAATAGGTAGAAACAATAGTGGCGGATGTACTTGTGATACGCAACTGTAGACCGATTGCATATGCTAATGCAACTGAACCAGGAGATTGCTATAAAAAATGCTATGTACAAGGATCGGTGGGCAATCAGCGACTAGCTCAATTGACTGTCTCAGCTTTGATTTGCAAATTAAAGTTTAATACTTCTTGAAGAACCTTTTGCGTCTCCTGGTCGTTTGTGGGGCACGAGAAACCACGACAGAACCAGGTTAGATCCTCAGAGATCCAGAAACTTGAAGCTGCTCACTCTATCTATCTATCTATCTCTCCACTTCTGATCCCTCTGTGAGGATTGGTATCTGTTCCTTCATTTTACACTTCCTTAAATCTACAATCAACTCTTTCGTTTTACTGACTTCCAGTGCCTGGATTAACCCTGGCCACAGCCCCACAAACCCGATGACGTGTGTAAGGAGGAGCAAGATCCAATAAAGGCGAGTGTTGGACCTGGTCAATGAAGGCATGGACCAGGTCAAAGTGGCAGAGTTGCGTGAATCTGTATCTCGAGTGAGGAGATGAAGAAGCCCAAGTGGGGTTGATTTGCCCACTGCCCGCATACTGAGACTGTTACTGGTTTAAAACGTGTTATAAATGTGAAATTGTTTATTAAGTATACGCTGTATATTTCATCTTTTACCCACTTTTCTGTGCTGCCTGTAGTTAATGAAACTTCTCCAAAAGCAGGTAGAATATCAGCACAGAAACGTTTACCCACTGAGGGCCAACACTCCACGGGTAGCCAAATATGTCACCATCACTGAATTCACTCACCAAAAACTAGTCCAGTTATGCATTTGGAATTTTTTTTTCATTTGTCCATTGCATTATAGCACTGTTGGTATACATTCTGAACTTTGGACTGCTCCGGATTTGGGGGGGGGGGGGGTGTTAGGGATTAAACAAAAAACTCGTGCGACTTCCCATTGATGACACAAGCCCAGATAAAATTAGTGCGAAATATTTCTGCGAATGCAAAAATATGGAACGCTTCACGAATTTGCGTGTCATCCTTGCGCAGGGGCCATGCTAATCTTCTCTGTATCGTTCCAATTTTAGTATATGTGCTGCCGAAGCGAGCACGATCCACTCTGCCCTCAGAGTGTAATAAATAGCACACTGGTCATTCTCACATTATAGTCATGGTAGTGTTCTATTAATCGACATGTTCTTTTACCTACTTTTATTAATAATATTTTCCATTAATTAGTCTAGATGACTTTGCCTGCATTACAACTTTATTACAGTATTAATTGAGCTCTGTTCTAAAAGTTTCCGAGTGTTTGCCCTGTATGTAAAAATGTGCTTTGAGGGACCGCCTCACGGGCTGAAGCGGCGTGGGATGAGGAGACGCGCATGCGTAGTTTTCTCCCGGTCCACGCCGGCGGTGCGGTGCTGCTCTTAACTTTTATGTTTGCTCTTCTCGAAAAGTCTTTTGCTGGTTTAATTTCAAGCAGCGACGCGTCTTCGCTCGTTTTTGAATGAGATGCAGATTTAGCTCCGGACTCTCCATCGGCAAAGCACAGTTGTTGGTTTTGTCTGCAATGGTTGTATGTCGGACAAGGGTGGGAAAGGGTCTGTGCATTGTCGGGAGAGGTGATGAACTTGGGCAGTAGGAATGGCCTGGAGTTTCTGATCTTGAGAATTCGTATGTTTATAGCACAGCATCACGTTGTATGGTCATGAAAGAGATGTGATGAATACAAGACATGCAGCTGTTCACGGATGCATGGCTGAAAAACGCATGTTTTCGAATATTGCAAAGCGCATAACTTTTCAGGTATTTCAATCACTTGTAAGGAAGTGCCAAACTTAATAAAATCTATCAGAATCAGGTTTATTATCACCGGAACATGACGTGAAATTTGTTAACATAGCAGCTACAATACATAATCTAGCACAGAAAAATAAATAAATAAAATAAAAATAATAAACAAGTAAATCAATTACGTATATTGAATACATTTTAACAACGTGCAAAAACAGAAATACTGTATATTTTAAAAAGTGAGGTAGGGTCCAAGGGTTCAATGTCCATTTGGGAATCGGATGGCGGAGGGGAAGAAGCTGTTCCTGAATCGCTAAGTGTGTGCCTTCAGGCTTCTGTACCTCTTACCTGATGGTAACAGTGAGAAAAGAGCATGTCCTGGGTGCTGGAGGTCCTTAATAATGGACGCTGCCTTTCTGAGACACCGCTCCCTGAAGATGTCCTGGCTACTTTGTAGGCTGGTACCTAAGATGGAGCTGATTAGATTTACAACCTTCTGCAGCTTCTCTCGGTCCTGTGCAGTAGCACCTCTCTATACCAGACAGTGATGCAGCCTGCAGAATGCTCTCCACAGTATACGAGTTTTTGAGTGTTTTTGTTGACATGGCAAATCTCTTCAAACTGCTAATAAAGTACAGCCCTGTCTTGCCTTCTTTATAACTGCATCGATATGTTGGAACCAGGTTAGATCCTCAGAGATGCAGGAACTTGAAGCTGCTCACTCTCTCCACTTCTGATCCTCTTACCCACCCTGAAGTCCACAATCAGCTTTTTTGTTTTACTGACGTTGAGTGCCTGGATCAACCCTGGCCACACCCCCACAAACCCGCATCCACGACACTACCCTATCCGCCATACCCTACTTATCTCACCACACTAAACGCCGCAACCTTAACTCCCCCAAACCCACATATACATCCACCAGCCCAACCCTCAAACCTAATCCTAAAGTCCAAGGGGGCACTCACCCCCACTAACGCTAGGCGCACCCCCACAAACCCTGGCCACACCCCCACAAACCCGATGACGTGTGTAAGGAGGAGCAAGATCCAATAAAGGCGAGTGTTGGAACTGGTCAATGAAGGCATGGACCAGGTCAAAGTGGCAGAGTTGCGTGAATCTGTATCTCGAGTGAGGAGATGAAGAAGCCCAAGTGGGGTTGATTTGCCCACTGCCCGCATACTGAGACTGTTACTGGTTTAAAACGTGTTATAAATGTGAAAATTGTTTATTAAGTATACGCTGTATATTTCATCTTGTACCCACTTTTCTGTGCTGCCTGTAGTTAATGAAACTTCTCCAAAAGCAGGTAGAATATCAGCACAGAAACGTTTACCCACTGAGGGCCAACACTCCACGGGTAGCCAAATATGTCACCATCACTGAATTCACTCACCAAGAACTAGTCCAGTTATGCATTTGGAATTTTTTTTTCATTTGTCCATTGCATTATAGCACTGTTGGTATACATTCTGAACTTTGGACTGCTCCGGATTTGGGGGGGGGGGGGTGTTAGGGATTAAACAAAAAACTCGTGCGACTTCCCATTGATGACACAAGCCCAGATAAAATTAGTGCGAAATATTTCTGCGAATGCAAAAATATGGAACGCTTCACGAATTTGCGTGTCATCCTTGCGCAGGGGCCATGCTAATCTTCTCTGTATCGTTCCAATTTTAGTATATGTGCTGCCGAAGCGAGCACAATATCCTCTACTTGATGAGTGTTATATATAAGCCAATAAAGCTTACCACTTTTTGGCATTGGTGGTGGGGTTTTTTTTTGGAAATTGTATTTATCTACTTTCTGCTATAATACATTGCCTTAATTCTTTATGCATATTAATTTCTTTGCACTTATTGCATCTTTGTACCAGAAATTGTAGGAAAGATCCAGTTCTTATAAAATGTTTATGGATGTATGGCTTGTATGCAAATATATACCGTTAGGGGCGGGGCTCACGGGTTGAAAGGGCGCGGGTTGGGCGGGCACGCATGCGTGGTTTCCTGCGAAACTTCTTTTTCCTCACTCGCCAGCATTCCTGGGAAAATCTTTGCTGTTTTAATTTCTGGCATTTGATTCAAGCTGCACTCCTCTTTGAATGAGCGTTATTAGCTTACCTAGTTTCTGGTT
The DNA here is from genome assembly GCF_048418815.1 of Hemitrygon akajei. NCBI lineage: Eukaryota > Metazoa > Chordata > Chondrichthyes > Myliobatiformes > Dasyatidae > Hemitrygon > Hemitrygon akajei. Next base: position 7,004,897 of record NC_133137.1, on the reverse strand, counting down.
CTCTGCTGTAAATCCACTTAATTTCTCGGAATCAGAATCAGGATTAACATCACTGGCACATGTCGTGAAATTCGTTTTTATTGCGGCCGCAGTGCATTGTAACAGCTGATAATAACAACTTTCTGCAGCTTCTACCGATCATGTGCAGTAGCTGTCCACGGCACATCTGTAGGAAATTCCTAAAGCCTTTGGTGACATAGCGAGTCTCCTCACGCTCCTGTGAAATACAGCCACAGTCGTGTCTTCTTCTTTAATTGCATCATTATGTTGGCTTCAAGGTTGATCTTCAGAGCTATTGACACCCAGGAATCAGAAACTGCTTACCCTTTCCAAAGCTGATCCCTCTTCCGGAAGTCCACAATCAGATTCCTTGGTTTTAGTGACGTTGAGTGCAAGATTGTCGTTGGGACACCATGCAATCAGCTGGTCTGTCTCGCTCCTTTACCCTTTCTCTTCACCATCTGAAATTCAGCCAACAATAGTTGTGTCACTGGCAAATGTATAGACGGTGTTTGAGCTGTGCCTAGCCATGAGGATCGAGAGTAGAGCAGTGGGCTGAGCACACATCATTCTCAGTGAGGAGGAGATGTTATTTCAGATCCACACTGTCTGTGGTCTCCCAGTGAGGAAGTCAAGAACCCAGGTTTTGGAGTCTGCTGTTTAGAACGAAGGGTATAAGTGCTGAGTTGTGATCAATAAGCAGCTGCCGGACGTAGGTATTGCTATTATCCGGGTTATCTAAAGCCGAGTGGAGAGGCAGTGAGGTTGCATCTGCTGTAGACCGATTGTGGTGATAGACAAATTGCAGAGGATCTGTGTGCTTGCTTAGGAGTTGATTCTGGCCATGAACAACCTCTCAAAGCAATTCATCACAGTCAATGTGAGTGCAACTGGGCGATAGTCACTGAGGCAGCTCACCCTGCTCTTCTTGCCTACTAATATGATTGTCGCCCTTTTGCAGCAAGTGTGAACGTCCAAACGCAGCAGTGAGAGATTGAAGATGTCCTTGAGCACTCTTGTGGGTTGGTCGAGAGGCTTTCAGTGCCCTACCAGGTTCACCATCAGGCCCTGATGTCTTTCAAGGGTTCACCCTCTTGAAAGATGCTCTGGCATCAATCTCGGAGACAGAGATCACAGGGTCACCAGATGCTGCAGGGATTCACACTGGTGTAGTTTTATGTAGTATGAACACCGAATTCTCCAACTTCTGGTAATTCCCTCCCCCTCCCTTCCCCCATCCCACTTTCACTCTGCCTCCTCTTCTAGCTGCCTATCACCTCTCTCATGATTCTGCCTTCTACTACTACCCACAGTGCTTTCCCCTTACATTCCTTCTTCACCCCTCCTGCCTATCCCCTCCCTGCTTTCCTCCCCCACCCCTTGATCTTTCCTCTGATTGGTATTTCACCTTCATCTTCCACCCTCCCCCCACCTTCTTTATAGGGCCCCTGCCCCCTCCTTCTTCAGTCCTGTCAAGGGGTCTCGGCCCGAAACGTTGGCTGCTCATTTCAACGGATGTTGCCCGACCTGCTGAGTTGATCCAGCTTGTTTGTACGTGTTGCTCTGAGGTAGATGGAGTTAGGGGGAATATCACAGTCAGGAGTGTGTAGAGAGTAGAGTAGGGGTCTGAGGGTGAAACCTTATGGAGCACTATGTTTAAAATAATCATGACAGAGATGCTGTTGCCTACTGATTGTGGTCTGTTGGTCAGAAAGTTTAGGATCCAGTAGCAGAAGGAGGTATTAACTCCCAGGGTCTGGAGTTTGCTCGGAATAATAGTTTTGAGGGCAAATTCCACTTATATATTTGAGCACGTAGGTGTCCACCTTACTGTGTGTGTGGGGGGGGGGGTGCAAAAATATGTCTTTAGGCATAGATGACAAAGCAAATTAAGTTTTGATAAATGCAAAAATATGGAACGCTTCACGAATTTGCGTGTCATCCTTGCGCAGGGGCCATGCTAATCTTCTCTGTATCGTTCCAATTTTAGTATATGTGCTGCCGAAGCGAGCACGATTTACTCTACCTGATGAGTGTTATATAAAGCTTGGTTATCCGTACCATTTTATAGTTATGGTGATAGGATGTTTTTTAATTATTTTATCTCCATTATATTATAATAAATTCCATTATATTTTTCGAAATTCTGAAGCACTATTGCATCCTTTTATCGTAATCTGGCGGATTAATTTAGCTCTATTATAAAAGGTTTATGGGCATTTGTTCCGTATGTAAAATAAGCCGTTAGGGCGGGGATGGGGAGGCGCGCATGCGTGGTTCGTTCCATCTCGGTGTGGGCGTCTGTGCCCGGGTTCCTGCTTTTACCCCATTCGCCAGCGTCCTGGGACAAGTCTTCTTGTTGCTGCTTTAATTTCAGACCTCAACGTGTCTTCACTCGTTTTTTGTTTGAGTGAGGGTTATTAGCTTTTTAGTTCGACATCATGTTATGGGGCAGAGTGCCTGTTTCTCTGCTGTACTATGTTCAATGTTACAGGGAGGGAAGGATCCTATTGCTATGCGGCAGGAAGAGTTCGAGTAATGGGAATTGATCGGTGTTTCTGCCTCTGGAGAATTGCTCTATTTATAGCATAGCATCATGTTACAAGATCATGAAACAATCAGATTATAAATATAAGACACGCCTTGAATGTTTAGTTGAAAACATAACTTTTCATAAATTATTCCATCACAAACCGTCCATGAGGAAAACTGATTTAACACCCAATTCATAAAATAGAAACTGATTGCAATTCATGGAGACACAAGAGACCGAATCCCGGTTGCAACTCGGGAACTCGGTGGGTCAATAGCAATGGACAGTTGACAGTTTGAGTCGAAATCTTTTACCTGGACTGAAAGATAGACGGGGATAACGGTGGAGGGAAGGTGTGGAACAAGAGCTGTCACCCAATAGATGGACCAGGTGAGCGGAGGGGAGAATAAGCACACCGTAACAAGGTGGGAGCTGATACGTTGTAGTGGCGGAGGGGTGATGATGATGTAATCTTCTAGGAGAGAAAGATGGAGCACGGGATAAGAGCAATTACAGTGGCCGGAGAGAAGCGCTGGCCAAGGTTGATAGAAGGAGGACACTAACAGGGATAACAGCAGAACAACAATGAATGGGGTTTCTGGGAGCAATTTGGTAGGCACAGGATAGATCCTTTCCAAGGAATAAGAAGTATTCTTGAGGGAAGATGAGGCAACGATGGCTGACTAGGCAGCATAAATGCAAAAGAAAGTGTATACAATGTAGGAAAAATTAGTGGGGAGCTAGAGGGTTGAAAAGCTTTTAAAGATCAACAGAAGGCTACTAAAAACAATAAGGAGAGAAAAGATGTAATGCGAAGGTAAACTAGCCAATAATATAAAAGAGGATATCAAAAGTTTTTTTTCAGATATATAAAGAGTAAATTATAGACAAGAGTGGATATTTGACTGCTGGAACATGGAGGACAATTAAATGGTGGATGAACTTAAATACTTTGTGTCAATTTTCACTGTGGAAGACACATGCAGTATGCCAGGAATTCAAGAGTGTTAGGGGAAGTAGTTGCTATTACTAAGGAAAAGGGGTGTGGGAAACTGAAAGGTTTGAAGATAGATAAGTCACCTGGACCAGACGGCCTACATGCCAGGATTCTGAAAGACGCAGCTGAAGAGATTGTGGAGGCATTAGTAGTGATCTTTCAATAATCACTAGATTCTGGAATGGTTCCAGAAGAATGGAAAATTGACAATGTCGCTCCCCTTTTTAAGAAGGGAGGGAGGCAAAAGTCGGGAAGTTATGGATTAGTTAGCCTAATCTAGATAGATAGATAGATAGATAGATAGATACTTTATTCATCCCCATGGGGAAATTCAACTTTTTTTCCAATGTCCCATACACTTGTTGTAGCAAAACTAATTACATACAATACTTAACTCAGTAAAAAAATATGATATGCATCTAAATCACTATCTCAAAAAGCATTAATAATAGCTTTTAAAAAGTTCTTAAGTCCTGGCGGTAGAATTGTAAAGCCTAATGGCATTGGGGAGTGTTGACCTCTTCATCCTGTCTGAGGAGCATTGTATCGATAGTAACCTGTCGCTGAAACTGCTTCTCTGTCTCTGGATGGTGCTATGTAGAGGATGTTCAGAGTTATCCATAATTGACCGTAGCCTACTCAGCACCCTTCGCTCAGCTACCAATGTTAAACTCTCCAGTACTTTGCCCACGACAGAGCCCGCCTTCCTTACCAGCTTATTAAGACGTGAGGCGTCCCTCTTCTTAATGCTTCCTCCCCAACACGCCACCACAAAGAAGAGGGCGCTCTCCACAACTGACCTATAGAACATCTTCAGCATCTCACTACAGACATTGAATGACGCCAACCTTCTTAGGAAGTACAGTCGACTTCCTCTATCTGTGTCTCTATGTGTTTCTGTCAGTGTGTGTCCATAGGAGTGTGTTTCTATGCGTGTGTGTCTGTCTGTGTCTGTGTCTCTCTGTCTCTTTGTGTGTGTGTGTGTGTGTGTGTGTGTGTGTGTGTGTGTGTGTGTGTGTGTGTGTGCTTCTGTGTGTAGTTCTCTGTGTGTCTACGTGTATGTCAGAGTGACAGACAAAAATATGTCTGTTTTTAAAGATGAGGTTTCATGGCACTTGGAAGCACATGACAAAATAGGCCAAAGTCAGCATGGTTTCCTTGAGGGGAAATCTTGCCTGATAAATCTGCCGGAATTTTTTGAGGAATTATCAGGCAGGATAGACAAAGGAGAGTCAGTGGATTTTCAGAAGACCTCGGTTATATTACAAGAAAGATACCAGCATGAATAGAAGATTGGCTGACCTCAAGGAGGTACAGAGTTGGAATAAAGGTGGCCTTTTCTGGTTGGTTGCTGGTGACTAGTGATGTTCCATATTGGTCGGAGATAAGGCTGTTTATTTTCATTTTATATGTCAATAATTTGGATGATGAAATTGATGGTACTGTGGCCAAGTTTGCCTACAATATGAAGGTAGGTGAAGGGGAGGTAGCGCTGAGAAAGCAGAGAGGCTGCAGAAAGACTTGGACAGATCAAAAGATTGGGCAAAGAAGTCACAGTCGGAATATAGTCTTCGTACAGGATTCCCTGAAGGTTAACTTGCAGGTTGAGTTGGTGGTAAGGAAGGGAAATACAATGTCGGCATTCACTTCTAGAGGACCACAATATAAAGGCAAGGATGTAATGCTGAGGCTTTATAAGGCATTGGTCAGACACAATTAGAGTACTGTGAGCAGCTTTGGACCCCTCGTATAAGAAAAGATGGGGTGGGATTGGAAGTTCACAAGAATGATTCCTGGGATGAAAATGTTAGCGTATGAGGAGAAGGCCTGTACTTGCTGGTGTTTAGAAGAGTGACAGCATTAGGCAAGCTCATAGTGGCTGAATCCAGTGACGGTCACTTGCATGGCTACCTCAGTATGCTTAATACTGTGTTACAACATGCTCACAATCTATCTCCCTGCTGGAAAGGTTTCTTTAACTGCAAACATTACATAAAGGTGGGAATCTACGAGCTCTCAGTATACAGATGTAGACCATAAGACATAGTTGCAGAATTAGGCCATTCGACCCATCGATTTGGCTCCACCATTCTCCCCGTAACCTTTGACAGCCTTACTAATCAAGAACCTACCGACCTCCACTTTAAATATACCCAAAGACCTGGATATATTGGCAAATATACCCAATCACTCTAATTTATGGACTACTGTTACGAATGCAGCGCAATGAATATGAAACTGAGAAAGGATTTAAAACAAATCCCGAGATTTATTAACCTCTGCTCAAAACTTAGAAAAGTAAACAAATGACTAACTTAACTGGAAGTTAACAGTTAGGTGGCAATATCTAACAAACAGTCAAACTTAGAAACTGGTCTTAACAAGTTCTCATCCAAGCACAGACTTAAAGTGATAAATTCAAAAAAGCCCATGTGATTTATACAGTCAGTAAGGAGAGACTTCCTCGAAACAACAATTCCTTCGAAGTAACAACGAATCTGCCGATCTGACAGCCGGGAGATGCCTTGTTCAAAGAAATCACGAGGAAATAAAAGGAACTGACCTTTTGACTGGAGGGTGGTTACTGCACAAACCTTCCTGACTCTGCAGGGGCTTAACTCAAATGTGTGTGCCACAATTCCTGAACAAAGTCACAAAGGTCTATCATTCCCCCAAACACTGAACAACATTAACTTTATCCAATCCCTTGAACTTGGATAACTCCAGTTATGCCTTCACTCTGCGATACTGGACTATAAGAGAAAAATAAACGTGCAACAAACAAAACCGGTGGAGCCTCCACACCTCCAACTGGCAACAACATTGCACAAAAATAAAAATGAGAACTCCGTTACAGATCGCGTGTTTGATTTAAATACCATTTGGAACATGCCATCACGTGACATAACATCATCCCACTCACAAGACCATTACATCATCCCACTGTCCCGTGTTCAAGTGTGAGTATGTAACACTACCAAAAAGGGAGAAGAAAGATGATTTGTACCTGATCCATATATCACTTGTAATTTGTATATGATCCTTGTGCAGGGACCATCATAGTCCTCCTTATACTAATAGAACTTCAATATATAATTATTTATTCTATTTATTAGAGTAATTTTGTTCAGTATCAGTTTCTCTTGGTTCCAGTTTGGAGTGACCATTCTTGGGTCAAACTTGAAGCATTTGAACCACACAGTTCCACCTTCTTACCTATAGCCAGGGGAAGAGTGATCAAGAATCATCTAGGCTGAATTAATGGCAGCCAAATCACCCAGTGACAGAGGATGCATTTTGTTGAATATATTACTGACTCATGTCACCTCTTGAAACCTCATCCAGCCGGATAAGTAGCAGTTCTAATCATTTCCTGAACACCAATATTGTTGTTCAATAGCTTAATTATTAAATTATGAAATCATTTACTATTAAGGTGAATTATCCATCATTTGTAAGAAAAGTATATTTTCCTTAAGTCAGTATTTGTAAATGTTTTCATGTGTACTAAATCATTTCAATTTGCTGCTCCATTTTTCACTCAGTCCTATGGATAATCCCATTTATGTGGCAAAATACAAGATTAATTTGGATTAAATTTACTAAACATCAAAGGCAACAAATGGAACATCAGTAGCTTTATTGTCTAGAAGACATACAATCTTTACTCATTGGTTATTTGCACACTTTCAGATTCTGTATTTAACTGACATACCTAAGTATTTACACGACTGATATATATCCTGTGCTATTATTTGGAGTGCAGAGGGAGCTTCCGGTATGCTGATCAAATCTGATTGGTTGTTTCTCTCATGCTGATGCAAACAGTTGGAATAATATCTGCTCTTAATAATATCAGTTCAAAGGTTTAATATAATTTCTTGGCTATTGGGCAGCACATAAAACATTCCCGTGTCTTCTCATTCCATTGCACATTGCTCCTAATATGGAGCTGACGTGAATAGAAAAGGGGGATTAAATGAGTGGTGGATGGTTATTTTGGTAGTCCCAAGGGCCTCTTTCCATGCTGTGATCTGTGTTGAGGTTTGCATTGTTCTTGTGTTTCTCTCAGAAATTGTGAGAACTGATCATCAACACCCCTGAGAGATCAGTGAGCTGAACCATTAAATTTATTTCTCTCTCCCTCCCCTGGTGCAGCCTGACCTGCTGGGGATTTCCAGTGTGGAATGTGTTGCTGTAATCTAGCTGCCAAGGCTGGTGCAGCATGAAGGGATGATAGTCACTGAGATTGGTGCAAGTTCTAGCATCTGTTTTAAAATACAAGGTCCTAAGCTATCAACTCAAGTCCTGCTTCCATGGGTGAAGCATCCTCCAGCTGTTTCAGATGTCACAATGAAACTTTGCTGCTGAGCATATCGGGCCGACTCAGGATGGCACCTGCAGCGTCAGTGGAAGTGGGTGTGCCTTGGCGTACTTCTGTCCCATCTGTGGCACGATCTTATTGTGCATATGGCTAGATATTGGATTTCACCCTTCCTTTGAGGTGTTGAGTAACCTACTTGGAAATCAGCCAAGGCGGCATTTGGAGGTACAGGAGACAGGTTTAGAAACAGTTATTACCCTTCAACCATCAGGCTCCTGAACCAGTGTGGATAACTTCACTCACCTCAACCCTGAACTGATTCCACAACATATGGACTCAATTTCAAGGAATCTACAACTCGTGCTCTCAGTATTATTTATGTACTTATTTATTAATTATTGTTATTTGTGTTTTTTTATTTGTATATTTGCAACCTCTTGCACATTGGTTGTTTGTTGGTCTTTGTGTGAAATTTCTCATTGATTCTATTGTCTTTCTTTGCTCTACTGTGAATGTGTACCAGAAAATTAATCTCAGGGTAGTATATGATAACATATATATACTTTATTCATAATTTACTTTGAACTTTGAACTACTGGCAGTCAATTCCAAAACTGTCCAGGCAACATGATCCTTTTAAATAAATATAAATGCAATCAACTAGCATACACTACTCATAACTGTGATTTTGATGCTAAACAATGACCATAAATTGTGTATAAAGTCTCCAGTTTGCATAGGAGAGAAGAGAGTGTCAGTACTTGAACAGAAGCATCACTATCACTAGATAAACATCAGACACTGTGAAATGAATTGTACAGGGTGATGTCTAGAGCATTTCACCTACAAATAATCAGTAGAGCAATCTAACCCAAAATAACATGGATTTTATGTGTGATTTGTGTATGAAATGCCCAAGTTCCAGGCACCTACGTGTACATTTATCAAGTTAAGCAGCACATGAATGTTTGAGAATTAGTCTTTCACTTAAGCATTCATTTTATCCACTTGAACTTTCAAAAAGCTCAGAGTAAAACTACATTCATAATAGTGCAGTCTTTCAACAAAGTACATACCTTCTTTGGATTCCTCATAGATCACAAGATATTTGAAACATCTCTCTTTAACAGTAGGCCACAACTACATAAAGTGAATCAGTCTAAAGGCAAAATTACTAATGTATTCTCAGTGATGCATAGTAAATAATATATAACTCAAGATGTATTGAATAATAAGATTTGAGTGACTGAATGACCTACACTTAAGTGTATGTCAAATAATCTGAAATGTAGGTTTTAATGTTTTTCAGTAAGATAAATTTTCCACTTGATAAGGGCTTACAATATCACAATGCCCTTTACCTTCTACCCATCGATCTTTACCTTCTCTTCTACAGCTAGATAGAATACTCAAGCCCAGTGACTGAAAAATGGAGAAGTGCATTGGTGCTTTACCACATCAGTGAGAATGTTGGTAGTAATCTATCAACTAAGTTATGTACATCCAGGCAAAAATAGAAATACCAGCTTAGAGAAATCCCACCCAGGTGGGCAAAGATTGGCAGTATGATGTTGGACTAAATTAATGGATAAAAACAGTGGCCAAACGTGTCTGCATGATTATTCAGTCTATTTTTACATTGTCTATAGAATGCATTAAAGTATTTTTCCTCATATATAATACAAAGAGCCATTGACAAAATTATTTATTTTGTAAAGAATTCTTCCAGTTCCAAGAATAAATATAATTTACATTCATCGGGCCACAGGAAGAGTAAAACCTTCACAACATGTGCAACACTTGTTTGCAGTTCAATGCAGGAACAGCAAGACTTGCTTTAACTTGCTTGTTCCAAAGCCTGAGATCTTCCATCAACTGCAATAAGACCTGGTAAATTTGAATCCACGCAGTTTAACCAAAAGTTTGCACAACTTGCATGATAGTAGCAACTGTTGTAAAGCACTGAATTTACTTTGCCCTATATATAAAAAAAGAGAAAGAAGTGTAAAGCTGTGGTTTGAAAACTAAGTCATGCATTTGCTAATTCTGCAGCATTTCCATTTGGTATTAATAAGGAGTATTTATTCCACAGCACCAAGTACAGAATTAGGAGCTAAGTTAGTATATAGGCTAACCCAAAGCTGATGAGATAAAGGATCACCATGAGGAGAGAACCAACCCTAAAAGCAAACCTATTTGTTATTAAAAATCCACAGCATGCAAGGAAAATAACATGCAAATGACCTGTGTCCATTCAAATTTAGCAATTGGCCCCAAGGTTCAATGCAGCAAACATCCGGTCTGAATCATTTGTACTTGCATTAAGTTCATTGGCTGTTCTGAGCAGGCATACTCCACAGGTTTCATTCTGATCATTTGCTGAATCTGCGACGGCTAAACAGTCAAGGGTCTGTTCAGAACACTGCAGAATATGAAAAGACAAACCACGTTAGCTGGAGAACCGCTGCCTGCTCTCATTTACCAAATAAGTGTATTCCTTCCTTTCGGTTTATGAAGATGGTTATTATTACAGGGTACCTGTAGAGTGCAGAGTGATGACCTCTCCCCCCCAAAATGTCACCTAGTTCCACCAGAAGCTAAGGTGGCATCTGATACAAATGTCAGGAATGTTGAAGGAAAGCGGGTATTTGAAAAGCACAGGAAGGTGATAAGTCCAGATTTACAGAATCCATTTATAACATGATATTCTGCAAATCCCGTCTTTCAGAGTAGAGGAGACCTGTCTGGGTGTATGGAGACACGAGACTGCTGATGCTGAAAACTTGAAACAGCGTACACCAAATTCTGGAGGAACCCAGTGGGCCAGTCAACATCTACGGAGGAAAATGGACAGTTGACATCTCTGGCTGAGACCCTTGAACAGGACTTAGGAAGGGCCGTGGCCTGAAATATCAACTGTTCATTTTCTTCCATAGATGCTGTTGGGCCTGTTGGGTTCCTCTAGCATTTTCTGTGTATTGCTATCTAAATGTATAAAGAGCAATGGAATCAGAAAATACAATGAGAATCAAGGAGGAGGAGAAGACCACTCGATTCTTTGAGTCAGTTCTACTAATCGTCAAATTTCCAGGCCCTCTTCTGCCAGGGCACCATTTTCTGCATTATCCTTATATCCCATAATTCCCTTTAAATTGCTCAATATGTTTTTAATGAATCGAAAGCCGAAGTTCCTCAACTCTCCAGGGGCAACGGCAGGTTTAATAGGAGTCTTGAGGGACAATTTTTTTTTCCACAGAGGGTAGTATGTAAGTAGCATGAGCTGCCAGAGGAAGTGGTTGTGGCAGGCACAATGAGAACCTTTAGAAGACATTTGAACAGGAAAGTTTTAGAAGGATCTCAGACAAAAGCTGACAAGTGGGACTAGTTTCGATCCTCAACTTGGTTAACATGGACCAGTTGGACAAAGGGCTTGTATCCATGTTGTCCATCTAGAAAGAATGACTGATTTTCTAGATACTGGGAAGGGAAAGGGTAAAGGGACTTGTGCTGTATCACCTGCAGATTCAAGGGAAAATGCTGTAGAAAGTGGAGTAGTGAGTTGTAATGGAAGAGCAGGGCCCAGGGAATGCTGGAAAAGGAGGAGAGAGGATAGAGGGCAAGAGTGAGGATGAAGGGCAGGAGTCTAGTGGCAAAATCTCCTTGAAGTTGGCAGAAATCTTTGAGAACAATCTGTTGAGTGCAAAGGCTGGTGTGGTGGAAGGGAAGGAGCTGGGGATCTCTATCCTTGTGGCCCAGCGGAGAGGGGATGAGATAAGAGGCACTGTGATTGGATGATAAGCAGCAAAGTGCTTTGTAAACAATGGCAGAGAGGAAGCCACTGTTCAAAGAAGGAAGGAAGGTATTTCTGAGGTAAATGGACAGAAGGCCTCAGCATTGGAGAAGGGGTAACTGTGAGAATGGGGAATAAGGTCTCTACAGGAGACAGGGTAGGATGAGCAGTTCAAATAGCTATGGCGTTTGAACCATGGAGTAATATAGCACAAAAAGAGGCGGAACTTAGGAGGAGGCAGTGGTGCCTAACAGCAGCTCCTTTGCTTGCATCTGCGGAAACAACTCTATTTCTGTCTTTAATATCTCTTTTTCCCTTTCAGGGATCTTTTGAAGACCCTGACCTGGAGTTACACGCTGACTTCAGTTCTTTGGGGAAATAGGACCCGCTCTCGGGGCCTCACGACTGGCCGCTTTTCAATATGCCAAGGATCCAGCCTGGAAGACTAGCATGCCTTCAGGATGCCGGATTTTCGTGGCTCTAGAGGCGCGGGCAGATTCAAGGCCGGTGGCACCGCCTGGTGCATCGTGGGAGACTGAAGATCATAAGCAGCGAGCTGCCTGCTGGCCGTGTGCCCAGAGACCCGAGTTCTTTGGGCACAGAACTCAGAAAAAGTGACGCAACAGACTTTTAACATCGTAAATCAGCGAGTTGCTTTGTTATGTCTCCCCTCTCACTGTGAAACAGTCCACCTCTTTTTTCCTTATTAGGGAGAGAGAGAGCCTGTGGTATGTTGAATTACCGGGTGAACAAGTAGTCTTTGGGGTACTACAAGTCTGTGTCTTTATTGATGCTTTGCTGCACGCTCGAGTGCTTGGTGGGGGGTGCCGATGCTTTTTTTGCTGGTGGGGGAGGGGGGGTCATTGCTTTGCTGCTGCTTGTGTGTGGGAGGGGAGAGTTGGGGTCTTTGGGGTTCTAACATTTAACTGTCATTCATTCTTTGGGGCATCTTATGTTTTCGTGGATGTTTGTGAAGAAAAAGAATTTCACTGCCTGAGAAAAATGTTATGGACTTATTTCTATTATTCCACTAGGTAAAGGTTTAATATCATTTATTCGTGATAAATTAGCAGCCTTACGACGTGCCCCTGTGGATAAAATTAAAATGGCATGGGAGAATGATTTAAATACCTCCTTATCTGATGAGACTTGGGACTCGATTCTCAAATTGGTTAATTCAACCTCTCTTTGTGCTCGCCATTGCCTTTTACAGCTTAAGGTTGTTCATAGAGCCTATATGTCTAAATCTAAATTATCTCGATTTTACCCTAACATTAGTCCGCTTTGTGATAAATGTAAAAGGGGCGAGGCCTCTCTCATTCATATGTACTGGCTTTGTCCTAGCTTGGAGAAACTTTGGAAAGATGTCTTCATAACGTTATCGCATATTCTGAATCACCACCTAGAACCTAACCCTTTAATTGCTTTGTTCAGTTTCTGGGGCGAGACAGATTTACGTCTGAGTTCGACTAAGTGTCGAATATTATCTTTTGCCTCTCTCCTGGTTAGACGTTTAATCCTCCTTAGATGGAGAGGTGTTGCCCCGCCCACGCATGCTCAATGGCTTAACGATATTATGGCCTGCTTAGACCTTGAAAAAATTCATTATTCAGTTCTTAATTCGGATTTAAAGTTCCAAAAGGTCTGGGGACCTTTTATTGAGTACTTTCATAACCTTCCTCTTGACTAGGGTTTTTTTTCGGTCCCTTGCTTTCAGCTCCTTTTTTTTGTTGGTAGTAGGCATTAATATCTTCTGATGCTAAGTGTATTTACAGTTTTGGGGGGTTGATTGTCCTGATTTATATTCTCTAGATTGTATTGTGGTTGGTCTGGAGTTTTTTTTGTTGCGGGGCTTGGGGAGGATACTAATTTTACATGTCTTCAATTTGGGTGCTTTCTCAATTACCTTTCTTTGTATCATATTATTATTGTATGTTTATTTTTGCACTGTATTAATGTTCATTTTGATCTGTGTTTTTTTAATCTGTAGCTATGTAGAAAATGTATTAAAAAACTAATTAAAAAAAAGAAAAAGAATTTCAGGATGTATATTGTATACATTTCTCTAATATTACTGAAACCTATTGAAGAGACTTTTCAATCCAGCTCACCCAGGCAGACCAAGATGCCCATCTAAGCCAGTCCCATTTGCCTGTGTTTGGGAAATTAGTCAGGGGGCTCAGTCACTTGTCATTCAAGATGAGCTTGTAAATTGGATTCAACGTTAGCTTTGTGGGAGAAGCCCGAGAGTGGTAGTAGATGGTTGCCTCTCTGACTGGAGGCTTAGACTAATGGAGTGCTGCAGAAATCGGTGCTGGGTCCATTGTTGTTTGTCATCTATATCAGCGATCGGGCATTAGTGTGGTAAACTGGTTCAACAAATTGCAAATAACACTAAGATATGGGGCGTGGTGGACAGCAAGAAGACTATCAAAACTTGCAGTGGTATCTGGACCAGCTGGAAAAATGGCAGGTGGAATTTAATGTAGACAAGTATGAGGTATCGCACCTTGGGAGAACAAACCAGGGTAGGACTGCACAGTGAATGGTAGGCCACTGCGGAGTGCATTGGAACAGAGGGATACAAATCCATAATGCCTTGAAAGTGGTATCACAGGTATACAGGGTCAGAAAGAGAGCTTTTGGCACACTGCCCTTCATAAATCAAAGTGTTAAGTACAGGAGTTGGGATGGTATGTCAAAGTTGTTTGAGATGCTGGTGAGGCCTAATTTGGAGCATTGTGTGCAGTTCCAGTCACCTACCTACAGGAAAGATATAAGATTGAAAGGATACAGAGAAAATTTACAAAGGTGTCCCCAGGACCTGAGGGCCCAAATTATAGAGAATGGTTAAATAGGTTAGGACTTTACTCTCTGGAGTGTAACAGAATGAAAGGAAGTTTGATAGAGATATACAAAATTATGAGAGATATAGATAGTAGGCATATAAATGCTAGCAGACTTTTTCCACTGAGGTGGGATAATACTTGAGTTAGAGGTCATAAGGATGAGTAGTGACATTTCTAAGGGGCACATGGAGAGGGAACTTCTTCCATCAGAGAGACGCCAACAGAAGTGGTGGACATGGTGTCCATTTCAACATTTAAGAGAACTGGATGGGAGGGGTATGGAGGGCTACGATTTGGATGCAGGTCATTGGGACTAAGAAGAGTAACAGTTCAGCATGGACTCCATGGTCAGCGTTCCAGAAATGGAAGTAAAGAGTCAGAGCAAGTGCAGGTGAAAGCAGAATGGAAATTGGCAAACAAGGTAATGAAATTATCACGTTCTACTAAAGTACACAAAGCAGCACCAATGCAGTTGTCGCTGTAGTGGGGAAAACGTTGAGGGTGTGGGCCCGAGTAGCTCTGAAACAAAGGACTGTTCCATATACCTGACAAAAACTGACATAGCCTGGGCCCATGCAAGTGTCCACAGTCACACCTCTGGTCTGGAGGAAGTGAGTGGACTTGAAGGAGATGTTGCCCAATGTGAGAACAAGTTCAGTCAGGCGAACCAGTCACTGTACGGACCTGTAACTAACAGTCTTCGATTACAACATTATATTCACCTGTAAAAACATGCATGACCAGTAAATCACTTCCTGCAAACTTGACAGATTCTTGAATGATCAGGGCAAAGAGGGATATGGAATTAATGCAGGCGAGTGGGATTAGTATAGATCAACATGATGATTGGCATAAACAGGTGGATCAAAGGGCCTGTTTCTATGGTGTTCAGTTCCATGACTTCATAAGGGAGGTCTCCAGTATTCCTGCAGTGCAGAATGCCCATGGTATGGTATTGTGCCAGTTTTCCTTGATATCTCACCTACACAGAATGTGGAGAATGCAGAGGAAGTAAATTAGGCCGGGGCATGGCACAGTCTTCTGGTGCACCTGGATAACATCACTGCTCCACTCTGAACTGATGCCACAACCTATGGACTCACTTTCAAGGTCTCTACGACTCATGTTTTCAGCGTTATTTTTTTAAAATAATTTGCATATTTTGTCTCCTTTTGCACGTTGGTTGTTTGTCAGTCTTTGTGTGTAGTTTTTCATTGCTTCTACTGTATTTCTTTGTCTTACTGTGAATGCCTGCAAGAAGGTGATAATATATGGTGACACATACGTATTTTGATAATAAATTTACTTTGTACAGGGACAATCAGTAACCATGGAAACTTAAGGAAGCTCCTTGGAGCACGGTGGATGCCTTGCACAGTAGGACTTCTGCAGAAGTTATGCCAAACGTGCACAAGATTTGATGGAAAAAGCCCAACAATCTCCAGGCAACACTGTGTCCCATAAACAGAGGATCTGTCAATATATTTGACATACAGTCGTCAGTTTTCATCTGAAAATGGCCTTGCAAGACCAAGGATTTGGGCATGTAATAGAACATAGAACATAGAATAGTACAGCATATTACAGGCCCTTCGGCCCACAATGTTGTGCCGACCCTCAAACCCTGCTCCCCATATAACCCCCCACCTTAAATTCCTCCATATACCTGTCTAGTAGTCTCTTAAACTTCACTAGTGAATCTGCCTCCACCACTGACTCAGGCAGTGCATTCCACGCACCAACCACTCTCTGAGTGAAAAACCTTCCCCTAATATTCCCCTTGAACTTCATGTAATGATAGAGTACAAAGTAATACAGCTTGGAAACAAGACGAATGGATAATTATGTCTGTGCTGACCATGGTGCCCATCAAGGTAGTCCCATTTGCCCAATTTCCCTCTAAACCCTTCCTACCCATGTCTTTTAAATGTTGTTATTGTACCATCCTCAATCACATCTTCTAGCAGTTAATTCCACATAAATACCAATTCTCTGAAGAATTCATCTGTCAGGTCCCTTTTATACCCCTCACTTTATACCTATGCTTGCCAGTTTTTAATTCCCCTTCCCTGGGATAAGAATAGTGTGCATCCACACTACCTATACCCCTACATTCCTACCTACTGCCAAGCTTTAGTAATTTTAAGTGAATTGACTAAAACAAATTAATAAAGAGCAGGTCCCAAATGTTTTGAATGTGATACAAAGCACTAGTGCATCAATGCATTTATTAAAATGATATTAGGGTAATCACACAAACAACTGAAAACATTTACAATTCATACTGCTGCCCAAGATTTCTAGACTTACCAGCATGTGTAACACGGAAGGACTAAGTGAGAGGAATGCTTGTAGGTTGTTCCATGTTAGTTCAATGTCTCTCAGACAATCCTGGAGATTTTCGCTGTCGATGTTCAAGTCTTTCATTCCTCCTTCCACTCTCTTTGCCACTTTATACACCTCATTGACACCTAGGAGTTGCAAAGAGAACTTGGATTATGATATTGTGCAGATGGGTAAACTTTCGCAACAAGTCGTAGAAATGCACATCAGTTATCAGCTTAACTATAGGATCCATCAGTCTATTGAAGTTACTGATTACTTTGTTTACCATGGAATGAAAGACAGAATCAGAGATCTTCTTCCTTGGCCCTGATACCCACTCCTTTAGCTGGAGTCTTCACCATATCTGACTTCCAAATTCACAATCTATCTGGACCTCAAAATTTCTTACTCTTTGTAGATGCAAATGTCATAAACTGCTGTGTGTGACGTCGACCACTTCAATTTCCCTCATTTGATGTTCTCACTCTAAATCATCTCTGTCCAAAGTTGTAGCATTCTGGTTACTAAGGATTATCCTCAAACTTGCCAATGAGGAAGATGCTGTATTTTTTAAGCAGATGGTCCTCCATCTCACATCTACATGGAATGTGGACAATGCAATAGAAAACAATTGGCCTGGGGCATGGAAAGCAAAAATAACACAGGAACCATGGAAACCTAAGGAAGCTCCCAAGAGCATGATGAATGCTTTGGACTTTTTGCCAACAACCCAGGCAGGATCATCCCATAAATGCTAAGATGAGTATGAATCCTCATATTAATAAAGTTCTCAAAGACCTTACATCATATATGTCAAACTCAAGGCCCGCGGGCCAAATCCGGCCCGTGGTGGAATTATCTTTGGCCCGCGAGATAATATCTAATTACTATTAAAGCTGGCCCCAGTAATCGAAGCGCCTATGGCGTATGATATGGCTAATGCTGAGTTTATTCAGGTACCAGGTTTTCAGGGTTTTTAGTGTTTATTCGGCAATCTTGCTCGGCAGTCTTCTTCATAAGAAACTGAATTTGTAAAGTGAAACACTTTGTAGTTATAGCAGAGACTGAGACACATGAGAGCAGGCTGAAAAAACGGAGGCAACGAAAGCTGCATTCGCACGCGTCCGACTGATCCGGCCCACATGAAGCTGCATTTTGCTCAATCCGGCCCGTGACCTAAAATGAGTTTGACACCCCTGCCTTACATGCATAGTAGGATTTTTGCATAACGTAAACATATTGCCTAACGTAACATTATTTGATGAATTGAAGTCCATGTCTCCAGACAATACCATGTCTCATCAACAGAGGCAACGTCAATATTTTTGACCTGTAGCCCTGACCAAACTACACCGGTCCCTGCTCCATGACATGCATTGTTCCTTCAGCATCATCGGGTCTCACTCCTGGCACCCCTTACTGATTAGAGCAGCAGCAGTTTCTTCATTAGAAAGTGTGCAGCAATTCAAAGAGTCAGTGTGCAACCACCTTATCAAGTACAATCAGGAGTGGACCATAAAAGCTGGCTTTTCGTTGTTGAGATTAAGAGTTTCAAGTTCCTAGGAGTGAACATTACCAAAAGACTGTCCTGGTCTAACCATGTAGATGTTGTGTCCAAAAAACTTACTAATGCCTCTACTTCCTCAGAGACTAAGGACATTTGACATTTCCCCATCAATCTTTATCAAATTTTATTGATGCAACTAGCTTGGTGCACCTATTTTGACTACAAGAAACTTCAGAGTTGTGGATATGGTAACCAGTCACCCCTCCATGGATTCTGTCAACATTTTCTGCTGCCTCAGTAAAGCAGTAGGCATAATCAAAGACCTCACCCACCCAGGAATTCTCTCTTCTCCCCTTACAACTTACGAATGCCTGAAGGCATGTACTACCAGGCTCAAGGATGCCTACTTCCCCACCATTCTTGAATGGTTCCCTAGGACAATAAGATGCCATCTTGTCCTCACAACTTACCTCATTATGATCTTGAACCTTATTGTACACCTGCACTATACTTCCTATGCAACTGTTGCACCTCATTCAGCATTCTGTTATTGTTTTATCTTGTTCTACCTCAGTGAATAGTGTAATGAATTGATTTACATGAACAGTGTGCAAGAGAAGCTTATCACTGTATCTTAGCACACATGACAATGAACCAATACCAATTCCACTTGGATCGCCACAAAATAAATAAAGAAAACATTCTGAACATCAACTTCTAAACAAAAATTACCTCCAATTTAATTAGCACCCATATCCCAAAAACACTTTGCATGTTAAGATTCAAGATTGCGTAATATCATTTTCACTACACAAGTGTAGAGAACAAAATAATTGTTACTCCAGATCTGATGCAGCACAAAAAAATACAATGCAATAAAAATAATTCAATAAATATAAATACATAAGATAGCTTATATACATAGATGAATTGTAAGTCCGTAAAGTGGCTAACAGGAAATGATAAAGTACTGCTGGTTGGGGGTGTGGAGGGAAGGATAGTGGGTTGAGGTGTTGATTAGTCTTACTGCTTGGGAAAAGTAACTGTTTCTGAGTCTGGTGATCCTGGCCTAGATGCTATTTAACCTTCTCCCTAATGGGAGTGGGACAAGCAGTCCATGAGCAGGGTGGGTGGGATTCTTGATGTTATGGGCCTTTTTTCAGGCACCTTTCTGTGTATAAGTCCATGATGGTGGGTAGATTGATGCTGGTGATGTGATGGGCAGTTTTGACTGCCCGTTGTAGAGACTTCTTGCCCACCACAGAGCGGTTTCCATACCGTGCAGTGATGCAGCTTGTCAGGGTGCTCTCCACTACACATCTGTAGAAAGATGTGAGTACAGATTCTGCAGTCTCCTCAGAAAGTAGAGGTACTGGTGAGCTTTCCTGACTCTGTAGAATGCGTTCTGGGGCCATAAAAGGTTGTGCACTCCCTGTTGATTGAAACTGCTTGCTGTACCCGCTGCTGTGCTCCCAATGTAAAGGGGGGGGGGGGGGTGAGTGGTCCGAGTTCTCCTGAAGTCGATCTCCTTTTCTCGTTGACATTGAGGAAGAGGTTTTTTGCCTGAAACCAGGCCTCGAGCTCTTCCACCTCCTCTCTGTAAGCCTCTCATCATTGTTGGTGATGAGACCCATCACTGTTATGTCATCAGTGAACTCGACAATGTGATTACTTGGGTACAGCAATGGGCTCAGCACATGTCCCCGGGGTGGGGGGGGGGGGCACCCATGTGGGAGTAGTTGTACCTCCTGACTATCTGTTGGTTAGGAAGTCCAACACCCAGTTGCACGGTGGAGTATTTAGACCAAGGAGTGTATTATTGAACTAATTTTGTCTCTAAACTATATTGATTCTGCTGACACAGGAAGAAACTACTGCTCTTCTCTACTTTCTAAATGGCTCTGCAGGTCCAGAGATACAACAGCGTTTCCATATTACCATTAATTTGCAGCCAGAAAGTCAGGCATGCTGACAGGGAATTTATGCTTGGCAGGGATTGATCTATGTAATTCTTCCATAAGTAACCTACTAGGAAACATCCTACTCTGTAAGTTTATTAAAACATTTCAATTGACTTGTTGGAATTGTTTTATTTTACACTCACTATCAAAGATTTTCTGACAATGATAGGCTTTGGGTCATTTTATTAAAAGCTCATAGATTCATATGATGAGCAACTATTATGTACAAACTTTAAAAATCAGGAGATTTAGGATGGCTAAGGTAGGCATTAAAGAAGATGTGTGACAAGAGAGTGAACTCCAAAATCCAGGCCCAGGAGAGAGTACTACAGATGGCAGATGGACTGGCTGAGTTCGGAGATGCTCAGTAAGAAATGGCTAAGGTGCAATGCAAGAGTAGACACAAAGAACTGACGGAGCAGGGAAAGGATCCGAAAATTAAAGACAGGGCAGAAGAGCAGAAGCTAGCAAAGGCTGGTGATCACAGGAGAGTTCTTTGGGCGCAGAATTCAGAAAAAGCGACACAACGGACTTTTAACATTGTAAATCAGCGAGTTGTTTGTTATGTCTCCAAACTGAGACACCTCTTTTCTCCCTTATTAGGGAGAGAGAGACTGTGGTATGTCAAATACTGGGTGAACGAGTAGTCTTTGAGGTACTGCAAGGCTGTGTCTTTATTGATGCTTTGCTGCATGCTTGAGTGCTCGGTGGGGTGGCGGGGCGCTGATGCTTTTTTTGCCGGTGAGGGAAGGGGATTGTTTCTTTGCTGCTGCTTATGAGTGGGAGGGGGGGAGATTTGGGGTTCTAACATTTACCTGTCATTCATTCTTTGGGGCACTCCTCTGTTTTCATGGATGGTTGCGAAGAAAAAAAATTCAGGATATATATTGTATACATTTCTCTTTCATTAAATGTACCTTCGAAAGGACTGTAGCATGCAGAGCTAGGTCCAACACAGCATACAGGCCCATGACAGAATACAACCAAGATTATGGACAGTGGCCAAGAGAACTCTGGATTAGACAGGTCCAGAGTTAACAAAAGGCACGGATGAATGCCTCAGAAATGAAGTTGGCTGGAGCCACCAATCTTTCTCACCTGAGATGTAAGCAACTCCCTGTGGAGACTGCAGCACTTCACTGCACACAGATGGCTGGCTGATTCCACACAAAATATTATTCGCACCACTAATGACCTAAAAAAAGACCAAATCAGTATATAAACAAACTCCTATACACAGTAGGTAATCTTTTTCATTCAATTTCAGTCAACATCTGCACTTCATCAAGCTTCTGAACACCTTATTGCATGGACCAGCTTGAGCTGTTCAGGATGTGTCTGTTGTCAAACTCTCGCAGCTATTACAGCAGAAGTAACTAGATTGCTCTAGGCCTTTGGCAATTAGTCGCACATTGGAAGCTGAGTGAGGTTTGTCCAGACACGTTGATTATCTTTTTCCATTGATAATTGGATCACAGTTTCAACCTGAACAACAACATGTCATTTACTAACTGCCTTTAAGGGTGGCAAAACATTGGGAATAGAAAAACTAGCAACAAGCCTAAAAAAGACACATTAAAATCAGCATCAAAGTGCTTGATCAAAAGGGAGTGGGGATTTAGACAACAGCCTTAAAGAATGAGAGAGATGTTGAAAAGCAGAGTGAGCCAGAAAGTAAGGAGGGGCAAACACATTTGGAAGGCAAATTCCAGACCTTAACATTTCCATTGTTGAAGGTACGGCAGCTGTAGGAACAGAGTGGGAGACGGACTATCAGCAAGAGTTAGACCAAAGTGTATTCTTATCTCTATGTTCTTAAGCTTTATCTTCTGGACTAAAACTCATATGTATATTGCAGAAGAATGTACAATTCCACTTATGCAAATTGAGGCATTATAGCAAAGCCCTGGGACCAATACCACAAAATAGTATGGAACATTCATAAATATCCTAAACATTCCAACTAGAATTACTAAATGAAGCAATGTCTTACAGGGCTCCAGCACTCAGAGACAGATTGATTCATCTGGGCTTGTCAATCATCATCAGTACACGCCTTGGACTATGACCTACTTATCATACGTTAAATTGTTGAAAAAGCTACGTTATCTTGATTCATTTTTACTTACTTTGAGGACATTTAAGAATAGTTATAGATGTAAAATAATAAAACCAAGTCAGTGATAAGTAAGGGAAAATTCTCCAACGCCTGGAGATATACCTAGCAGGTAGAAAAATCAAAATAGATGTTGGAGGAAGGCATCAAAGTTTGCTGCTTTCTGAGGTCCACTACCTATGAATAAAGACATTTCTCTTCATCTCACTCCTAAGTGTCTTTTCCCATATATTGAAAATTTAATTTAGCAAGTGTTCATTTAATCATAACTTTGCTGCAATAATTAACTGCATCAAAAGGGACGGCGTTTAACACCATTATCCCCTCAAAACTAATCAGTAAACTCCAATACTTGGGCTTCATTACCCCCTTGAGCATTTGGATCCTGGATTTCCTCATTTGTAGACCCCAGTCAATTCAGATTGGCAGAAATATCTCCTCCACAATTTCCATCAGCACAGGAGCACCACAGAGATGCGTACTTAGCCCCCTGCCCTACTTGCTTTACGTTTTTGATTGTGTGGCTAAGTACAGGTCCAACACCATTTACAAATTTACTACTGACACTACTGATGTGGGCTGTATCAAAGAGGGTGATATAACAGCATACAGGAGGAAGATTGAAAACTTGGCTGAGGGGTTTAATAACAGCAACCTCTCACCCAATGTCAATAAGAGCAAGGAACTGATTATAGACTTCAGGAGGAAGAAACCAGAGGTCCATGAGCCAGTAATCATCGGAGGATCAGAGGTGGAGAGGGTCAGTAAAGTTAAAATCCTGGGTGTCACTATTTCAGAGGAACTACCCCAGACCCATCGTATAAATATTATTGCAAAGAAAGCACAACAGTGCCTCTACGTCCCAGGAGTACGCGAAGCTTCAGCGTGTCATCGAAAACACTGCCAAACTCCTACAGATGTGTGGTGGAAAGTGTGCCTGCTGGCTGCATTATGGCCTGGTATGGGAACAGCAATGCCTTTTAGTGGAAAATTCTATAAAAGGTAGTGAATTCAGCCCAGCACATCACAGGTAAAATCCACCCAACCATTGAGCACATCTACATGAAAGGTTGCCGTAGAAAAGCAACATCCATCAAAGGTCACCACACAGACCAGGCTCTTTTCTCGCAGCTGCCATCTGGTAGAAGGTACAAGTGCCTCATGACTCACACCACCTGGTTTAAGAACAGTTACTACCCCTCAACCATCAGGCTCTTGAACAAAAGGGGATAGTTACACTTATTTAAGGACTCTGTTATATTGTTATTTCATGCTCTTTATTTATTGTTATTTATTTATATCTGCATTTGCAGAGTTTGTTTACAGTTCCTGATGTTTACTGTTTACAATTACTGTTCTATAGATTTGCTGAGTATACCTGTAGAAAAAGAATCTCAGGGTTGTATGTGGTGACATGAATGTACTCTGATAATAAATTTTGCATTGACCTTTGAACTTAAAAAATGTTTTGTGGCTTGGTTAATGGCATCTATCAAAACTTCCAAAGCTGAAATCCACAATAACAGGTACCACTGGAGCAGCTTCACATGACCTCCATCATAGTTATGAAATGGTTCCATAATACAGAGAATGAGCTAACCCAAAATCAAATGATCAGAGCTCATTTCTTTGAGAGCAAGAGAAAGTAATTGATTGTACTTCTCAAATACTAGGTTGTGTTGAAACAAAATGCTAAAAATTCCCCTGAAAATAAAATTCAGCTTTAGCAACTACACAAGTGGGTGTGAAGGTTTGATACATCTCACATGATTTTCTTCCCCTTTAGCGGTAAGCTGTATATTTGACAGATTTAACTTTATCAATAATATTCCCTCATTTTTCCACATGGGTTTGCTGGTTAACTTGAGTGATACTTGAAACACATCTCCAGATTCCCAAATGCACCAGAAAACAATTTTTTTTCATCAGTCCTAATGAAGGGTCTCGACCCAAAACTTTTATTTATTTCCCTCCATAGATGCTGCCTCATTTGCTGAGTTCCTCCAGCATGTTGTGTTCACTTTCAACCACCTTTCCATAAACTTCTCTACAAGGCATCAAATTTAGTAAAAGCATTTATTAAATTATATTGTTGATTTACCCATAACTACAAATGAGACTTCACACTCTTAAGTAAAATGCAAAATGTGCAGAGAACATAATACTTTGTTTAATTTTGGAATAAGAGATTAAATATTAAAATAAACATATTTTACCTTATAAATGCCATTGAGACATCTTTGTAAATGGTTGACTTTGGCTTCCATGATGCACAGAATGCAAACACTGTGGGAATTAAAATGTACAGTTTTGTTAAGTTAATGCAGAATGTGGAATAAATTCAAGTTGTGTTGTGGCAGTCAACATGGGTATATTTTACAGGAGCAAATACATTGTTAATGCTGTTCTTCTCTGGAATTTTTCCTCTAGAGGCTGGACCTTAGGAATTAACATGGGCTGGGTTTCCAGGTATTGTCTTCCTGTTGAACTAAGCAGTATGAAGTATTATTGGATTTAGATCATCAAGAGCATGTTATAATGCTGCTCTCTAATCACAAATCTTACTGTTTACCAAAATTCTAGAGGAAGTCTATTCATTTGGCCATCAATGCAAGATATAATGCAAGTTCAACAAACTATACCCGGTGGCCATTTTCTCCTGTACCTTATAAAGGGGCCACTGAGTATAATAAGTCTGTGGTCTTCTGCTGCTGTAGCCCATCCACTCTCAAGGTTCGATTTGTTGTATGTTCAGAGATGCTCTTCAGCACATTGCTGTTGCAACATGTGGAAAAAGTCTGGCCGTTCTCCTCTGACCTCTCTCATTAACAATGCGTTTTCACCCACTGAATGTTATTTTTTGTTTTGTTTTTGTGGCACCATTCTCTGTAAACTAGATTGTTGTGTGAGAAAATCCCAGGAAATCAGCAGTATGGCACCGACAATCATTCCCTGGTCAGAGACACTTAGATCACATTTCTTCCCCATTCTGATGTTTGATCTGAACAACAACTGTGCCTCTTGACCATGTCTGCATGCTTTTATGCATTGAGTTGCTGCCTCATGATTGGCTGATTAGATATTTGCATTAATAAGCAGGTGTACAGATGTACCTAATAAAGTGGCCATTGAGTTAATGTTATGTCGAAAACAAGTGATGGAATTTCACTCTTTATGTCATAGTTTTTAAACATTCATGTACTTGCATTAGTTTGATGATATCCTTATTGTTGGAATTCTGTAAACCTTTGGATTCATGTCATATTGCATAGTATCTAATGATGGGAAAGCAATCTCACAGCAACATTATTGAAATATTTGAGATTGCAGAAACAATATGGATATTAAAAAGTTAAACTGAATGAACACTTTCTTTACAGATTGGTTTACAGATCAGAGCTAGACTGGGTTCTCAAGTTGGAATGGTGTGAATAGACAGTCTGATGGTTCTAATCAAGGGCCTCAGCTTTCATTACATATTCCAATAACTTAGATGAAGGAATGTCATGACTCATATCCAAGTTTATAGATGACACCTCATACCTAAGTTTGTTGGTGGCGCTCTAAATATTGGAGATAGATGTAGATAGAAATGTACAAGAGGGATCTGAACAAAGGATTCACAGAAATAAATTATGTGGGTTAAGTTTGAGGTCATCTTCTTCAGAAAAAGGAATTTTCTAAATGATGAGAACTGAGGACTGTTGAGGACAACTGAACAGGCATCCAGCTGCTGAAATCTAGTGGATAATTACAAAAGAATTTCTGAAATCTTACAGAATCTTGCTTTTCATGTCAAAGGGAATGAAATTCAGAAAGATGTAGGTCACAGTGCAGTTCCAGAAAGCTCTGGTTAGACTTCAGTTTGAACACTCTTAGAGACAGGGTACTTAAACCAGTTCATATATATTGGCCTTGGATACACTTGGAGCAGATTTATCAGAACAAAACCAGGTTAAATGGTTTATCTTCCCTTTAGTAAGAGAAGTTATTAAACTTCCCTGATGAAAGGAAGGTCTAATTGATGAAAGGAAGGTTTAATTGATGAAAGGCAGATAGAGGGAAAGTTATTTCCTCAGGTGAAGGAGCCCAGACGAGAGATGGTAACAGTTTTAATGTGAGATGTTAGAAGCAAAAATATTTGACATCCTTATAAAACACTAGTTAGGCCACATTTGGAGTATTGTGTGCTGTTGTATAGGAATGATGGGATTACACTGGAACAAGTGCAGAAGAGATTTGAATGAATTGAAAGACTTTAGTTATGGAAAAGATCAGACAGACTGGGTTTGTTTTCCCTGGTATGAAGTAGGCTGAGGGATGAACTGATAAAAGTAGATTAGATTATGAGAGGTGTGGATAGGGTAGAAAGCCAAAATATTTCCCCCCATAGTAGGGATATCAAAATCAATAGAGCATATGCTTAAGGAGAGAAACCATGGTAAGTTTTTTTTTCACAAGGAGGGGTTGATATCTGGATAACCTCCACCAGGCTGCTAGGTCCTGGGATAATATGTCTGTGTGAGCCAGAGACACGAGGGCTGGTTGATCAGCAAGCCCAGATTTCAAGCCAAGAATTTGATGTCCCATCATTGGATAGTTTGGGGACTGATACCAAAGATTGGATCCAGTTTGGAAGCCTGGAGACTGGAGGACTGACCATGTGTGTAAGTGGGTGGGTGGGAGGAAGGAAAGGGGCTTGATTTAGTGTTGTCATTTTGTTGATTTTTGTTTTCTGTGTTCCATCAAGCACTGGGGGCATATTATGTTGTCATCACTTACGGGCTGCCCCAGCATATGCTTAGTTAGGTTTTGTGAACACAAGCAATCCACTTCTCTGTACGTACATGTGACCGATAAATCTGCATCTGAATCTGAGAAGCTCTATCTATTCTGTACAACCGTGACTCCACAAGCAGTGTGTGTGAAATTCTCTGATGTCCCTTTGCACCTTTGCTCATTAGCTAGGAGGGAGAAACAGAGAACAAGCCTACTTGCTTTCATTCACAATCAAGAACTGTCAGAGTTCTGTTCCCTTGGTGGTGACTGACAACATGGTCACCCATCAGCTAAAGCATTTTGGCACACGCAGGATTATCGTTAAAGATGACAGAGAGTCTCCTCAGTCACAGAGGTGACTGGAAGCTGTTTCCTCTGGAGTTGTGGGAGCACAGATCAATGAGAAACAAGCTTAAACTTAAGACCAAGCCACCTTCAGGATAGAGAAATTCCTGTTTCCAAAAAACTGTTGAATCTACATTAACTAAAATGTCAAAACTGAGATTGATAGATTTATGATTGGTAAGAGCAAGAAGGGTGACAGAATCATCTGTGGTGGATAAAATTAAGAAGCAGATCTGGCTTGGGTTACTTATTGTCTTACCAGTATTCCTGTACTCCAAAGTATTAGGCCTGGCAGTCTGTAACTTTGAGAGCATGGAATATCATTTTAATCTGGCAATGTTTTAGAATGTTCTGTGCTAGTTATAAAAATATTTATTTTCAGAGAATTATCAATGCATCTTACATTAAAAAAATTATGGAAGGTACAGGCTGTTCCAGTTAAAAGACCTTCATAAGTCCAAACATTAATAGTCTAATCACTACCAACAGGTTGTAACAGGTCCCCTTTCCAAAGGTTAATTCAACTTACATTTTTAAACTTGCAGGAACCTACATCACAGTAAGCAGGTCTGCAGCCAGGCTGTTTGCTGAGACCTTTTATAAACTTTCTGACTCTCACAGAGAACAAGTCTATTCATAAAAAGCTGGGATAGGAACCAGAGTGCCAGAAGAGCTAGTGGAGAGGTTGTGTGGACATGTGTTGGTAAGACCTCAAACAAAGTCAGGAATCAAAAGGTTGAGCATGTTGTGGCTAGTGCCCTATTTCAATGCTAGAACTAACGTAGGAAGGACAAATGAGCTCAGGGCATGGATCAACACCTGGAAATATGATGTTGTAGTCATTAATGGGACTTGGTCGCAGGAGGGGCGGGACAATATTATGGGGTTCTGTTGTTTTAGAAGCGACAGAGCAGAAGGGATTAATGGAGGAAGGGCGCTGTTACCAGTCAGAGAAAATGTCACGGTGGGTACTCCATCAGGACAGATTGAAGAACTCGTCTAGTGAGGATTATGGGTGGAACTGAGAAATAAGAAAGGTATGACCACATTAATGGGGCCATATTACAGACCACCCAACAGTCCACGGGACTTAGAGGAACAAATTTGTAGAGCGATCACAGACTGTTGCAAGAAACACAAGGCTCTTATAGAAGGCGATTTTAACTTTGCACATATTGATTGGGACTCCCATATTGTAAAAAGACTAGGTGAGTCAGAGTTTGCCAAATGTGTTCAGGAAAGTTTCCTTAATCAGTACATAGAACTCCGAGTGAGAGAGTGTACCTTACTTGATCTGCCTCCAAGGAATGAGACAGGACAGGTGACAAAAGTTTGTGTAAGAGAAATCTTTGCATCTAGTGATCACAATGCCATTAGTTTCAAAGTAAATATACAAAAAGCTAGGTCTCATCCACAGGTTGAGATTCTAAATTGGAGAAAGGCCAGTTTTGATGGTACAGTATCAGAAATGATCTGCAAGTCTGGACTGGGACAGGCTGTTTGCTGGCAAAGGTGTACTTGGGAAATGGGAGGCCTACAAAAGTGAATTTCTGAGTACAAAGCTTGTATGTGCCTGTTGGAATAAAAAATAAGGTGTAGGGAACCTTGGTTTTCAAAAGATATTGAGACCCTGGTTAAGCAAAAAAAAAAGGAGGTATGCAACAGGTTAGCCAGGTAGGAACAATGAGGTGCTTATGGAGTAAGAAATAAAGAAAACAACTAAGAATGAAATCAGGAGGGCTGAAAAAAGGCAGGAGATTGCCCTAGCAGACAAGGTAAAGGAGAGTCCTAAGTGATTCTACAGATATGTTAAGAGCAAAGGAATTGCAAGGACAAAATTGGTCCTCTGGAAGATTAGAATGGTCATCCATGTGTGGAGCCAAAACACATGGGGGAGATCTTAAATAATTTTTTGCATCTATATTTAATCAGGAGATGGTCCATAGAAGTGATGCAAAGCGGTATCAACTTCATGGACCCTTATACATATTTACAGAGGAGGAGGAGGTGTTTGCTGTCCTGAGGAAAATCAGGGTTGATAAATCCCCAGGGTCTGAACAAAGTGTTCTCTTGGACTCTACTGGAGGCAAATTGCCAGAAATTGTGGGGCCCTAGCGAAGATATTTAATTCATCTTTACAAACAGGAAAGGTACCAGAGGATTGACGATAGCCATGTTGTTACGCTGTTTAAGTAAGGATCTAAAAATAAACCAGGAAATTATAGGCTAGTGATGCTGACATCAGTAGTGGGAAAGTTTTTGAATGTATTCTAAGGTTCTGCATGGGAGGTTGGTCAAGTAGGTTCAGACGCTTGACATTCAGGATGAGGTAGTAAATTGGATTCGACATTGGCTTTGTGGGAAAAGCCAGAGAGTGGTAGTAGATGGCTGGTTCTCTGACTGGAGGCCTGTAACTAGTGGAGTACCACAGGGGTCTGTGCATTGTTGTTTGTCAGCTATATCAATGATCTGGATGATAATGTGGTTAACTGGATCAGCAAATTTGCAGACAACACCACATTGGGGGTCTAGTGGACAGTGAGCTATCATGGCTTGCAGAGGGATCCTTATCAGCCGGAAAATGGAATGAAAAATGGCAGATGGAATTTAATGCAGACAAGTGCAAGGTGTTGTACTTCAGTAGGACCTACCAGAGTAGGTCTTATACAATGAACTGTAGGGCACTGAGAATGTAGTAGAACAAAGGGATCTAGGAATGCAGGTCCATAATTCACTGAAGGTGGTGTCACAGGTAGACAGGTCATAAAGAAAGCTTTTGGCATATTGGCCTTCATAATTAAAGTATCGAGTATAGGAGATGGGATGTTATATTGAAGTTGTATAAGATGTTAGTGAGGCTAATTTGGAGTATTGTGTGCAGTTTTGGTCACCTACTTACAGGAAAGATGTAAATAAATTTGAAGGAGTACAGAGGAAAATTTACAAGGACGTTGCCGGGTCTGGGTGACCTGAGTTATAAGGAAAGATTGAATAGGTTATTCCTTAGAATGTAGAAGTTTGAGGGATATTTGATTGAGTATACAAAATTATGAGTGGTACAGATAGGGTAAATGCAAGCAGGCTTCTTCACAGAGGTTTGGTGGGACCACAACCAGAGGGCATGGATTAAGGGTGAATTAGTGAAAATTTTAAGGGGTACATGGAGGGAAACTTCTTCACTCAGAGGGTTGTGAGTGTGGAGCGAGCTGCCAGCACAAGTGGTGCATGTGAGCTTGATTTCAACGGTTAAGCAAAGTTTGGATAGGTACATTTGTTTAACGTCTGTAGATGAGAAAATGCCTGAAGCTATCGGTGAGGGAAAAATGCTGAGATAGTTGATTGAGGTGGTTCCATCGGCAGACAGAGCATGGATTTATGGTCTTGGTTGACAAAATTACTAGAGTCCTTTGAGGGTTAATGAGCAAAGTGTGTAGAGGATAACAAGCAAATATTACTTTCTTGGATTTCCGGAAGCTTTTGAATAACGAGACAAAAACAGACTTATCCATAAGATAAGGATGCATGGAGATGGGAGTAATATATTAACATGGGTGGAGGATTGGTTAACCGGTAGAAGGCAGAGCTGAGATAGACGGGTGTTTCTCTGGTCGGCATCAGTGGTCAGGAGCGAGTGCTGCAGGGTCATGGTGGGCTGCAACTGTTTCACGATATACATTAACGATATGGAAGACGGGACCAAACGTAGTGTATCTAAGTTAGCTGTATACACTATACTGAGTGAAAAAGCAAACTGCACAGAGTATGCAGAGAGATATAGCTATATTAAGCAAGTGGGCAAGGATCTGTCAGATGGAGTACAACACTGGTGAATGTGAGGTCATCCACTTTGGAAGGAAAAAGATCAGACTATTATTTAGATGGTGAGAGATTGCAGCATGCTACTGTGCAGAGGGATTTGTATTGTACGAGTTGTAAAAGACTGGTTTGCAGATGTAACAGGATATTAAGAAGGCAATGGAATGTTGCTCCATGTTGTTGGAGGGATTGGACTTAACAGTAGGGAATTTATGCTGCAAGCGTACAGGCACTTGGTGAGGCTGCATGTATAAGATGTTGGTGAAGTGAATTTGGACGCAGGTCTGGTTTAACTGGCTACTAGATAGATCTTACAGAGGAATACAAAATTCTGAGGGGTATAGATAGGGTAGCACACGCAGGATTTCTCTCTGGCCAAGAACAGGAGGTATGGGTTTAGGGCGAAAGGTGAAATATTTAACGGAACCTGAGGGTGCTGCAGGTGTGAGTCGAGCTACCAAACAGAAGTGGTGATGCAGGTTTAATTGCAACATTTAAGAGAAGTTTGGATAGATATGTGGATAAGAGTGGAAGGATGGTCTATGATCCGGGTGTGGATAGATGGGACTAGGCAGAAAAACAGGTTGGCAACAACTAGGTGGGCTGAAGGGCTGGTTTCCCTGCTGTGAGTGCTGTATGACTATGATTCTTTAAACGACTGAGGTGTGATTGAATGTTGAAAAGGATTTACTTGTTTGGAAATGGTACTTTAGCCTCAAGTTTTACAATGAATTAAGAACATTAAAAGTGTTAACAAGGATTTAAAACTTGGCAGACCAAATTGTCTATCACAAGATCCCAGAAACACCAGTGAGCCGTATTCTAAATGTTGCAATGCTCTCACTACTGCATTAACACTCTCTGGCATCATACTTAAATCGCCGTAACATTCTGTCCTAGGATCGAGATCCAAGATTAACAGCAAATCTTGGTTACTCTACTTAATTTAGATAGATAAAATGGTATTACCACATGAAACATATATTTGTTTCAGGCACTAAGCTGTAACTTCCCTTGACATAGTAAAACTGATTCTGACTCCTTTATGACCTATACATTGTTAACAAATGGACCATATGGATACAAATGAATTATAAGATTACAAAATCAATGTATCTTTATAAGGTGCAATATTAAATCCAGTATATAAAAATGTACATTTCACATTCCTCTTTTCTTACCATTCTTGTAAAGTGGCGACTTGTCTGTCTTCAGTCCGTCAGGCCTTGGAGTACATTTATTTGTGTATTCTGTACTTGACAAGCCACCAGCAAGCTGGAGGTTAATTTAAATAAGTTACAGCCAGCAGTTTCAAAGAACAGAAGCAATTTAGAATCCTCCACAGAAGAATTTCAAAACAAAATGGACCCAAGGAGTTCAGTTCATACAGCAATCAGACACTTCAAGCATTTTTCCATTAGCTGGAATAAAGGGAAGTTAAGTTCAGTGCCCTTTGCCCTGAAGTAAAGGATTTCTGGGTTTAAACTTCCTGTCTTATTAGGTCATGTGATTACTGGTTAGCCGGCATTCTGAACAGATATGAGATCCTTTTGCCAAGTCGTGTTAAACAGGACGCAGATTCCTTTGAAGCACTGGATTACAATGTTGCACAATACTCTAAATGTAACCCCGCAGATTTTAACAGAACACCATTTGGTGTAAGAATGTTACTAATTAATATATACAACATACAGTGCCTTGAAAAGGGATTCAGCCCCCACTGAATGTTTATTTGGCCTTTATCAATGGGATAAGAAAGCAGGAAGTGCAGGAGAATTAAATCTGAGGAAAGGAATGGTCCTGGTGTTTTCAGGGTGCAAATACAATTTTCCCCTAAAAATTATAGCAAGCCTATGTTAAAAACAACTTCCACCATAAGTTATCAAATATCAAGCATTAACTCAACATACACATAACCATACATCCACAAAATGCTGGAGGATCTCAGCAGGACAGGCAGATGAAGGTCTTGGCCAAAACCTTGACAGTTTACTCTTATTCCATAGATGCTGGCTGGCCTGCTGAGTTCCTCCAGGGAGGAAGAGAGGGAGAGGGAGAGAGAGGGAGAGAGAGAGAGAGAGGGGGGGAGAGGGGGAGGGGGAGGGAGAGAGGGAGAGAGGGAGAGAGGGAGAGAGAGAGAGAGAGAGGGAGAGAGGGAGAGAGGGAGAGAGGGAGAGAGGGAGAGAGGGAGAGAGGGAGAGAGGGAGAGAGGGAGAGAGGGAGAGAGGGAGAGAGAGAGAGAGAGAGAGAGAGAGAGAGAGAGAGAGAGAGAGAGAGAGAGAGAGAGAGAGAGAGAGAGAGAGAGAGAGAGAGAGAGAGAGAGAGAGAGAGAGAGAGAGAGGAGAGAGAGAGAGAGAGAGAGAGAGAGAGAGAGAGAGAGAGAGAGAGAGAGAGAGAGAGAGAGAGAGAGAGAGAGAGAGAGGTGAGAGAGAGAGAGAGAGAGCGAGAGAGTGAGAGAGAGAGAGAGAGAGAGAGAGAGTGAGAGAGGGAGGTGTCTGTCTGGGATTTCCAGCATCTGCAGATTTTCTCTTGGTTGTGAACATATACCTGATACTTTTTTTTAAGATTATGAGGACACTCAGTCCTTGTTTATTGTCATTTAGAAATGCACGCATGTATTAAGAAATGATACAATGTTCCTCCAGAGTGATATCACCAAAAAAAACAGGACAAACCAAAGACTCACACTGACAAAACCACATAATTATAACACAGTTACAGCAGTGCAAAGCAATACCATAGTTTGATAAAAGCAGACCATGGGCACGGTTTTTTAAAAAGTCTCAAGTCCCGATCGACTCCAGTAGTCCCCGATCTCAGGCAGCAAAAAAGGGAGAAACTTTCCCTGCCATAACTTCCAGGCACTGACAACTGATGCATTGGAAGCACCCGACCACAGCAGACTCTGAGTCCGTCCGAAAACTACGAGCCTCCGACCAGCCCCTCCGATACAGCCTCCCGAGCGCCATCCTCTGCCGAGCGCCTTCGACCTCGTCCCGGCCGCCGAAACAAGCAAAGCCGAGGTCTCGGAGGCCTTCTCCTCCGGAGATTCCGGACCGCACAGTAGCAGCGGCAGTGTAGTGGGCATTCAGAAGTTTCTCCAGATGTTCCTCCACGCTCTCACATCTGTCTCCATCAAATCAGGATTGTGCACGGATCCCCTACTTAACAAGTAACAGATATTAATCTCCAGAGAGGCCGCACGGGCTGCGTCGCACCGCCATCTTCTCCTCCTCATATGAAGATGGTTTAGATTTCATCAATCCCCACATTTTCTTAACCTCTGTGATCTCTGGTTCATTGGGCTGGTTTTGCGGACAGAGAGAAGAATTGGGGTCATGTTTGGGTTTAGGGATAGGGTTGTGGGGGAATTAGAAGACAGACCAGAGTCGAAGCTCCCATTCTACGTTCAAAGACCAGCGGCAATGGTGTGTTCAGACATTAAGCCCACAAACCAGCAAGGACACTTGGGGTCCCGGTATTGGTGAGATCAGAGTTTGAGGCCTAGTTTTCAGGGTCCTGTCATTGGTGAGTATGGTGTTCAAGATGTGTTCAGGCCATCATCCAGGATCCCCATTCATCGTCATCTGCTAGTCCTGAGTTGATACTGAAAGCGAAGCCTGAAGGTCAATCGGTCAAGATTGAAGCCCATAGGTCAATTGGAAGTCCAGTAGCCTAGGACAGATGGCCGGAGCCTGGATCTGTGAATCTCTGCAAGTCCACTGAGGAAGCTGAGTCCCAGTGTCTATGAATCCATGGGTCCACTGGAGGCTGAAGAAGACTGCCAGTCCTGGGGTTAGAGGACGGTGTGTTTGGGTGGGATGGAGGGAGGAAAGGGGCTTGTTTTGCTGTTGTTGCTTTGTTGCCTGGTATGTCCTGTTTCGTTGTGTTCTGTGTTGTTCTGCCAAACATTGTGGGCATGCATGTTTCAATGTGCTTGTGATAAATAAATCTAAACTGAATCTCTCAAACTCAAGAGTGTTTCTGTACACCTGAGATGCCAATCCTAGACATTCATTGGTCCTTGAAGATCAACATTTGCTGTAGACTGTGCATCTTCAGA
The DNA here is from genome assembly GCF_048418815.1 of Hemitrygon akajei. Classification (NCBI taxonomy): domain Eukaryota; kingdom Metazoa; phylum Chordata; class Chondrichthyes; order Myliobatiformes; family Dasyatidae; genus Hemitrygon; species Hemitrygon akajei. The sequence continues at coordinate 6,969,492 of NC_133137.1, read as the reverse complement.
TCCGCCTGACCTACATCCAGCTTGCAGTCTGCAGAGTGACACTGAGCTTCTCATTACTTCCACTTGAATTCTCCATCCTGCTCCCACCCCGACCTATCAATATGTGACTTTCTGCACTGTTAAAATGAGGTCCAATGCAAACTTGAAGGAAACAGCACCTCATGTTCCTTGTGAGCATATTGCACCCTTCTGGACTTAGTGACTGAATTCTACAACTGTACATACAGTAATCTGATTGTTCTGTCTGTGTGTATCATCCATCTATGACATAGGCTCAGTTCATTTGTCTCTGTGCCCTTTTTCCCTTATTTTCTCACAGGGAGTGAAGTACACACCAAACACCAACCTGCCCTATCAGACAAGTTTCCCTACTTGGCATTTAACATCTGTACATTTGCCTGTCTATGTTCTTACTCTTTAACTACTCCCATTCACTTACTCGACATCCTCTGGCTGAAGAAATTCCTCCTCATCGCAGTTTTAAAGAGGTGTAAACAGTTTATCTCCCAACGCAACTCTCTGACTAGATCCACTTGATCTCACCAAGTTTACTCTGTCAGAGACAGGCCCCGTCTCCATGACAGGGACCATAGCCTATCCTTCTCCTTCACCACCATCCAGGCCTCCTCCCCCATGGAGGGAATATTTCAATTAGGAGGAGAGCCTTGGATCTGAAAGCACAGCCTTGGAATAAAGGGACATCCCTATAAAACTGTAATGAGGAGGAATTTCCTCAGCAAGAAGCTGGTAAATCTATGAAATTCATTGCCTCAGAGGATTGTGATGGCCATGTCATGGCTGTATTGAAGGCAAAGGTTGGTAGGTTCCTGATTGGTAAGAGGGTTAAGGGTTACATGAGCAAGTTGGGAGAATGGGGTTGAAAAGAAAAATCAGACATGATTCAAGGGGAGGAGCAGAGTCGAGAGGTCAAGTGGCTTTATTCTGCTCCTATGTCTTATGATCGCATGACTACTGCAGCTTAACAGGATTATTTTCTTTTTCCCTGTTCTGACCTGAAACATTAACTGTTTCTTTTCCTGCAGAGGTGGCCTGAGCTCCTAAGTGTTTCCAGAGTTTTCTGTTTTCATCCTCCCTGCCAGTGGTGAGATGATGGAACCTATCTAGTTGCTCAACGTCAGATTCATCCTACGCATTGTGTTCTTGTTCACATTGCCTCAGATCAAGGGCTTTTCCATCAGACACCAACATTTAGCAAACAGTATGACCTTCTCCCTCTGGCTCCATCCTAACGATCTTCATGGGCTGGTGCTGGAAAACCATCACAGTGTCCACCACCTGAAGCTGTCTTCCGACCTGGTGAACTTTGCCACCACTGCAGGATGCTCATTCTATCCTTTCAAAGCCAGGCTCCAATGAGCCAGGCTCATCTGTGCTGAGATCCCAGATTTTCCTATGATGTAGAAGGATGTCATTTAGCCCATCGAGACTAAGTCACTGATGGAACATTCCCGTCAGTCATATTCCCTGTAACACGCACTCTGCCACATGACCATGAAGTCCCCAGAGTTTTCTGTTTTCATCCTACTTGATATAGAACCAGCCTTGTTCTCCTACTCACTTATCCTAGAGTTAACCAATTAACCTACCAACTTGCATGTCTTTTAGACATGGGAAGAAAGCAGAGCAGTTGCAGAGGGGAAACCTTGTGGGAAGAACTTGTAGAGAGGTCAAGACTGAACTTGAGTTACTGGTGCTGACAGCATCAGAGATCAGGATTGAATCTGTGTCACTAGGGCTAGAAGACATCATCATTATCTGCTGCTTCGAGTGTCCTTCATCTTAGCTGATCATAGATGGAATATGGGGAGGTTTCATTCACAATCAGAAACTGCGGATTGCTTGGAGAATTTGTGGCCTTTTTGCCTTCCTTAATGAGTGGACAGATTATTCATCCCCTTCAGTGGAGGCTGGATGAAATAAGACCATGAGACATAGGAGCAGAATTTGCCAATTTGGCCTATCGAGTCTGCTCCCTATTTCATCATGGCTGACCAATTTCCCTCTGAACCCCATTCTCCTGACATCTCCCCGAAACCACTTATGCCTTCACTAATCAAGAACCTATCAAGCTCTGCCTTAAATATACCCAATGACTTGGCCTCCATAGCCACCTGTGGCAATGAATTCCACAGATTCACTACCCTTTGGCTACAGAAAATCCCCCTCATCTGCAATTGGACATTCCTCTATCCTGGGGCTATATCCTCTGGCCCTAAATTCCCCCACCAATGGAAACATTCTGTCTATGTCCACTCTGTCTCGGCCTTTCAACATTTGATAAGTTTCAATGAGATCCACCCTCATTCTTCTAAACTCCAGTAAGTACAAAACTAGAGCTATCAATCACTCCTCACACAATAAGCCTTTCATTCTCAGAATCATTCTCGTGAACCTCTTCTGAATTGTCTTCAAAGTTCGCACATCCTTTTGTAAGCAAGGTGACCAAAATTGCTCAGAATACTTGATGAGGCCTCACCAGTGCATTATAAACCCTCAGTATTACATCCTTGTTTTTCACATTCTGGTCCTCTCAAAATGAATACTAACATTGCATTTGTCTTCTTCACCACTGACTCAGCCTTCAAATTAACATTTAGGGAATCCTGCCCAAGGAATCCCAAGTCCCCTTGCATCTTGGATTTTTGAATTTTCTCCTCATTTATAAAATAGTTTATAGTTTTATTGGGTTTTTTTCCTTCTACCAAAGTGCATGACAATACACTTCCTGACACTATACTCCATCTGCCACTTCTTTGCCCATTCATTTAAATCTGTCTAAGTCTTTCTGCAGCCTCCCTGCTTCCTCAACACTACCTGTCCCTCCACCTATCTATGTATCATCCACAAACTTGGCCACAAATCCATCAATTGTGTCATCCAACATTGACATATAACATAAAAAGAAGTCCCAACACTGATCCCTGCAGAACACCATTAGACACTGGCAACCAATCAGAAAAGGACCCCTTAATTCCCACTCTTTGCCTACTGCCAATCAGCCAATGCTCAATCTATGCTAGTATCTTTCCTGTAATACCATGGATTCTTATCTTGTTAGGCAACCTCATGTGCGGCACCTTGTCAAAGGCCTTCTGAAAATCAAAGTACACAACATCAACCAATTCTCCTTTGCCTATGCTGCTTGTTGTTTCCTCAAAGAATTTCATCATTTTCCCTTAAGGAAACTATTTTGATGGTTTATTTTATCATGTTCCTCTAATATCCCAAAACCACATCCATAACAATTGACTCCAACATCTTCCCAACCACTGAGGTTAGACTAACTGGTCTATAGTTTCCTTTCTTCTGCCTTCCTCTCTTCTTGAAGAGTGGAGTGACATTTGCAATTTTCCAGTCTTCCGGAACCATTCTAGAATCCAGTGATTCTAGAAAGATCATTACTCATGCCTCCACAATCTCTTCAGCTACCTCTTTCAGATTCGAGGGTTGTAGTCCATTAAGTTCAGGTGACTTATCTACCTACAGACATTTCAGTTTCCCAAGCACCTTCTCCCTAGTCATAGCAACTTCCAGCATTCTGCTACTGTCCCCTGCCATTCTCGAACTTCCAGCATACTGCTACTGTCTTCCACAGTGATACAAAATACATACTCAGTTCGTTTACCATTACCTTTTCCTCCATTGCTACCTCTCCAGCATCATTTTCTAGTAGTACAATATCTACTCTCTCCTCTCTTTTATTCTATATATCTGAAAAATCTTTTTGTATCCTCTTTGATCCTATTAGTTAGCTTACCTTCATATTTCATTGTTTCTCCCTTATGGCTTTTTAGTTGACTTCTGTTGGTTTTTTAAAGTTTCCCGATCCTTTAACTTCCTACTAGTTTTACTCCATTATACGTCTGCTCTTTTTCTTAAGTTAGCTTTGACTTCCCTTGGTAGTCATGGTTGTATCATCCTGCCTTCTTCGTCTTTGAGTTGTATCCATCCATCTCCTTCCATATTGCTCCCAGAAACTCCGGCCATTGTTGCTCTGCCATCATTCTCCTTCCAGCCAGTTCCTCTCTCACGCCTCTGTAGATCCCTTTACTCCACTGCAATAGTAATATTTCTGACTTTAGCTTCTCCCTCTCAAATTGCAAGGTGAATTCTATCGTACTATGATCACTGCCTTCTAAGGGTTCCTTTGCCTTAAGATCTCTCATCGGATCTGGTCCATTACACAATACTCAATCCAGAATAGCCTTTCCATTATTGGACTCAACAACAAGCTGCTCTACAAAGTCATCTTGTAGACATTCTACAAATTCTCTTTTTTGGGATCCAGCACCAACCCAATTTTCCCAACCCACCTGCATATTGAAATGCCCCATGCCTATGGTAAAGTTGTTCTTTTGACATGCCTTTTCTATTTTCATTTGCAATTTGTATCTCATTTCCTTGCTGTGTTTCAGAGGCCTGTATGTAAGCCCATCAGGATCTTTTTATACTTTCAATGTCTTAACTTTACCCACAAGGATACTACATCTTCTAGTCCTATGTCACCTCTTTCTAAGGATTTGATTAGTTGGTTAGGAAATGTTGCATCCCAAAAGAGACTGCACCCAGCAAATTCCTGCCAGCACTGTTTGCAGAAGCCCTTCAGTGTCCCCCTTGAAAAGAGAACATCCCTCTTGATGTGATTCACCAGAATCCCCAGGGACCTGTCAGAAAATATAGGACAACATCCTTGCCCTCAGAAATCATCTGTGTGGAGAAGTAAGCAGCACTATCCAGTAGCTAGAAGAGTGTTGGTGCTGTTTCTTTACTTGTGTGTCCTTCAGAGCTGGCTGATGAGGTTGCATCAAACTATGTGAGAGCCTGACAACAATATTGCATAACAACTCAATATTTTTAGAGCTTTTTAAAGTGACATTAAAGAAACATAGATTGATATTTTAATGCTAGATAAATTTCCTTCTCCCAACACTTGTATGCTTTCTGACATGCTTGCTTTTTAATGGTATACTTGTAATGAAGATCCCCGGCTGACTATTGCTCTGTTCTCTGGCTAGGATTCCAAAGAGTCTAATTTTAGAGCTTTACTGATGCCTTGGCTGAGAGCTAATTCAGCACAAACTGACCTTGCAATTTTTCAAATTTAATAGCATGGAGTTGAACAGTGACATATACAAATTGGAGGCCAGTGTCAAATAGAGGTTGTCAAAACACGTTTAATTGGAATTCACTGTAAGTGATGCAAAGAGACTACTTTTTCTGTCAAGGTAAGACTGAAGGTGAAAGAAGAGTACATTAGCTTTTTATAGTTCCAACTCTGATATCTCTAATACTGAACAAAGTTTAGATTCCAGAGTCAGATTTACTTATCACATGCACAGTGAAATGCATAGAATCACAAACAGGAGAAAATCTGCAGATGCTGGAAATCCAAGCAACACACACAAAATGCTGGAGCAAAATGTGTAGTTTGTATTAACAGCCGACACACTCACAGATGTGCTTGGACACCCGCAAATGTCGCCACATATTCCGGAGGAACTGGATAGCATGCTTACAATGCTTACAGAACAACACAGAACACACCAAAACAGAGCACAAGCAACAAAACAACAAAAAAACAAGCCCCATTCGTCCCTTGCAACCATCCACAAACATACACAGTCCTCCAACTCCAGGACGGGCCGACTTCGGCCTCCAGTGGACTGGGACTCGCAGACATTGGGCCTTCATCCTCTCCAGCCAACTTGCAGGGACTTGCAAAATAAGACATAGTTCATTCGGCGCACTGAATCTGCTCCACTATTGGCTGATTTATTATTCCCCTCAACCCCGTTCTGCTGCCTTCTCCCTGTAACCTTTGACACCCTATAGGAATGAATACCCTAAAGGAAATATTAAAGGAACCCCCAGTCTTTGATAGACTTTGAAAGTGGCTGGACAGGTAAAGAAAGTAGTTAAAAAAAAACACACCCCTGGCTTTATAAATAGAAGCACAGAGTACAGAGCAAGGACAACATGATAAACCTTAATAAAACAATGTGTATTATCCTCCTTGTAAATGTAAACAATTTTCTTACTGTCTGCTCTGTGGAGATCCTTCATAATTTTATGTACTTTATCTGATCCACTTGCAATCTCCTCTGTTCCAGTTTCTCCAATCTATCCACGTAACTAAAGTTCATCATCCACGGAATCATTTTAATAAATCTCCCCTGCAACCTCTTCCAAGTCTTAACATCTTTCCTAAAGATGCAATGCTCAGAATTTGACACAATACCCCAGTTGTAGCCAAAATGGTAGCTTTCAAAGAGGAACTGGATAAATATTTGGAAGGAAAATAAAATTGGAGTGCTGTAGAGAAAAGGCAATGGAATGGGATCAATTGTATAGTTCCTACAAAAAGCTGGCAACACCCATTGGGACAAATGATTCCCTTTCAAGTTATAATCTTTCTATAGCTTAGTCTTCTCTGGTTCATGGTTCCGATGGGTTTAGACCTTGGTCTGTCCAGTGCTCTGTAGAGTGCAGCACACCACCATCATTCTGATAAAGAGACTCGACTCAAAGCATCAACCATCCATCTGCTGCTTAAGCCAGTGAGTTCCTCCAGTTATTTGCTTTTTGGACTTCCATTGTGGAGACAGGCTGACGATTGCTGAAGGGTGATTCAGATTGGCCAAACCCTTCAACATGTCAATCGCTTGCTCAGAGTCATGGTCAACTTTAGGCACACTGTTCCAAGGCCTTACTTTCAGGGTCACTAGGCAAGTATCATTAGCTATGTTTTAACTAGGGTTCCATTGACAGTGAGGAGTACAGAAGGGTCAGGTAGGGTTAACTGCCATTGGATCAAGGCAGATGATCAGGAATGGACACCCACCATCAACCACACATTTACACTAATCCTCCATTCTTTGTTATTTTGTTCTTTGTTCTCTCCACATTCTCATTAATAACCCCCTCCCCAGGCTCTACCACCAACATAGGAGCAATTTACAATGGCCAATTAACCTACCGATCCATACAATTTGGAAATGTGTGTGGAACTGGAGCATTCAGAGAAAGACCATAAACTCACAGATGGCACCCAAGGTCAGGACTAAACCTGAGTCACTGCAATGCTTCCCTGCACCACCCTAGAATCAGTATCAGAATCCAGTTTATTATCACTGAGTTAATGTTTTGTTTTGTGGCAGCTGTACAGTACAGGACATAAAAATTATACAGTAAAAAATAAGAAATTGTGCAAAGGAGGTATAGTGAGTTAGTAACAAACACAAGAGATTCTGTAGATGCTGGAAATCCAGAGGAACACACAAAAGTACTGAAGGAACTCAGCAGGCCAGGCAGCTTCTATGGAGAGAAAGAAACAGGCGACTTCTTGGGCCAAGACACTTCCTCAGAAAGTAGTCAGGTGGCGTTCATGGAACTTACAGAAATCAATGGCAGAGGGGGAGAAGCTGTTCCTAAAATGTTGAGTGTGGAGCTTCAGGCTCATGTACCTCCTCCTTGATGGTAGTAAGGCCATAAAACCATAAGATATAGGAGCAGAATTAGGCCATTTGGCCCATTGAGTCTGTTCCACCATTTCATCATGGTTAATCCATTTTTCCTCTCAGCCCCAGTCTTCTACCTTCTCCCCCTATCCTTTCAGACCCTGATCAATCAAGAATCTATCAACCTTGGCCTTAAAAGGCTTGTTCTCCACAGCTGCCTGAGGAAAGAATTCCACAGATTCACCACCTTCTAGCTAAAAAAATTCCTCATAATCTCCAGTATAAAAGAACATCCCTCTATTCCTCTGGTCTTAGCCTCTCCCATCATAGGAAATATCCTCTCCACATTCACTCTATCAAGGCCTTGCACCAATTGACAGGTTTCAATGAAATCCCACCTCAATCTTCTGAATTCTAGTGAATACAGGTCCAAAACCATCAGAAACTTTTCAAATGACAAGCCATTCAATCCTGGGATCATTTTCGTGAACCTCCTTTGAAATCTTTCCAGTTTCAGCACATCCTTTCTAAGATAAGGGGCCCAGACCTGCTCACAGTACTCCAAGTGAGGCCTCACCAGTTCTTTATAAAGTTTCAAAATTACACCCTTGCTTTTATATTCTAGTCTTCTTGAAGTGAATGTGACATTACATTTGCCTTCCTCACCACAGACTCAAACTACGAATTAGCCTTCAGGGAATCTTGCATAAGGACTCCCAAGTCCCTTTGCATCTCAATTTTTTGTATTTTCTCTCCATTTAGAAAATAGACAAACCCTTTTGTTTCTTCTACCAAAGTGCATGACCATACACTTCCCACCACTGTATTCTATCTGCCCTTTCTTTGCCCATTCTCCTAATCTGTCTGTCCTTCCATAGCCTCTCTACATCCTCTACACTATCTACCCCTCCAGCTATCTTCATATCATCTGCAAACTTTGCAACAAAGCCGTCAATTCCATCATCCAAATCATTGACATATAATGTAAGAAGCATCAGTCCCGACACAGACCCTGAGGAACACCGCTAGTCTGCAGCAGAAAAGGCTGCTAGTCAGAAAAGGCTCCCTTTATTCACACTCTTTGTCTACTGCCAATCAGCCACTGCTTTATCCATGCTAGAATCTTTCCTGTAATACCACGGGCTCGTAGTTTGTTAATCAGCCTTATGTGTGGCACCTTGTCAAAGGGCTTCTGAAAATCAAAGTACACAACATCAACGGACTTTCCTTTGTCTATCTTGCTTGTTATTTCTTCAAAGAATTCCAACAGATTTGTCAGGCAGGGTTTACCCTTGCAGAAATCATGCTGACTATGGCCTATTTTATCATGTGCCTCCAAGTACCCTGAGACCTCATCCTTAATAATTGACTCCAACAAGCTTTGCAACCACTGAAGTCAGACTAACTAGTGCATAGTTTCCTTTCTTCTGCCTCTCTCTCTTCTTGAAGAGTGGAGTGACATTTGCAATTTTCCAGTCTTCCGGAACCATTCTCTTCAGCCACCTCTTTCAGAACCCTGGGGTGTACACTATCTGGTCCAGGTGATTTATTTGCCTTCAGACCTTTTAGTTTCCCAAGAATCTTCTCTGTAGTTATGGTAACTTCACACTCTTCATGCCCCCTGAGACCAGGAACTTCCAGTGTACTGCTAGTGTCTTCCACAGTGAAGACTGATGCAACGTAATGAGAAGAGGGTATATCCTGGATGGTGAGGGTCCTTAACCAGGTTCCTATGTTTCATAATTGAAACTTTAATCTTTCAGCTTTAGCTTTCTTTCCTCTTTTTTCTTTTGTGTGGCCCTACTTGGCAGTAGTTCCAGGTAAGTTGATAAGAAGAACTGGGGTGGAGTGAGGTTAACAAAGAGATCCATTTTAGTTGGAATACATTGCCTGGATGTAAGGGTGAAAGTGGATTCAGTATTAACTTTCATATGGGCAGTGAATTCTTCTCAGTCCCTTAGGATTGAGGATGACTTGTTTCCATTCTGGTTAGGTCAGTTCTAAGGTAAGTGCTGAGGCCAATATGGAAACTCTTTTCTCTTCCACAGAAGGGACAGGAAATGACTAATGGGGAAGGAAACTGGGTACTTTGTGAGTTGGTTATTAATACTGGGCTTCTGCTTTGCATCACATGCAAAGAGTGTATCAGTCAGTGTACATAGGGTGTGATAGAATATACAGTACATAGAACATTATAACACTACATCCTCTTCAAATTGTGCTGAACTTTTAACCTGTGTACAAGGGATGGGGTATACAAATAGAAGGCTGTCCAAGACCAATAATGGGTAGCAAGAATTTACTTTTGTATAATTCTTCTATTGCCGAAAAATCTCCCGAAGTGTTTCACAGAAGTATAATCAGACAAAATTTAACAACTAGGCATAAAGGGTGTGTCAGAATAAGAAGAAACTGGGTTTTTAAGAGATTTCAAAGGATGAAAGAGAGACAGCGAGGTTTAGAGAGTGATTTCCAGAGTTTATTCCTTTGGAAGTTTGAAGGCATGGCTGCCAATAGTAGGCACATGGAAATCAGGGTTGCTGGTGAGACCAAACTTGGAAGAGTGCACAGGGTTTTCCAACTAGAGATTGCAGAGGGGGGCAAGGGTGGGGAAGAATGGGGATGCAGATGGAGAGGGGTTACAGAGGGATCTGAAAAATCATACAAAATGTATATGTGAAAACTGGGTGATGCTTTAATAGGACTTAGCCTAAGGTTTAGATATCCTCAGGATGATGAAGCATAGAATGAAGGAGCATTTGATAATATTCAAGACACAAAGGTATGATGATAATTTCTGTGACAGATGTGCTGGGTATATATCAGCAGGAAGTGTGTTGACAAGATGTACACGAATTGCTCTTTGCCTTACTCTATCCCCCCACCCAGTCGAGGGATCTGGAGCTCCCGTACAATTGGAGCCATGCCAGTAGGCGTAGGGGAGAGCAGGCGTAAGGAGGTGCGGTGAATCCAGGCTGCAGGCTGAATCAAAAGTGAACTAGCCATTACTACGTATCAACATATTCCAACAGAAACCAAGAAAATTTGGGAACAGTGTAAGTACAATAGACCATAATTTATCAAAACAGTAACATCAATGCAGAAAGCTGCTGGAAATATAGAAGGAAACAGAAAACTGCTGGAGGTACTCAGCAGGTCGTTAACCATGTTCATCTTTCGGCAGATGCTGCCTGACTAGCTGTGTTTGCAGTGTTTATTGTTTCTATTCCTAAACGTTAATAGGTGGTCACTTCAAGAACCACCCATTTGGAAATTTCCAAATTCTAACCACTTGGGACAGGTCATACTGATATAAAGTACTGTATGTGCTATGAATTAAACTAGTGACTCTTTGGAGCAAGCTTTTGCCAAATTTGTGTGCTGATTCTATCCCTATCACGTGCTAGTCAAAGCTCCATAAAACAAATTTGAGGGTGAAGTACATTTGGTAATTAAGACAAAGCTTTATTCCTGAATTTATATTTCAGTTCTAAGAAGAAACAAATCTGATTTGGCATTTTGAAAGAATTTAAATAATCCTGTAGGATTTGCAATCTGGCAAGATGATTTTGTGGACATTTTCAAAGGGATATTTTTGTAAAGATATTAATCCTTATTTTAGTTCAAAGAATAAAAATAATTTATTTGCTAAATAATATGTGCTCCAATCTTTTCATCCTTTAATAGCTTTTAAAGAATATTTGGAAGATATGCATTCTGTTATATTAATAATCATAGACACTGTAATGAATGCAAAATTCAAAATAATGTAAATGTGTTAATAGGGCAAAAAGAATTGAATGGGTAAATCTGTTATCTATTGCCATAATATGGCTTCCTGGTTACCATGACTGTAATTAAATATTTCTGGGTATTTTCTATGTTTAAGATAGAAAAGTGTGTACCACTATTATTTATTTATTGACATGCAGAACGGAACAGTCCCAATATATCAATGCAGTTATAAAGAAGGCAAGACAGCAACTATACTTTATTAGGAATTTGAAGAGATTTGGTATGTCAACAAATACACTCAAAAACTTCTTATAGGTGTACTGTGGAGAGCATTCTGACAGGCTGCATCACTGTCTGGTATGGGGTGTGGGGGGGGGCTACTGCACAGGAGGACTGAAAGAGGTTGCAGAGGGTTGTAAAGTTAGGCGGCTCCATCTTGGGTACTAGCCTACAAAGTACGCAGGACATCTTCAAGGAGTGGTGTCTCAGAAAGGCAGTGTCCATTATTAAGGTACTCCAACATTCAGGGTGTACCCTTTTCTCATTGTTACCATCAGGTAGGAGGTACAGAAGCCTGAAGACACACACTCAGCGTTTCAAGAACAGCTTCTTCCCCTCTGCCATCCGATTCCTAAATAGACATTGAACCCTTGGACACTACCTCTCTTCTTTAATATATATTATTTGTTTTTGCATGATTTTAATGTTTTCAATATATGTATACTGTAATTGATAATTGATTTACTTATTAATTTATTATTATTTTATTTTATTTTTCTTCAATATTATGTATTGCATTGAACCACCGCTGTTAACAAATTTCACGACACATGCCTGTGATAATAAACCTGATTCTGATTCAAGCCAGGCCACCCAGCAACCACCAATTTAACCCTACACTAATCAAAGAAACATAGAAAACCTACAGCACAATATAGGTCCTTCGGCCCACAATGGTATGCTTTAAAAATTACCTAGGATTACCCATAGCCCTCTATTTTCTAAGCTACATGTACCTATCCAAGAGTCTCTTGAAAAACCCTATTGTATCTGCCTCCATCACGCAGCCCATTCCACACACTCACCACTCTCTGTATAAAAAACTTACCCGTGACATCTCCTCTGTATCTACTTCCAAGCACCTTAAAACTGTGCCCTCTTGTGTTAGCCATTTCAGCCCTGGGAAAAAGCCTCTGACTAGCCACACATCAATGCCTCTCATTATCTTATACACCTCTATCAGGTCACCTCTCATCCTCCGTCACTCCAAGAAAAGGCCACGTTCACTCAATCTATTTTCATAATGCATGCTCCCCAATCCAGGCAACATCCTTGTAAATCTCTTTTGCACCCTTTCTATAGTTACCACATCGTTCCTGTAGTGAGCTGACCAGAAATGAGCACAGTACTCCAAGTGGGGTCTGTAACATTACCTTTCGGCTCTTGAACTCAATCCCATGGTTGATGAAGGCCAGTACACCATATGCCTTCCTAACCACAGTCGACCTGTGTAGCAGCTTTGAATCCTATAGACCCGGACGCCAAGATCACTCTGATCCTCCACACTGCCAAGAGTCTTGCTATTAATACTATATTCTGCCATCATATTTGACCTACCAAAATGAACCACCTCACACTTATCTGGATTAAACTTCATCTGCCACTTCTCAGCCCAGTTTTGGATCCTATCGATGTCCCACTGTAACCTCTGACAGCCCTCCACACTATCCACAACACCCCCAACCTTTGTGTCTTCAGCAAATTTCCTAACCCATCCCTCCACTTCCTCATCCAGGTCACTTATAAAAATCATGAAAAGAAGGGGTCCAAGAACAGATCCCTGAGGCACACCACTGGTCACTGATCTCCATGCAAAATATGACCCATCTACAACCACTCTTTGCCTTCTGTGGGCAAGCCAGTTCCAGATCATGGGACAATTTACAATGACCAATTAACCTACTAACCAGTACATCTTTGGACTGTGAGAGGAAACCGGAGCACCCAGAGAAAACTCATGCATTCCATGGGGTGAATGTACAGACTCTTTACAGATGTTAGAATTGAACTCCAAAACTCGGATGCCCTGAGCTGTAATAGTGTTGTGTTAACCGCAATGTTACCATGGCACCCTATAAGGGAGATCAGTGCAGTTCTGAGAAATGATCTTAGCTTGATGGAACATGAGAAGTACAATCAATTCAGGTTGAGCTGAGATACAACAAAGGGCAGAACACTCATCAGCAGGTGTGAATTACAGATCTCCAAATAACAGTTAAAACACAGAGTGTGCGATGAATTAAGGAATTAGAGGGCTATGTAACAGAAACAATGCAATAATCAAAGAAAACTTTAACTCACTTGCGTGAATAAAATTTATTATAAGGAGGGAGAGGAATTCATGGAATATTGAGAAATCAAGTAGGAAAGAGGCACTTTTGGAACCTGTTTTGTGTGATGAGGAAAAACACAATCCCACAAGAAAATGAATGCAGGATAAAGTCACCTGGCTCCTCAGGCCTATCTACCATTCAATAAGATCATGGCGGATCTGTCCCAGGCTTCACCTGTGCTAATTCCACATAGCCTTCAATTCCCCAACATTTCAAAATGAGTTTACTGATAAACTACGTAGTTGTAAAGGTGCCTTTGGTGAGAGGTGGACCTTTATCCTGGGCATTGAGTTATGTTGCTGTCATTAAGGGATGTGCTTCAAAGCAAAACTAGGATCTTAAATCAAATCTAAGAAAACCATGCAGACATGGGAGGAGAGTGGTTGTAGTGGCATCTAATAGTTGAGAAATCGTAAGGTTTGACTAAGTACTGAACAATAGTAGTTAACAGGTTACTGAAAACCATTTGCAACTTTGACAGAATAGATAATTTGTAAATTTCAGTTGATAGGAATAGGACCCATTATTCATTAGCAGATTTTGACAACTTGATTTTCATTGATTCTCCAAAAATGGTCACAATTCTGTTTTATGAATATTTTGTTTTTATGTTTACTTTGGTTGATTATTTTTGAATATTCTATGAGCACTGCCGTATTTGACAAGATCATTTGGTTACACTCTTGGTTCTGAGCAATATGGTTTCAAGTCTCACTCCACCGAGTACTTTGCAAAGATTATTATCATATTAGTTTGAATTTGACTCTTAAAATTAACTATACAATATATTAAATTGTACATTAGGGATTGCAATTATTTGACATTGATGGTTAACTCTATCAATCCACAATTTAGTAACAAGATGTTTATAGCAGGCACCTGTATATTTTAACAGATTCTTTTAAAACTATCTGGATTTATCCTCAGTTAAGCAAAACTGCCATTCATGGTGAAAGCACAGTTTAATATCAGATGTAAGACTTCAGGCTAATGGGTTCAAGTCGATCTTTATGTTCCAATCAAACCTTCTCCATCTTTTACTCATCTAGATGTAACACTGTGGCATGCTATTCAGTTCTGCTTATATCATTGTCCAACCTCTTCTTAAAAACATCTACAACATTTACTTAACTACTCTCTGTAATGATGAGATCTACACTTTCACTGCTCAGGGAAAATAAGCTTCTTCTGAGTTGCTGATTGGACCTTTTAGTGATAATTATACTCATGATTTCAAGTTATAAACATAAGGGATTCTGCAGATGCTGGAAATTCAGAGCAACACATACGAAATGCTGGAGGAACTTTCCTGCTGATTTCCTCCAACATTTTGTATGATGTTGAGTTATATTCTTTTCGCTGTTGAAGAATTCTCTGCACCAATATATTGAAGTACTTTATAATTTTAAGAGACCTTCATTGCGTCACAACTCAGATTTCTCTTCTCAGCCAAAAATAAAGCCAGTCTGTTCATCCTTTCTTGATGTGCATATTCCAGCATTTCTGTTGTTAACATTGTAAATCTTCTCTGGACCCACTCTAATTCCTCTAAACGTTTTGTAATATGGCAACCAGGTGTGTTTGTGGCACAAGATGTAACCAAGTTGATTTAGCAGAACTTTCTTAATTTACCTTTGGAAATAAATTCAAAAACTTCACCATTTTTGAATGGCCTTGTGAACCTGGACAATAAGAAATAGAATCAATACCAGGTAGACTTGTACCTTCCAAGTAATACGTCACCTTGTTATGCTTTGTATCATTTATCCATATTGCACTTACTTTGCCAATTATATGTCCATTGTTTAAGGCTATTAATCAGTCTTGTTCATAATGTTGGTTTAAACAGGACACATCAGAATCTGAAATGTGAGCCAATTAACAATGCAATATATCCATGTAAGTATAGTAAGTACTTGTTTTAGTGAAATAGCAGAACAAAATGTCAGTGCTAGATTGCAAGTTCACTTTGATGAATTCTCATCTATCCAGTTTTATTAAGCTCTTCAATGAGATCAGCTGGGATTCTGTGGTTGTACTCCACTTCTGAGTCATTACATACTTTGAACAGATTACATAGAACAAGACTTTAAGGTTTGATCTTGTTTTCCCACTTGGTATTAGGACTTGACTCTATTTAATACATTAGGGATTCAAGGGCATTGTTTATTCTCTATTCCTACTTACACTCATGTAGTTAATGGGGATGTGGCTTCTTCAATTTCTGCAGCCCATGTTTTAAAATAACTCCCTGAATGGAGTTCAAATTCCTTATACGATAGGAGGCCATTTGTCCCTTTGAATGTATGCCAGTTTCTACAACAATCCCATTCCACACTTATTTCTCATTCTCATTCCACTCTAGTGCCTTTAACACCATCCAGCCCAAGATCTTAAGGCACAAACTAACGGAGATGGGAGTAGACTCTCACATGGTGGATTGGATAGTGGACTACTTGACAGATAGACCTCAGTATGTGCGGTTGGGAGACTGTAGGTCTGACACGGTGGTCAGCAGCACAGGAGCACCGCAGGGGACCGTGCTCTCTCCGGTCCTGTTCACCCTGTACACATCAGACTTCCAATATAACTCGGAGTCCTGCCATGTGCAGAAGTTCGCTGATGACACGGCCATAGTGGGGTGTGTCAGGAATGGACAGGAGGAAGAGTATAGGAAACTGATACAGGACTTTGTGATATGGTGCAACTCAAACTACCTGCATCTCAATATCACCAAGACCAAGGAGATGGTGGTGGACTTTAGGAGATCTAGGCCTCATATGGAGCCAGTGATCATTAATGGAGAATGTGTGGAGCAGGTTAAGACCTACAAGTATCTGGGAGTACAGTTAGACGAGAAGCTAGACTGGACTGCCAACACAGATGCCTTGTGCAGGAAGGCACAGAGTCGACTGTACTTCCTTAGAAGGTTGGCGTCATTCAATGTTTGTAGTGAGATGCTGAAGATGTTCTATAGGTCAGTTGTGGAGAGCGCCCTCTTCTTTGTGGTGGCGTGTTGGGGAGGCAGCATTAAGAAGAGGGACGCCTCACGTCTTAATAAGCTGGTAAGGAAGGCGGGCTCTGTCGTGGGCAAAGTACTGGAGAGTATAACATCGGTAGCAGAGCGAAGGGCGCTGAGTAGGCTACGGTCAATTATGGAAAACCCTGAACATCCTCTACATAGCACCATCCAGAGACAGAGAAGCAGTTTCAGCGACAGGTTGCTATCGATGCAATGCTCCTCAGACAGGATGAAGAGATCAATACTCCCCAATGCCATTCGGCTTTACAATTCAACCGCCAGGAGTAAGATATGTTAAAGTGCCGGGGTTAGGACTCAATGTATTTAAGTAAACTACTTAAGAACTTTTTAAAAGCTATTATTAATGCTTTTTGAGAGGGTGATTTTAGATGCATATCATATTTTTATTGAGTTAAGTATTGTATGTAATTAGTTTTGCTACAATAAGTGTATGGGACATTGGAAAAAATGTTGAATTTCCCCATGGGGATGAATAAAGTATCTATCTATCTATTTCTCTGCTACCATTCTCTCTCACATGCTCAGGTGTCCCCATTGATTCTCATGCCATCAGCCCAGCAGCCTGCACATCTTCAGAACTAGGAGGAAACTGGAGCATCTGGAGGAAACTACACAGTCACAGGGAGAAGATGCAAACCTTACACAGACCACACTGGTGGTCAAGAGCTAATCTTGGCCAAAAGAGCCATGAGGCAGCAGCACTACCTGCTGCATCACGACTTTAAGGGGTTTTGACCACTTATTCTCAGGTCATGATGGTGCAAGACACAGATGTAAAGATGTACTTAGAGCAGTCTTCGTGTTTAATAGGGTAAAGAGTGGAAGTCTGAGAAGTGCTGCTGAAGAATCCATACAACGTAGGAGCAGAATTAGGCCATTTGGTCCATTGAGTCTGCTCTTCCATTTAGTCATGGCTGATTCATTACTTCTCTCATCTCCATTCTCTTGACTTCGCCCCGTAACTTATGACACCCTTAATAATCAAGAAGTTATCAACCTCCACTTGAAAAATACCCAATGACTTGGCCTTTACAGTCGTCTGTGGTGATGAATTCATCATCCTCTGGCTAAAGAAATTCATCCTTATCTCTGTTCTGAAGTGATGTCCTTAGAGAACTTTTGAGTGCAAATTCTGATGGCACACCTCACAACTATGGCAGGTTGGCTTGGTAAAGTGTATCAAGACTCACTGGTCAGCTGTTAACAACTATCCTGCTATGGCTTCATTCTTATCCAAAGCCAGCAGCTGTAAAATGATGTTTTTATTGGATATGAAATAGGGCACTGTTTTATCTGCCTTTCCTGTTGATCAGAAATTCTGACAGCTTAAAGCTAGAAAGAAGCAGAAGAGCAATTTAAAATTTGTGTGCAATGTGCAATATAATATTGTTAGTTTTTCCCAATAACACGAAAAATCTTTACAATAAAAACTGAGCTATTTAATAACCTGTTCTGGAACCTATAGGATGAAATAAATACAATTCCAGTCACAGACTTATCATACAATTAAAGAGAACAAAATATTGAGTAAACCATTCTTAAATAAGGCAATGTGCTTTACTTTAATATCTTTAGCATTTTGTCTGCCTGCAGTTTGGCACAATTTAATCCTATTGAATTATGAATGTATTATTCCGTGCCTATATACAAGGCTTTCTTTCAGTCAGTTTTTAAACGCTCTTGCTCTTGATGTTTGCTTCTTGAATTTAAATAGTCCGCTATTAAGTCCGAGTTCTGATACATCAGTGCTCCCGTTAGTGTAAGCCCGATACCAGCGTAGCTTAACACAGTCATCTCGCTGCCAAAGAGGACCTGTGAAATGACGAGGTTTCCAACCATGTTGAGATTTCCCACAACATGCAGAGTGACAGCAGAGGTAAGTGTGGTGACACAGAAGCTTGCCAAGTTGTACAGTACAGAGCCCAGGCAGCTAAGAAGAATAAAAATCCAAAGTCTGTTGTCATACTTAATGGACGGCTCCCATACAGTGCCGCTTTCCAGCAGAAACGCAGCTGAAATAAGAATACAGAAGCTTGGTATGGACATCAAGTAGAGCAGAATGATGGAGTTGATCTTTTCTTCCTGAAGCAGAATACCTTAAAAAGAAAGATGGCAATGAGTACTGTAATATTAGGCTTTGTTTTGAATAAATGATTGAAAACATAAAAAGAATATTACATGAAAGCATTAGAATACTACATATAGAGGCATGGGCAAAACTAAGGTGAGGAATAGAATTAGGAGTTAGAAATAAATACAGGCAGAACGAAAGAAACAGAGGAACCGGCAAAAAAAGACAGTTATAAGTGTTATTTAAAACTAACTTTTGTAGCATTTTCAGAACTCTACTATTAAACCAACTTTCAATCTCATTTCAAATGCATTTGAACAGTTTCAAAAGTGTGATTCCAAAAGATGAAGAGATTCCAATTTAAACAACTTAAATCCAACAGTGGTTTTTCATTAAGTAATATTTCCATAGTAACCAATGCAACATATTAGATGTTACTCAGTCGCATGTTTCCACAAACTATATAAAATGTACATGGAAAAGTCATTGTCTCCATACTCAACACACCTAACTTTGCAGCACAACTATGAAATATTTTATTCAATACTATAAACATAACACTGCATTGTGCAGTTATATAGAGGCTGGGATCCTACCCAAAACACCAACAATATAACTTTATACAAAACTCTTTTTAAAAAAAATACTGTCTCCAAACTGTGAATCATCCTGAATAATATTCACCAGTGATGAAACTGACTCAACAATTTAAAAAGCAGCCTTTGGAAAGAATGTTTTGGAAATAGGCTGAGGTTATGTTGGTTAACTGTTACCAACTGAATTTGGGGCTCAGTTTATAACAGCTACTCTCCCTGTTCTTCATTAGTCTGAGGAAATGGAGAAATTATGGAAGGCTATTGGTCTGAAAGATAACTGTTACACAGCAACAGCAATT
Organism: Hemitrygon akajei; assembly: GCF_048418815.1. Classification (NCBI taxonomy): domain Eukaryota; kingdom Metazoa; phylum Chordata; class Chondrichthyes; order Myliobatiformes; family Dasyatidae; genus Hemitrygon; species Hemitrygon akajei. The sequence goes on along the minus strand of NC_133137.1, from coordinate 6,949,877 downwards.
ATTTACAATGGAAGTTTAGATTACTACTTTACCTAAATGTTGCTTTATGCCTGATGAAGAATGATCTCTGGATAATCTCTTTCAATCAAAGATGCTGAGTTCAATTCACTGGCAATCTCTCCAAGGTATTAGTGGCATCCATGTAATAATTTTTTAAATAAATGACATTGCTCTCAGGTGATCATCTGCACTTATGAAAATAAAAAGTGATTTGTTTTAAAGAACGTGCAAATGAGTGTGCTCTAAATATATCTGCTCCATATCAAATCTCTGCATCAGTTTCAGTATTGCCTTGGGGAAAGTGACCTTCAGATAACACAGAATAATAGTCTATGCACAGGCTGGTAAAACTGCAGAAGCCCAGGGTCTAACACATGTTAAACGGGTCAAGGAAGAAATATATAACCAAGTAGTCACTGCAGACTCAGTATGTCCACCCAGATCTTCACGGTGTTAACTATCAACATTCTGTTCTGAGGAGAAATGGACTGATATAGCAGTGGTCACAGTATTTCAAAATCAGGGGCAATATTACTGAGCAAATACGAGGAAATCTGCAGATGCTAGAAATTCAAACAACACACACAAAATCACAAAATGCTGGTGGAACACAGCAGGCCAGGCAGCATCTATAAGGAGAAGCACTGTCGACGTTTCAGGCCGAGACCCTTCGTCAGAACTAGGCAATATTACTGTACTTTTTTAACATTTCCAATATGTTACTCTCCATCTTTTAGAAGATAACTACGTTTTGCTATATATTTTACCACAATCCAGAATTTGTTGGGAAAATAATGGCAAGAATAATGTGCATGCTACCACTAGCATATAAATAATTCACTAATCTGTAGTGGGAAAGAAATACACTGTGAATTGTAGATTGCTCCAAGTTGTTGGACAATTTGCACTTAGTATCATTTATTTATTATAGTTTTTTTGTGTTGGCACAATTTGTCTTCTTTTGCACATTGGTTCGTCAATCTTTGCATGTAATTTTTCATTGATTCTATTGAATTTCTTTGTTCTACTGTGAATGTCTGCAAGAAAATGAATCTCAGGGTAATGTATGGTAACATAGATGTACTTTGACAATAAACTTGCTTTCAATTCTTAAACTTAAAACTTCCAGTTTCCAGAAACTGTTGCGTTTGCACTATTAAAGCAATTACATGTGCGATAAGCTGATAATACTGATAATGAGATACATGTTACACAAAGCCGCTCAAACTCCCTTGCTTTGAAGGGAGATAAATGAAAGTGACATTCATTTAATGTAAAATTTTTATTGAATGCCAAGTGTTGCTTAATAGATGGATTCAATGGATTCAATGGATCCAAATGTCAGGAATAGTAACCTCAAGATTATTGTTGAAACCATACCTTACTTTTACTGCAACTAAATTAAGTCCAATTAACCCTATTTCTATTAAAGTATTCCTTTTATCCTCTGACCAATGAATAAGGATAATAGGGTGACTGAGAATAATTCAGGCGACACAGGGTTATTTGTTCCTAAGAAGAAAGAAGCATTGTAAAGAAACGATGAGGCAACTGTGGTTGACAAGGGAAATCAAAGGCAGCAGAAGAGAGGATATACAACATTCCAGGAAACAAAAGGATTAGGACGCTTTTAAAACCAATAGAAGGCAATTAAAAAGCAATAAGGGAAGAAAAGATGAAATATGCAGGCAACCTAGCAAATAATATAAAAGAGGATATCAAAAGTTTTTCAGATACATAAAGAGTAAAAGGGAAGCAAGATTGGACATTGGACTACTGAAAGATGGCACTGGAGATGTCGTAATGGGGAACTAAGAAATGGTGCGCCAACTAAGTATTTTGCATCAGTTTTCACTGTGGAATATACTAGTGACATGCCAGAAATTCAAGAGTCAGGGGGTAGCAGTGAGTGTAGTCACTTCTATTAAGGAGAGAGTGTTCGGAAAGTTGAAAGTTCTGAAGGTAAAAAAGTCAGATGGACTATGCCCCAGGGTTCTGAAAGAGGAAGTTGAGGGGATTGTAGTGGCATTAGTATTAACCTGTCAAGAATCACTAGTCAAGAACGGAAAATTGCAAATGTCATTACACTCTTTAAGAAAAGAGGGGTGCAAAAGACAAAATCATAGGCAGGTTAGCCTGACTTCAGTGGTTGGTAAGATTTTAGAATTCTTTTTTATGGGTGAGGTATTAGTGTGCTTGGAAACGCATGATAAAAGAGGCTGAAGTCAGGGAAGATCTTGCTGACAGGTCTGTTGGAATTCTTTGAGGAAGTAACAGGGAGAGTTAAAAGATATAATTTACTTGATGCACATGAGGCTGCTAAACAAGATAGGAGCCCATGGTATTACAGGAAAGGTACCAGTATTTACGTAAGATTGGCTGACTGGCAGAAGGCAAAGAGTGGGAATAAAGGGGGCCTTTTCCAGTTGGCTGCCTTTGACTATTGGTGTTTTGCAGGGGCCCATGTTTGGTTCACTACTTTACATGTTATAAGTTAATAATCTGGATGACATTAATTAATGGCTTTGTGCCCAAGTTTATAGATAATACAAAGGTAAGTAAAGGGGCAAGTGATGTTGAGGAAGCAGAGTATCTTCATAACAACTTGGACGGGTTGGGAGAATGGATACGATGGCTGATGGATACAATGTAGGGAAGTGTATGCTAATGCACTTCAGTAGAAAGAATAAAGGCATTGACTATTTTCTAAATGGGGCCAGAATTCTAATATTGGAGGTGCAAAGGGACTGTAAGTACTAGCACAGGATTCCCTAAAGGTTAAATCGGAGGTTGAGTCAGCAGTAAAGAAGGCAAGAGCACTGTTAGCATTCATTTTGAGAGGACCATAAGGAAGAATGCAATGCTGAAGATTTATAAGCCATTGATCAGACCATATTTGGAGTATTGTGAGTAGTTTTGAACCGCTTATCTAAGGAAGGGTGTGTTGGCATTGCAGAGAGTTCAGAGCAGGCTTATGAGAATAATCCCAGGGATGAAAAGTTAATGTATGAGGAGCATTTGATGGTTCTAGCCTATACTCGCTGGAATTTAGAAAGACAAGGGTTGGAGGAGGGGGGTATTTTACTGAAACCACCAAATATCGAAAGGTCTGGACAGAGGAGAGGATTATTTCCAATAATGGGAGAGTCTAGGAGCAGAGGGCACAGCCTCAGAATAAAAGAATATCCTTTTAAAAGTGCAACAAGCAGTAATTTCTTTAGTCAGAGGATGTGAACCTGTGGAATTCACTGCCACAGGTAACCCTCGAGGCCAACTCATTGGGTATATTTAAAGCTGACTGTGTTAGGTTCTTGATTAGTAAGGATGTCAAAGGTAATGGGCAGAACGCAGGAGAATAGGGAATGAGGAAAAAATAAATCAGCCATGATTGAATGGCGGATCAGACTCGAAGGGCAATATGGCCCAATTCTGCTCCTATGTCTCATAGTTAATGAGATTAACAATGGAATTATTTTAAGTCATTAATATTTCACACTGGTAAAAGTTTCTATGGAATTATTAACAGCTGTAGATAAATAACATATGTACTCTTTATCTGAATGGAATCAAGAACTCTGGTACCCTCCAGTGTAGTTCAGCAAGATGTGTTATAAAAGTATGTGGCTCTATATCAGATTAAAGTTTACGGTAAAGAAAAAAATCTCACTATTTATAAAATCAGACTACATGAACCTCTGGCGCCCATAACTACAAAGCAACCATTCAGTTTGTCCGTTAGTTTTCTTCATCCAGTAATTTTCTATTTTTCTTTATATTTTGTATTCAAGTCAAATTACACAAATGCCATTCTCTAATTTCAATTCTCCCCAGCAACATACTCACCTAAAATGATCTCAGATTAAGTTAGAATGAGTTCCTATTCCATTTCTATGATAACTTCGTATATCTTAAATGCTCAAAGGTCACTCAAGTCGTTGTCTTTAATAATTCCTGTCCCACTTTACTTATCCCTCAGCAAAAGGTTGATTTTCCTGCAACCCTTCCTGACAGCACCAACAGCAGCTCCTGTAGAGTGAAAAACTAGTGTCTCTTACAGTTTTATTTTTGTCAAAGTAGAGAACCAATGATGGAGAAAGTTTAAGTTTTATAAGTTGAACATAGCAGAATACTATAAGATGTTCTCCTTGTTTCTTTATACAATAAATCTAGAATAGATTAGATTCAACTTTATTGTCATTGTGCCAAGTATAGATACAAAGCCAATGAAATGCAATTAGCATCTAACCAGAAGTGCAAAAGAATAATGTTATTTGCAAAATAACTGCGAATAAAAAGTGCTACAGCATACAAATATAAAAGTACTGAGACAGTACAATATGGATGCAATACTGTTTAGTGCTGTAATGTGAGGTTCAGCAGGGTGACAGCCTCAGGGAAGAAGCTCTTTCTGAGACTGCTGATGCGGGAGCGGAGGCTCCTGTAGCGCCTACTGGATGGGAGTAAAAAGTCCATAGTTAGGGTGAGATGAATCCTTGATAATGCTTTTCGCCCTGCCCAGGCAGTGTTTATGGTAGATGTTCTCAATGGTGGGCAATTGGGTGCCAATAATCCACTGGACAGTTTTCACCACCCACAGGAGTGCTTTGCAGCCCAATACGGGACAATTGCAATACCACACTGAGATGCAGTTGGTGAGTATGCTCTCAAAGTGGTAAAAGTCCATCAGTATCCTGGGACAGAGGTGAGCTTTCTTGATGCTCCTCAGGAAATAAAGGTGCCGATGTGCCTTTTTGATCAGGATGGAGGAGTTCAGGGACCAGGTGAGATCATCAGAAATGTGGACACCAAAGAATGTGAAGTTTGATACACGTTCCACTACAGCTCTGTTAATACCTTAAATTGCCTAACAATTTTATGATAGATCTGTGTTTTATTCCTCCAATACAGACTACATTCCTCAAATGTCACAAACATGTTCATACAATGGATATAAAAGACAAAGTAGTAGAAAATTTTATAATTAATATCTAATCTGAGGTGGACTTTTCTTCCGAATGACATATTTGCTGGACCAAAGGATGATAACTGTTTGATTTTTCATTCTCTTAAATATATTAGATTGCTTTTACTGGTATGACAATATTACTCTGAAGTAATGACCTAATAGTCTTACAGCTTCAGCATGTAATTTAAATATTATAAAACATCTCTAAACTGAATAATTCTTGCTTTTGATTTTAATCCAATGATCCCTTCTATCATATTGCAACATTCAGGTATTGGGTTAGAACAGGAACTGAGTCTCTTTAACAACAATCAAACAACTGACATGCAGGTGAAGAACCATCAGCTCAGTAAGGGGTTACAGAAGAAAGCCAGCCCCTGCAGATAGCTTTTTCAGAATCTGTTAGTAATTTTGAGAGAAACAGGGGGAAATAAGTCAACATTGCCATATTCATATCCTGTCATTATTGTAATGCCACATTATAGTACATTTAATAGATATTAAGCAGCAAATACAAGGGCAGAATTAATGATTTCAGCTCTTATGAGTACATTTCAGGAGCTTTCATCACAAAGTTACTAGGGACTTTATTTATATCTTTCAGCACTGGCATTCATGTACACAAGTTAAATGGAAATCAGAATCTTAAGGGCCCTGGGCCCAATGCTGATCACAGGCCTTGCCTGCCATGATCAAGGCTCCCCAGACCCTTGGTTATTTTCATTGCATGACACACTCGTCAAAACCTCTCTGAGTACACGCACAAGTCCATCATCATAAGACAACATCATGCCAATTAGAAAGCAAATATGCCTTTCATTTAACCCTCATATTCAATGTATTTTCTGCGATTCAATGTTTTTTTCCTGTAGGAGATTCTTTGAATATGTCAGAGATAAATTTCAGGAGATCCAGAACTCCCATGCCACTTAATACCGAGGTTTGGATAAATTTCCTTTAAAATTAATTTTTAGAACTTTTATGCTCATTAGCAGTTTTCCTCCACTAAGTCTCCAAAATTAATTTCAGGGTCACTCCAGGAGGAGTGTTAATAGCCAATCTCATGATGGTGTTGTATTTGACTCAAATTGAATAAAAGTGTCAAGTTTCATGAAGGCTATTGTTGAATCACTTAGGCTTATTACACAAAAATGTTCAAGTGGTCTCTTACATTGTTGTTGTTTGTTTAAAACTAAATTTAAAATTTCCAATTACCACATAGGTATTTGGACATAATCTCTGAATTGCTGATACTGCTCCTTTGTTCACCTGAATAGCAGCTGTGTTCATATCAACAGAGTAAATTTCAATGATTATAATATGGAAAAATAATGGAGTTGGAAGTTGTGGGTCTAAACTGATATTTAACAATATACAGCAACCCTAACCTTCAACCAACAGCAACAAGAATGTCAATACTTTGCCAGATAGGACAGTAGAGAAACAAACTAGATGAAGGATCTTGACCCAAAATATTAATTGTTTATTCCTCTCCTTCAATGATAACTGAGTTCCACCAGCATTTTGTGTGTGTTGCTCTGGATTTTCAGAATTTGCAGGATCTCTTGTGACTAATATATCACCAAAAATCAAAAAGCAAAAAAAAAGCTAGAATTTGAAAATAGTAAATACTGGAGAATTAGCAGGTCAAGGGGCATGTGTGGGGACAGAAATAAATATGTTGTCAGAACTCTAACCCATTTCTCTCCCAACTGATGTTGTTTAATTGAGTATTTCTAGTATTTTCTGTTTGTATTACAGGTAACTTTTCTTATGCTGACACCTCATTCCTGTGACTCATGTGACTATTGTTCTGCAATCACTGTGTCACAATTGGATTGACAGAAGTTCTTCATGCTCTCGTTCTAACCCCACTGTGTTTATTTGTTGTTACCAATTTAAAGCTAAATTATTTTCTGGTGCCACCATTCAGTCCTCATTGGCCTACATCACCTTATTTCAACATTCTTCTCAGGGCAACGGACTTAAATCAACACTCCGTCTGTCATAACAACAAGCACCCGCCCACCTTACCCGGCTTAATTATAGTATTACTAATAAAATCATTGAGAAACCCAACTCACTTTGTTGGATGGATTTTACTCCTCTCAGCATGGTGGCAGCAAAAATGTAGAAGCATCCTTTGTGATCAAATTGTACCTCGCCAAGTAGACTGAATGAAGCTCCAAGACAGATGGGCATCATGGCAGTGTACTTAAGAATGTGATGGTGCTTTCCCAAGAAGAGCTTTGAGATAGCAATGGTAAAGAGAGGGGTGGTGGTGGAGATCACTTGAGCAAAGGAGACCTGCACGCAATTTAATCCCATGTTCCCAAAAGCAATGGTGGCACAGAACGTAAGACTCAGTAGAAACACCTTGACTTTAGCAGCAGTAGGAAGGCGGCTGATTTCTTTAATTTTCAGATTTACGAATCCCATTCGGATCAAAACATAGTCTATAACAATCGCCGTGAGCATGTGAAGAGCCGACAACAAGAGTGGGTAACGAAAATTATACACGGCGAAGATGCATTTGTTGAGGCTGGTTATGGTAGTTCCCGTGGCCAAAAGCACGACGACCGCAGCGAACGTGTGTAGCATCTGCCTCTTCTTTAGGGTCTCTCTGGTTGCTTTATCAGATATTGGTGGAGGGAACTCCGGGAAAACATCAGTAGTTGTCATGGTAACTCCATCTTCGGGTTAATTCCCCCCCGTGTCCTCTAACGCTCGCCGGCGTTGTTCAGGGTGGAAACTAAACGCGGGATGGTCTGTATCTCTTGCCAGAAGTCCTGTCCATTTCAGCAGCTTGGTCCTTGCTGGTAGATCACTGCCCATTGAACATTACTTTCTTTCTGCGAATAGGCAATGGAAAAGCATAAATTATTTTGAAAGGTGGGAGAGCAGCAATTTCTGAATTCACCACGCCTTGCTGTAACTGGATGCTGTTGGTGTTTCCGATGAATCACTGTGCTTCGCTCATGTGCGCCGTCTCCGAAACGCTTGCAGCCCTGTCTAGTCCAATGAAGTAGTGCGAGGGCAGAGCTCTGCAGGATCACAATTCAAACGTCACTTTTCCAAATTTAGTTTGATGATATTGCTCTCGTCCCCGGGTGGTTTCTAAAATAAAACTCAAAACGCCATGCAAGCAATCATTCTTTACTAAATTAACCGCGAAAAATAACAGTACATTTATTCTTGTTTCAGAATGACGACAGTAACGCATCGCCCTCAAATTTATGACGGTGAAATATTGTAATTAATGCGCATGCAAAACGCGAGCCTTGGCTTGCAGCGCATTGTATCCTCTCACGTGATATTTACAATCCTATTTACTTCCTCCCCACTTACATAGTCAAATGTTACGGTACATAAGGACGCCTATCGCTAGGCAGCGTACAGCAACAGTTCAATTCTGTCATCATCAAAATTTTAAGCGTAATGTTTTTCCCAAAAAGAAATTAACCCGAGGAAACTCAGACTAGAATAACAAAGTACCCGAGTCAGATGGGAAATTAATCAGGATGTTAATGACTACAGTATGTGGATTTTTAAAAATCAGAGATCTGTTATCTAAGGTTCAAGCTTATGAAATTAAAGGCAGGTATAGGACAGATCCAGGACCCTTGACCCACTGTCTGAACTGACCATTGACTAATCCTATATTAATGTAACATTATATAAGATTTACTCCAATCATATATTAATCACAAGTTTTATTAAATGGCTAATACAAACAGGCATAATTTTAAGGTGATTGGGAAGAAAGATTAGGGAGGTGATACAGATGGGATTTATTTTATACAAAGTGGTGGGTATGAGGAATGCCCTGCCATGGGCAGTGGTAGAGGCAGATACATTAGGGACATTTAAAAGATTCATAGATAAGTATATGGATGAATAAAAAAATGGCCAGTTATGAGGGAGGGAAGTGGTAGATTGACCTTAGAGTAGGTTAAAAGGTTGCCACAACTTTGTGGGCAGAAGGGCTGCACTGTTCTATGTTCTAAATCCTACCCACATTACCATCAAACTTCTACCACTCACCTACACACTAGGGGTAACTTAGAAGCCATTTAACCTAACAGTCCTCGTGTCTTTTGGATGTGGGGGGAAAAGCAGACCACCCAGAGAAAACTCATGCAGTCACAGTGAGGAGATGCAAACTCCACACAGATAGCACACAAGGTCAAGATTAAAACCTGGATCTCTGGAACTGTGAGACAGTGGATCACAGCACTACAGACACCCAGATTGTTAGATATCATCTGAGCAGTGAGCAAAATGATTCATTTTTAGGTCTGCAGCTCTTTTTGTAAGGTGAAAACATTACACCACAAATCAATTTTACTTGATTAAGAGGCAAAAAGAGCAAAATGGATTTTAATAAAGCAGATATGAGAGGAACAAAATACTTTCAAACCAATGGAATCCGATGAGAATTGGGGATCCAGGTATACATTTCAATAAAGTATCAGGAATAGTGTACAGTAATAATTGAAAAGTGGAATGATGATTATTACTGGGAGAGGTTGGAAGCTCGAGATATGTAACTTTAAGTTGTTGGAAAAGAGAGAGAGCGAGAGAGAGAGATACCGCTTCTACCTCTTCCAACGATTCTGAGTGAGGCACAGAGAGATTTGTATTTACTGACAATTACCTTTATTGTTCAAACTAACAAATACGTGAATTCATACACTAAATACCTTGTGCGCACACCTGCTAAGTACCCCTGACTCTCCTGGATAGTCAAAGAATAGCAAAGGTATTACCCAGGCGGAGGAATTTACGCTGGCCAGGCGCTCCTTGTTCCTCGTGGTCCCGACTCACTCTCCACGTGCTTCACGCAGGGTTCTTCTCGCTTGTATCTGCGATGGTTATTCTTCGAAGTTACTGCCACCGGCGCACACAAAGCATCCACTTTTATATCCATTGCTTATCAATTCAAATGTCGCATTCCCGTGTCATTGGCCGCAGGTCATGTGTCTGGCCTTTAACACCTGGTCATTGGCTCTGGTCCAAAGCAGCATCCATCTATTGTCCACACAAGGGACAGCTGCTGACTCATGGCTCTTTGTTCTCAGTCAGCAATGAGCTCGAATTACCTCAGGTATTCAAAAGTCTGCATGCTATAGCCAACCAAAGAACACCTCTGATGCACCATCAATAACTCTCGGAGACGTGAGGCGAGATATAGGCTTTTATTGGCTGGAAGAAAGAACAAGCAGCAATTGACCACCACACTGCATCCTGGAGACTGAGACCGGGGCTGTGTTCCCAATCGCCTTTATACCAGGGTCCGTGGGAGGAGCCATGGTCAGTGGAAGGAGCCACAGGAGCAGTCAGCGGGGGGGGGCGTGTCCAGACGGGTATATGTAGTTCACCACATTCACCCCCCCCACTTTGTTTTAAAAGAGAGTCCCCATGGGGCGAAGTTTCTTACAAGTATATTTACAGGTTAAGTCTATCAGGTGGTCGAATCTGTCACTGCGATCTATGTAGCACCAGCTGAGATTGCAAAGGTGCCAGTGGTGATTGCACCGGAGACGGTGGTTGTGCTGGTTCCGGCCTGACTGGAGGTGTCAGCCCACTAGGCGTCAGTGATCCCTCATGCATGTGTGAGGCGCCTGGTATATGCGCGTGCGAGACACCCAGTATAGGAGTGTCGTGAGGAGTCTGTGTAGGGCTCAGTGTGCGCGGTGTCACCTCGGGTACAGGGTTCATAGTTACTGTGGAGTGTTCGGGGTAGTGGTCTGCTGCTCCTGCGGGCGCCAGGTCGCGGACGGAGACCGTGTCCTCCCGCCCATCAGGAAAGACCACGTAGGCATACTGGGGGTTCGCATGTAGAAGGTGAACCCCCTCGACCAGCGGGGAGTATTTATTGCTCCTCACATGTTTCCGGACGTAAAATGCTTTCCATGTTTTAAAACTTCCAGCCAATAAAATTGATGCACCATCAATAACTCTTGGAGACGTGAGGCAAGATATAGGCCTTTATTGGCTGGAAGAAAGAAATTGACCACCACACTGCATCCTGGAGACTGAGGCCGGGGTGGTGTCCCCAATCGCCTTTATATCAGGGTCCGTGGGAGGAGCCATGGTCAGTGGGAGGAGCCACAGGAACAGTCAGCGGGGGGGGGGGGGGGGGGTGCGTGTCCAAACAGGTATATGTAGTTCACCACAACCTCACAAACAACTCCTTATTTGGAAATGACCTCCAGTCCAGCAGATTGCCTGGTTGTTGTGTCTTCTTTAAAGCACTAATCAAGTCCAGCATGTCAAGCTCACAAAATGGAGAATCGAGTGTCTTCACAAAATGGCAGTCTCCATCCCCCAAGCACACGGCAAGAACAAAGACTGCTTCCACTGTCCTTGATTCATTTGAATTCATTGATTTGAAGATTGTCATTCTTTCTGGCCAACAAAGTGCTGATGAAGAACTGAGTGGTATAAAAACACTTTTCTCAGTTCTCACAACAACACACACAAAATGCTGGTGGAACACAGCAGGCCAGGCAGCATCTATAGGGAGAAGCACTGTCTACGTTTCGGGCCGAGACCCTTCGTCAGAACTAACCGAAAGGAAAGTTAGTAAGAGATTGGAAAGTAGCGGGGGAAGGGGGAAATGCGAAATGATAGGAGAAGACCGGAGGGGGTGGGATGAAGCTAAGAGCTGGAAAGGTGATTGGTGAAAGTGATACAGAGCTGGAGAAAGGAAAGGATCATGGGATGGGAGGCCTCAGGAGAAAGAAAGGAGGGGGGGAGCACCAGAGGGAGATGGAGAACAGGCAAACAACTAAATATGTCAGGGATGGGGTAAGAAGGGGAGGAGGGGCATTAACGGAAGTTAGAGAAGTCAATGTTCATGCCATCAGGTTGGAGGCTACCCAGCCAGTATATAAGGTGTTGTTCCTCCAACCTGAGTTTGGATTCATTTTGACAGTAGAGAAGCCATGGATAGACATATCAGAATGGGAATGGGACGTGGAATTAAAATGTGTGGCCACTGGGAGATCCTGCTTTTTCTGGCGGACTGAGCTTAGGTGTTCAGCGAGATGGTCTCCCAGTCTGCGTCGGGTCTTACCAATATATAAAAGGCCACACCGAGAGCACCGGACACAGTATATCACACCAGCCGACACACAGGTGAAGTGTCGCCTCACCTGGAAGGACTGTCTGGGGCCCTGAATGGTGGTGAGGAAGGAAGTGTAAGGGCAAGTGTAGCACTTGGTCTGCTTACAAGGATAAGTGCCAGGAGGGAGATTGGTGGGAAGGGATGGGGGGGACGAATGGACAAGGGAGTCGTGTAGGGAGCGATCCCTGCGAAAAGCAGAAAGTGGGGGGGGGGGGGGGGAGGGAAAAATGTGTTTGGTAGTGGGATCCCATTGGAGATGGCGGAAGTTACAGAGAATTATATGTTGGACCTGAAGGCTGGTGGGGTGGTAGGTGAGGACAAGGGGAACCCTATCCCGAGTGGGGTAGCAGGTGGATGGGGTGAGGGCAGATGTGCGGGAAATGGGAAAGATGTGTTTGAGAGCAGAGTTGATGGTGGACGAAGGGAAGCCCCTTTGTTTAAAAAAGGAAGACATCTCCTTCGTCCTGGAATGAAAAGCCTCATCCTGAGAGCAGATGCGGCGGAGACGGAGGAATTGTGAGAAGGGGATAGCCTTTTTGCAAGAGACAGGGTGGGAAGAGGAATAGTCCAGGTAGCTGTGAGAGTCTGTAGGCTTATAGTAGATATCAGTAGATAGGCCGTCTCCAGAGATGGAGACAGAAAGATCATGAAAGGGGAGGGAGGTGTCGGAAATGGACCAGGTAAATTTGAGGGCAGGGTGAAAGTTGGAGGCAAAGTTAATGAAGTTGACGAGCTCAGCATACGTGCAGGAGGCAGCGCCAATGCAGTCGTCGATGTAGCGAAGGAAAAGAGGGGGATGGATAGCGGTATAGACTTGGAACATGGACTGTTCCACAAAGCCAACAAAAAGGCAGGCATAACTGGGACCCATACGGGTGCCCATGGCTACACCCTTAGTTTGGAGGAATTGGGAGGAGCCAAAGGAGAAATTATTGAGAGTAAGAACTAATTCCGCTAGACGGAGGAGAGTGGTGGTAGAGGGGAATTGGTTAGGTCTGGAATCCAAAAAAAAGCGAAGAGCTTCGAGACCATCTCGGTGGTCTGCCTGTCCAGGTAGACCTATTGTCTCAGCTTGCTCCTACCCCACTGAACTCATCTCTGCATACCTTGACACTGTCTTATCCCCCCTTGTTCAATCTCTTCCCACCTATGTTCGTGACACTTCTCATGCTTTGAATTTTTTCAATGATTTTAAGTTCCCTGGCCCCGTCTTATTTTCACCATGGACATCCAGTCCCTATATACCTCCATTCCCCACCGAGATGGTCCCTTGTCCACTCGTCCCACCCATCCCTTCCCACCGATCTCCCTCCTGGCACTTATCCTTGTAAACGGAACAAGTGCTACACCTGCCCTTACACTTCCTCCCTCACCACCATTCAGGGCCCCAGACAGTCCTTCCAGGTGAGGCGACACTTCACCTGTGAGTCGGCTGGTGTGGTATACTGCGTCCGGTGCTCCCGGTGTGGCCTTTTCTATATTGGTGAGACCCAACGCAGACTGAGAGACCGTTTCGCTAAACACCTACGCTCAGTCCGCTAGAATAAGCAGGATCTCCCAGTGGCCACACATTTTAATTCCACATCCCATTCCCATTCTGATATGTCTATTCATGGCCTCCTCTATTGTCAAAATGAATCCAAACTCAGGTTGGAGGAACAACACCTTATATACCGGCTGGGTAGCCTCCAACCTGATGGCATGAACATTGACTTCTCTAACTTCCGTTAATGCCCCTCCTCCCCTTCTTAACCCATCCCTGACATATTTAGTTGTTTGTCTGTTCTCCATTTCCCTCTGGTGCTCCCCCACTCCTTTCTTTCTCCTGAGACCTCCCGTCCCATGATCCTTTCCCTTCTCCAGCTCTGTATCACTTTCACCAATCACCTTTCCAGCTCTTAGCTTCATCCCACCCCCTCCGGTCTTCTCCTATCATTTCGCATTTCCCCCTCCCCCCACTACTTTCAAATCTCTTACTATCTTTCCTTTCGGTTAGTCCTGACGAAGGGTCTCGGCCCGAAACGTCGACAGCGCTTCTCCCTATAGATGCTGCCTGGCCTGCTGTGTTCCACCAGCATTTTGTGTGTGTTGTTGTTTGAATTTCCAGCATCTGCAGATTTCCTCATGTTTTCTCAGTTCTGATGAAGGGGCCTAGATCTGAAGCATTGACTGTTTCACTTTTCAAAGACATTGCCTACCTTTCCTTCCAGCATTTTCTTTCTTTAATTTCATATTAGAAAATTTAGGATTCATGAGCATTTGGAAAGCCATGGCTCCATGGCCTAATTAGGGAGAGTTGGCATGACTTTGTGCAGGACAAGTCGTGTCATACTAACTTAATTGAGTTTTTCATGAGTGATTGATGAAGGTAGAGCTGAGGATGTTGTCAATATGGATTTTAGTAAGGTGCTTGACAAAGTCCCTCATGGGAGGCTCAACCAAAGGATTAAGATGCATGGAATCCATGGCTATTTGGATTCAGCATTGCATTGTGCATTAAAAAGACAAGAGGATAGTGGATAATGGGACCTACTCTGGCTGGAGGTCTGTGCCTAGTGGTGTTCTGCAGGGATCCATACTGGGACCTTATGTGCCCTACATGAAAATGTAGAGAGGTAGGTTAAATTCACAAACGATACAGAGACTGGTGGAGTTGTGGATAGTGTAGATTTCCAAAGGATACAGACAGATATAGATTAGTTACATATATGGGCAGAGAAATGGCAGGTGGAGTTTAATCCAGCCAAATTTTTGAGGTGTTGCACTTTGGGAGGTGTAATGAGAAGGGATAGTACACTGTTAATAGCAAAAACCTTAATAGTTTTAACAGAGAGGGACTTTAGGGTCCAAGTCAGGAGCTCCTTGAAAGTGACTGCACAGATTGATAGGGTAGTAAAGAAGGCATATGGCATATCTGCCTTAATTAGTTAAGGCGCTGAGTTCAAGAGTTGAGAAGTTATATTGCAGCTTTATAAAGCTCTAGTTAGGCCACATCTGAGTATTGTATTCAGTTCTGCTTGCACCATTATAGAAAGGATATGAAGGTTTAAGAGGATGCATGTCCTGTAAGAAGAGGCTGGACAAACTAGGGTTGTTAACTGTAGTGAAGCAAAGGCTGAAGGGAGAACTGACTGAGATTTATAAAATTATCAGACACCTAGTAGACAGCCAGTATCTTTTTCCCAGGATGGAAATGTCTAAGGCATTAAGTAAGTCATTTACGGTGAGAGAAGGCAAGTTCAAAAGAGATGTGTGAAGCAAGTTCTTTTTATATTCACACAGAGAGGTGGGTGCTTGGAATGCACTGCCAGGGATGGTGGTGTAGGCAAATACAATAGAGGCATTCAAGAGGCTCAAAGATAGGCATGTGAATGTATGGAGAATGGAAGGAGGCAGAAGGGATTAGTTTAGATGGCATTTAATTGCTAGTTTAATTAGTTCAACGCAGCATCATGAGCTGAAAGACCAGTTCCAGTGCAGTTCGGTTCTATGATTTAAATTCCCAGTATCTTCAATTTTGTTTTGGCTTTTCTTTACTGAGAGGAACGTATTAACCCTGAAGGGTTGAAGCGCAAATTTATTAAAATGATATCAAAACTCCAAGGGTTAATTTACAAGGGCAGTTTATACCAATTTGGGTTGTATTCCAATAAGTTTAGTAGGTTGCACAATTTGATTGAAGCTTTCCTAATAGTGCTGAAACTGCAGAGGTGAAATCATTTTCACTGACTCAGAAGTGGGGAATTAGAGTATATAAATGAGAGTTAAGACTTGAAACTAGGAAACATCTAGTAGCAAGCAGAAATTTGGAATTCTGTTCCACAAATGCAAACTGATACTATGTCAATAGTTAAATTTCATGTAAGATTGATCAGTTTTGTTAAAAAAAAACATTGAGAGAGGTTGACAAAAGTCAAGTATATAAGACTGCATCATTGTTCAGTTTTAATTTCATGGAGCAGTTATAGAGCCATAGGATGCAGGATGGAAACAAGCCCTGCAGCCCATCTAGTCCATGCTGACCACAGCATCCTCCCTGCATGTCGCAATTGCCTGTGTTCAGCCCATAACCTCCCAAACCCCTCTCCTCCATGTACCTATGCCTCGTTAGTATTGCAACTGTGCCTTCCTTGATCACTTACTCTGGCAGCTCATTCCAGGTACTCCCTACTCTCTCTCTCTCTCTCTCTCTCTCTAAAAGAAGATGCTCCTTGTGTCTTATTTAAAGCTTTCCCTTCTTATCTGTATTCTCCAATATTAGACTCTTAAACCTGGGGTGAGAGAAAACCAAGACCATCCTCTTATTCATATCCCTCAGGATTTTAAAAAGTTCTTTGAGATTACATCCCTCATTTTCCTGCACTCCAGGAATTAAAAATAGAGCATGGCCTACCTCTCACTATAACTTGGGCCTTTCAGTCCAGGCAGCATCTTCATAAATCTCTTTGCATCTTCTGCAGCTTGACAATGTTTTTCTTACAACCAGGTACCAAAACTGTATGAAATACTCCAAGTGCGACCTTACCAATGACTTATAAATGCAGCATAATGTCCCTGCTCCTAAACTTGATGCCCTTACTGATAAGGCCAGCATGCTAAATGCTTTCTTCACCACCGTCTTGTTGTGTAGCTGCATTTAGTAAACTATGCATTTATACCCCCAGTCCCTCTGTTCCACAACATTTGTCAATGCCGTGTTGCTCACTGTCTAAGTTTTACCCAAAATGCATTTATCTAAGTTGAAATACATTTGCCATATAATGGTCTATTTCCCTAATTGTTGGAGATCTCTTTGCAATTCACTATAATCTGCTTCACTATCAACAAGACCCCCAATCCCCCTTAATTTAGTATCATGAGCAAACTTGCTAATCATGACAGGTACACTGCATTCACAATTCAGAATCAGGTTTATTATCAGGGACGTACAACTTGTTACAAAATTAGGTTTTTTTCCCCAAAAGCAACAGTACACCATGACATATAGATTACTATAAAATCACAATAAGTTACAGAGAATAAATAGTGCAAAAGACAAATAATAAGGAATTAATAAATCTGATGGCAGAGGACAAGATGATGTCACTGAGATTGTGCGCGTGGGTCTTCAGGTTCCTGTATCTTCTCCCCAGTGGTAGCAATGTGAAGATGGGATGTCCCAAGTGGTGAGGGTTTTTAATAATGGATGCACCTTCTTCAAGCACCACCTCTTGAAGATGTTCCTTGATGGAGGGCATGCCTATGATGCAACTGGCTGAGCTTACAAACCTGCCACGTCTTGCGATTCTGTGCATTGGAGGCTCCATATCAGACTGAAATGTAAGCAATCAAAATACACTCCACTATACATCTGTAGAAATTTTCAAAAGTCTTTGGCGACATACCAAATCTTGTCAAACTCCTAATGAAACAGAGCCATGGATTTTATAATAAGGTATTGGGCCCAAGATCCTCTTAGATCCTCTGAGATATTCTAGGTTCATAGTTTAAAGGGATAACTAAACTCTCCCCATTCCCATGTACTTTGGTAGTCCCTAGCAAATCAAGGTAGAAAAACTTCCACGCCAGTTCAGTAAGTTTTGAGTTGGCTGTGGAGGCTACTATGGAGCTTGAACGAAGCAGGAGGTGCCTAATTGGACATTCAGAATTGTATTTGTGGAAATAATGAGTTCCTCTATACTCTAGGATTCGGTATGTTTGTGAAGGCACCCAGAACTCTTGGTGCCACCCTGAATATTCTTTCACAACTTGGGCAGTTATAGGTCAGGGATGTTCAAGTTCTACTTTAATTGCTATTCAATTATACATGAACACCCATGAATAGAGCCGAAGGAACCTTATTGCTGGCCCGGATAGACAGGAAAGGCAGAGTGTCGAGAGTTGGCTGAGGTTGGTTCACTCTGGGCACCAAGCTGATTTAGAGAGGTCTAGAATGGCTTCTTCAGCTGTTACGTACTCGTGACACGTGACAGTGGTACCCTTGTCACGTGACTGGGATTGAAGCTATACTGGACTTGAGGTAATGGTCTTGTGATGGTGGAGTGATGTCATTTTCCCACCAGAGGTCATGTGACAGGTTTTTTTTTACAGGGTATAAAAGGAGGACCCCTCCCTGTGAGGAGGGGCAGTTCATGGCTGGATTTGCCATGTTGACTTCATGCCACTGCGTGATTTAATGTTATGACGCAGTTTAGTTGAAAGATGAAGTTTTATCTAATGCCTAAAGTTTAAAAGGTATTTGCCAGCAGTTTCTTTATAATACTGCTAGTTGAGAATCAGTGGAGAGTGAAGATCGGAGTTCGGGAGTTAAAGATCGAGGAGAATTGATTTCGACGGTGGAACAGGTTCGACCTTGTTTGATCCTTATTCGGAAGGAATTCATTGACTGTTCTCGTGTTAATCCCTGCGAAATAGCAGAAAGGATTGGGAATAGTTCTGTAAAGGAAAGGTCAGTGCCTTTAAGCCGTTTCGTTTCGTAAATTCTTCGTGGGAAAAAGTTCGATCTTGGGAACCGAAACAACACGACATGAAAGAGAACTTAAATCGTCTTAAAAAGTCTCTCCCTTAAATGGACTGTGAGCATTTTGAACTTTTGGCAATACTACTTTGAAGAACTGTTTTTGCAACATCACTTTAAGAACTGTTTAAGCTGCTGCACAGCAGCTGATTTCCGGTTACGTTAGTGATTTGTTTACTTTTGGGGGGTTTGTTTTCAGTGTTTAATAAACATGTTATTTGTCATAAAAACCCCTGCCTAACTCATATATTTATTGTTGCTTGAATCTGTAACACAGCAAAGAAATTATTTTGTCACGATGAAATCACAAATGATTCGTCGTGCCTGGAATGTTTCATTGTGGGCACAGCCCAGGTCCTAATTGAAGCCGGGTCAATTTAAATGATGGCCCAGATGGTCTGGGAGAGAGCTGTGAGACTGCACCCGGCTGCTGTGCTTTGTGTCTGCAAACTCTGTGGCAATTTGCCCTGCTAATATGATGTACTGAATACTGAGGCTTTGGGCCGACTCTGCAGATTTGGATCTAAGGACTCAGTTTGGTTCGAGGGGAATGACGTTGTTGTTGTTACTCACCTATTGTTTGCATGATTTGTTTTACTGTATTTGTTTTCTCTTTCTTTGTGGGGGTTGGTCTTTTTTTAAAATCGGGTTCTCTTGGGTTCCTTGCTTTGGGAACTTTGGGTTTACTTACTTTGTAAGTAAACAAATCTCAAATCTCAAGGTTGTATAATTTGATAATAAATGCGTTTTGAATCTTTGAAACAAAACAGCATTACTCCAGGGCCAAGGTGCAAATCACAGTACCAATAGTCATTCTCAGCACAAGACACATATAAGACTGCAGTAAAATAGTCACACACCGAAAATTAGTCCAAGTCCCTGAGCTCATGAACATTGCAGTAGTCTGCAGTCGAATACAACACATTCTGGTGAGTGACCACCAGAAGACAGCACCGACTCCCACATGGACGCTGAGCCACACTGCCTCCCGCACTGACTCCGAAGCCTCTCTCCTGGGCGGCTGCAGGCAGGCAACACCATGGCCTGAGGCCTAGTCCTTAGCACGACTGAGGCCATGAAGCTGCTCCACTCTCTGCCCCCACCATTCATCAACAAACCAATGAAGCATCCTTGCAGCATTCCAGACCACCAATGTCCAACAGGGTACTGCCATCACAAGGAAAGCAACCAAGGCAATCACTTACTGTTAGACTGCACGCCTCCTTCGTGCACCCACTCCAAAGCCTCTCTGATGTAGGCAGCAGCAGCACGATCCTCATTAAGTCCAGCTTCCTCAGTTTCTCCGCCAATAAGCAACTCGCTGATTGTGTAGTCAGCAGTACTGTAAATTCTTATTGTACAGCGGGGTCTTGTGATTGTAAAAAATGTTTAGAAAAAAAGCCAGTGCATCTAAGCACGCCACCGTCTTACTAGAAGATGTTGTCTTGGGAGAATCCATGGGTGAATTTGAAGAATTTTTCTGCAGGTTGTACCTCTCTAGTACTTTGCTGTGAATATGTATGTCTCAGAAGCAGACCAAATGATCTAGAGCACTCCTATCCTCTAAGCCAACAGCACTATGCTGCTTTTGGTGTTTTGATCTTCAAGTAACTCTTTTGCCTAGACAGCCAAAGTTTCAGCTAGTGATGCTGAATTTTATCATGGACATCTACCTACACAGGGTGACAGAGAGATAGGGAAAGCTACAGTAGTGACCAGTGAGGGAATACCAAGTGACACTGAGGTAAGCAATCATCAGTGGCAGAAGGACTGGTGGCCAGGAGTCACCGAACACAGAGTTTACCAGACTGAGCAGGATTAGGGAAAATAGTTGGTCAAGGTGAAAGCACAAGGTCACAGAGTTTTAGAAAAGTAGTACAGCACAGAAACAGGCCCTTTGGCCTGTCCAGTCTGTGCTGAACCATTTAAACAGCCTACTCCAATCAACCTGCACTGGACCATAGCCCTCGAAGCTGAATGGAGAACATTGAAGACATTTAAAGCAGTATCACTTTGGAGAAACAAGTGAATAGGTGGCTTTCACAGCTTGCTATCAACATAGGCACATCTCAAGAATGCATGCTCTACTCTCTACACTCATGACTGTTTAGCCAAGCACAGCTCAAACATCATAAGACATAGGAGCAGAATTAGGTTATTCAGGCTGCAAGTCTGCTCATCATTCCGTCATGGTTAATTATCCTTCTCAATACAATTCCAC
Organism: Hemitrygon akajei; assembly: GCF_048418815.1. Classification (NCBI taxonomy): domain Eukaryota; kingdom Metazoa; phylum Chordata; class Chondrichthyes; order Myliobatiformes; family Dasyatidae; genus Hemitrygon; species Hemitrygon akajei. Next base: position 6,929,041 of record NC_133137.1, on the reverse strand, counting down.
TGCCTTCTCCCTGTAACTTTTGATGGCCTTAATAATCAAGAACCTATGAGCCTTCACTTTAAATATACCAAATAACTTGTCCTCCATAGCTCTCTGTGGCAATCTATTCCACAGATTCACCACCATCTGACTACAGAAATTCCTTCTCATTTCTGTTCTTAAGGAACATCCTTGTACTCTGAGGCTGTGCCCAGTGGTGCTAGACACCCCCCACTATAGGAAGCATTCCATCCAAGTCCACTCTACCACTGTACTTAGGGCTTTCAATATTCAACAGGTTTCAATGAGATTCTCTTCCCCGCCCCCTCCCCCCCAGTTCTTCTAAACTCTAGCCAGATTGGGCCCAGAGCCATCAAATGCTCCTTATACATTCACCTTTTCATTCCCAGGATTATTTCTGTGAACCTACTCTGGACCCTCTCCGATGCCACCACATGCTTTCTTAAATAAGGAGCCCAAAGCTGCTCACTATACTCCAAGTACGATCTGACCAATCCTTATGAAGCCTCAACATTACATCCTTGCTTTTATATTCTAGTGCTCTAGAAATCAAAGCTAACGTTGCATTTGCCTTCCTTACCACTGACTAACCTTTAGGGAATCCTGCATGAAGATTCCCAAATCCCTTTGCACCTCTGATTTCTAAAATTATTGCTCCCATTTAGAAAAGTCTATGTCTTTATTCCTTCTACCAAAGCACATGACCGTACAATTCTGTACACTGTATTCCATCTGCCACCTTCTTGACCATTCTCCTAATCTATCCAAGTCCTTCTGCAGACTCCCTGCTTTCTCAGCATACCTACCGCTCCACCCATCTTTGTATCATCTGCAAACCTGGCCACAAGTCATCAATTCCATCATGCAAATCATTGACAGATAACATGAAAAGAAGTGTTCCGAACACTGACCCTGTGGAATACCAGTAATCACTGGCAGTCAACTAGAAAATGTCCCCTTTATTCCCACTCAGCCCTCTGCTAGTCTTCTACCCACGTTGACATCTTTTCTGTGATACCATAGGCTTTTTAAAAAAATCATGTTTACCAGTCTTGTGTGCGGCACCTTGTCAAACGCTTTCTGAAAATCCAAGTAAACAACAATCCAATGAATCTCCTTTGCATATCTTGCCTGTAATTTCCTCAAGGAATTGCAATAAATTGTCAGGCATGGTTTCCCCGTAGAGAAACCATGCTGACTTCAGCCTATTTTATCATGCGCCTCTAACATCTTCCCAACCACTTAAGTCAGACTAACTGGCCTATAACTTCCTTTATTTTGCCTCCTTCCCTTCTTAAAGAGTGGAGTGACATTGTCAATTTTCCAGTCATCCAGAACCATTCCTGAATCTAGTGATTCTTGAAAGATCACTACTAATGATGCCACAATCTATGTAAATTCTCAGATTACACCACTATTGTTGGTAAAACAGACTGACCAATCCTCACTGCACATAAATGGTTCCTCCGTGGAGACAGTTAGGAGCACCAAGTTTCTGGGAGTGCACATGATGAACAATCTCACCTGATCCTTCAACTCCACCTCTTTAGTCAAGAAAGCAGAGCAGCATCTCCACTTCCTGAGGAAACTGGTTTCCCCCACCCTCTTATTCTAATGATATTTTACAGGAGCATCATTGAGTGTCCTAACAAGGTGCATCACCATCTGGTACCAGAATTACAAGGCATCTAACCCCAACACCCTTCAAAGGATTGTGAGACCTGCTGAAAGGATCATCGGGGTCACTCCTCACCAATCCAAGATATTTACCAGAAGTACTGCATCCGTAGGGCCCTTAGCATTGTCAATGATTCATCCCATCCATCCAACAATCTTTTTGACACCCTACCATCAGGCGAGAGGTACCACAGCATTAAGACAAGGATTATTATGATGGGAAAAAGCTACTTTCCCCAAACCATGAGACTACTGAGCTCCCTGCCACCACCCACCACCTAGGTCTCACCACTTACAAAGCACCAGTAGTATTATACTGTTTACTTTTTAAACTTGTGTCGTGAATGCACCTTATTATTTGTTAAGTTAGTTGTAGTTAATTGGAAAGAGTGATATCACCAGATATATGACTAAGTATGGTAATCTGTGAAAGGGAAATCATAGTGGAGAAGCTCTGAAAGTGGTTAAACTGTAAGGGCTAACAGCAAATTTATTGTCCTTTCACAAACAATCTAGTGTTAATATAAGCTATCAATAAACTAATAAGTGAGAGGAAAGACTAATTTTGACAGCTCAGGGAATCTTTTGGGACTGTGATATGTGGGAGTTCAGGAAATCGAGATGATCCCAGATTTCCACATCTGCAGGAAGTCTCTCTGGCTCTGGTTTGTCAGCGAACTTGAACACAACTTGCAGACACTCTTAAGTACAAGACTTGGGAAGGGAAAGAGCAGTACTGAGAGGGCAGTCTCTAACTGGACTGAAGAGAGACTGGCGATGGAGCTGAAAGGAATAAGAAGGACATGGCAGAAGTCTTCACTGTGGTGGTGGGATGTTGTGGGGAGGGATCTACAAGAAATGGATGTACCTAAGGCGAAGCAGTTTAAAAGTAAATGAGATAATCATAATAGAAGAAATGAAAGAGTGTTAGATAATGATATGTTGGCTCACAATGATCCCTCTGATTTTTTTTTTACAACTGCACCGATCAACCATTGCTCTGAGCAGGAAATGTTTTTACACAGCCTGAAATTATAGACAATTCCAGCTGCATGGCAATAAAGGCTATGTGTGCAGGAGCTTTTCACTTACCGCGTGGCCACGTAACCAAGCAGCTTCGAGGAAACGGTGGCCGGATGAAGATCAAACAATAGAATGGTCAAGTAAAACATATAGAACACAGGTCAGTTGACCCAAATTATCTGTTTCTGTACTGCACATCTTATCAAATGCCATAAGAAACTCTATTTTCTATGTACACAAACATATAAAAATCTTGTTTCTTTAAATGATGATTTGTATTTTTTATAAAATAGTTCAGATGACCATTATGTTTTTTAGTCTGATGTTTTATTAAACAATTTTATTTATAACTATTAATTGTTCATCTATTTTATTGCAGGGACAACAATTTATGTTAGTAACACAAGAAATTCTGCAAATGCTGGAAATCCAAAGCAACACACACAAAATGCTGGAAGAACTCAGCAGGGCAGGCAGCAACCAATGGAATGAACACATAGCTAATGTTTTGGACCAAGATCCTTTTTCAGGACTGGAAAGGAAAGGGAGAGACACCAGAATAAAAAGGAGGTGGGAGGGGAGTAGAATAGCTTGATGGTGATAGGTGAAGTAGGAAAGATAAAAGGCTGGAGAAGAAGGAATGTGATAGAAGAAGAGAGTGGGCCACAGGAGAAAGGGAAGGGGGGAGGCACCAGGGGTAGATGATAGGCAGCTAAGAAGTAAGAGGTCAGAGAGAGGAATAGAGGAAGAGGGGAGGGGAAGGGAAACATTGTTTTACCAGAAGGAGAAATTGATATTTGTGCCATCATCCACTTCATAATGTACTGGTTAGGCACAGGAGTACATTCAGCCAGAGACTCATTCCACCGAGATGTAACACATAGGAAGTCATTCCTGCCTGTGGCCATCAAACTTTACAACTCCTCCCTCAGAGTGTCAGACACCCTGAGCCAATAGGCTGGTCCTGGACTTATTTCCACTTGGAATATTTTACTTACTATTATTTAATTATTTATGGTTTTATATTGCTATATTTCTACACTATTCTTGGTTGGTGCGACTGTAACAAAACCCAATTTCCCTCGGGATCAATAAAGTATGTCTGTCTGAGGTTGGAGGCTACCCAGATGGAAAACATGGTGTTGCTCCTCTGTCCTAAGGATGACCTCATCATAGCACATGAGGTGGCCATGGACCGACATGTTGGAACAGAAATGGCAAGCAGAATTAAAATGCTTGATTACCAGAAATTTCTGCTTTTGACGGGATGTGCTCGACGAAGTTTATGTTACTAATATGTATGAATGACTTAGATGAAGGAATCCATGCATATCCAAATGAAATGGTATTGGAAAAACAGTGTATAATTTGTATAAAAGGGAGCATAAGGTTATAGAAAATGAAAGAAAGAACAAATCTGTAGCAGATAATTACAAAATTGGGGAGGGTGAAAAAGAATGCAAGATCATTCAGCTAGAGAGAGGAGAATATCTCAGTGCTGAACAACTTTGGCAGGGGCGAGGGCACCACGGTAGAGTAGTGGTTAGTACAATGTCATTACAGCTTGGGGCATCTGAGTTTAGCATTCAATTCTGGTCTCCTCCGTAAGAAAGTTTGTACATTCCTTCCCGTGTGCGCATGGATTTCTGGCGGGTGCTCCGGTTTCTTGTCACAGTCCAATATAGATTATTAGTCATTGTAAATTATCCAGCCATTAGGCTAGGGTTTATTAGGTGGGTTGCCGGGTGACACAGATCAAAGGGCTGGAAGTGCCTGTTCTGCGCTGTACCTCTAAATAATGTGTGCAGGTTGAAAGGCTACTATTTAAAATTTATTTAAATACTCTAAGATATATTTTTAAATAATTTAGATATTTTCTGAGAGTGAACCCAAGAAAAGCATCTGGAAGAGTCAGGGTACTTGGCCACATACTAAAAGACCTGTGTTGATCAACTGGCTGGAGTGTTCACTGAGATCCTAAACCTCTCACTTCAGCAGTCTAGGTACCCACCTACTTAAAGTGGCTTCAATTATACTGGTGCTTAAGAAGTGTGGTAACCTACCTCAATGACTGTCATCCAACAGCACTCACATCCACAGTGATGAAGTATTTTGAGAAGCTGGTGATGAAACACATCACCTCCTGCCTGAGAAGCAACTTGGATCTGCTCCAATTTGCCTACTGGTGCAACAGGTCCACAGCAGATGCCATCTCATTGGCTCTTCACTCAACCCTAGAACATCCAGACAGCAAGGATGCACACATCAGGATGTTCTTTATCGACTACAGCTTGGCATTCAGTACCATCAAAACTAATCAATAAGCTTCACGACCTTGGCCTCGATATGTCCTTGTGTAATTGGACCCTCGATTTTCTCACTTGCAGACCTCATTCAGTTCAAATTAGCAACATTTCTTCCATCAGCACAGGTGCACCACAAGACTGTGTGCTTAGCCCCCTGCTCTACTCACTTTACACTTATGACTGCGTGGCTAAGCACAGCTCTAATGCCATATTCAAGTTTGCTGATGATACCACTATTATTATCCCTCAACCATCAAGCTCTTGAGCCAAAGGGGGTATAACTTCACTCAACTTCACTTCATCATCGTTCAGGTGCCTTGCCATTCCACGTGGGTGATCATGTCTCTCCATCCATCACGGTCCCTGACCCTCCGAATTGTAGTTGTTGCCTCCCCTGTTTCTAACCATGATGTTAATCCATCTGTCATTTTCACTCTCTGCCTGCCTCTGCTTCTTTTTCCTTCCAGCTTTCCAGTTGTAACTAAATATTCTAATGTCTCTCTTCGCAAGATGTGTCCAAAGAATTTTGATTGCTGTTTTCTGATTGTTTTAAGTAACGTACGTTTTGTTTTCGTTCTCTGTAAACTTCTTCGTTGGTTATCCTGTCTGTATATAATATGCATAGCATTCTTCTGAGATACCACATCTCTGCTGCATTGATTCTTCTTTCCATTGCATTTGTGATGGTCCGTGACTTGCAGCCATACATCAATTTAGGAAGAATGTAGCAGCTGGGAGTTCTAAGGCGGATGTCAATTGCTATTTTCTTGTGCGTTAGGATGTTTCTCATTTCTGTAAATGCTGTTCTTGCCATTGCTATTCTTCCTTTTATGTCTGTTTCGCATTTGCCATCAGATGTTACCCATGATCCAAGGTACTTGAAGTTGTGAACTTGTTTCAGGATTTCATTTCCCAATACAATCCGACAGTTTGGAATATCAGGTTTCTTTGATATTACAATTACTTCAGTTTTCTTTTTGTTTAAAGTTAGTCCAAGTCTTTCACTCTCTGTGTTGATGGTAGATACTAGTTTCTGTAAATTTACCCCATCACTGAAATGTTCCCACAACCTATGAACTCACTTTCAAGGATTCTTCAGTTCATGTTCTTGATATTTATCGCTTTTAAAATGCATTATTACTTTTGTTTTGTATTTGCATAGTTTGTTGCCAAGCTGGTGCGGTCTGCCATTGGTTCTATTATGGTTATTGTTCTATTTGAACTTATTGTGTATGCCCACAAGAAAATGAATCTCTCAGGACTGTATACAGTATGATGACATATATGTACTTTGTTAATAAATTTACCTTGAACTTTGAGGTACCAGATCTTGATTTAATTTAGTATACCACGGCAATATCCCAAATCATCAATTAATCCTGTATATTTTTTGTCACCCTAATCTTCATTTATCATTTTGAAAATGCTTGTCCATGACTCTGACCAATTAAACCAGTTTCATTGTACTGACTCCTTATTCTGTCTATGTAATGCATTGTTTAAACATTAACTAACCAAAAATTGTCAATAAGCCCAGGCTTCCCCTAAAGGTTATTCCTGGAGGTACTTACTCCAAAAGGTCTTCAGCCTCCTCGTACAGCGCATCAGCTGTAATTGGGATGCTATCGTTAGGCTGGATCCGTTGTGTTTGGGGTAAATAACGTACAACGTAACGCGAACTCGCCTGTCTCCGATTTGCCGTTGAGTATTGTGGGTTTTGTAGTTTCGTTGGACATCAGTTCGGTTCTGGTTCCGGGAAGTCGGAGCCTTTAGAACTACAACTCCCATAGGGCTGCACCGGGAGGGTGGCGATCGACGTCAGGCTCCGCGTGAGCGGGGATATTGAAATGGCGGCCATGGAAACGGGCAGTTCCGACTCAGATGGCTCGGAGGAACTGTCCCGTTTCAGAGAAGCAGCTTGGAGTGTCGATGCTCGGACGGCGACAGGTACTGCAGATCTCTTAGCGAATTTCCAGCTAAGATTGGATTTATTCCAATTCTATCTTGGTTTACTTTGCAATCTCTTTAATAAGTGTGCATCTCTAGAGTTCGTTTTAAATCCAGTTTAAAGTACCTTAAAATGAATTGCATAGTTTCTAGGCGTTCATTAAGGGTGCATACCCTTTGCTTCTTTCTTCTGAGTGATTTGCCATTTAATTTTTTAATGACACACGCACTTATCTCGAAGCTGTCGAATTGTCACAAAAAAACTAAGTTCCCTAACGTCCTTTGGAGTAGGAAACCTTGTCATGCTTTCCTGACCTGGGTTATATGTGATTTTAAATACATCGGTGTGTTTAACTGTACCTCATTAGTACAGCGATAGTAGGAGTTGGTAGTAAGTTCTGGTAGTGCCTGCGAATTCTACATACTGTAAAATGCGTAAAATATTTTTAGATTTTAATACACTGATTCATATTTGAGACTTTTCATGTTACTCATGATCACTTTCAGTCTTGCTCTCGTGAGTTTCAAATTCTGATACCTCTCAGTTGCAAAAAAAAAATTTAACAAGAGTTTTTTTGCTTTCGGTTCTGGATGCTGTCAGACCTTTTAAGTTATATGGTTGGTTCGTATATTGAACAGCTATTGTCCATAGAAATATTAGTTACCATGAAAGATCAGGAAGTATATTTGAAAAATGTACCTTGTAAAATTAATGGTTCAACAAAATCTAAAATGGGAACTCAAGGGAAGCAAATATTATTTGCGTCTTGAGCAGTTAACGGATCCCTAATGGAAGCATGTCATTCATCACAATGTGGCCTGACTTGTTACAGGCTCTAAAGTACACAAAGATAATTTAAAGCCTATTCCTGCATCCATTCTCGCTAGGATCATTTACTTACAAACATTTATCATCCCTGTGAAAACTGGTGTCTGTAGCTCTAATCAATTAGATTGCCATTGTCCAAGTAATCTTTCTTGGTCCACTAATATGTCATGTAAGTAGCATTTCCCCCTTCTAGGATTGTGCCAATCCCTCCTCCATTTTAAAATTCAACAGCACTTGGTCCTCAAAAAAAAAACCTTTCCATTATACCACATCCCCATCAGTCGTAGGGTTTTTTCAAGTCTTTGGTCTTAAAAAGATAATTCTACTCAGTCCTATCAAAGGCTTTTTCCGCATCTAAGGATAATATACACTCTGATTTTTTTTGGATGGTCAATATATCACATTCAATAACCGACGTATATTAAAATGTGAGTAACGATTTTTAATAAATCCTGTCTGGTCATGTGATATAATAGATGGTAAAATATTTTCAAGTCTCCGAGCTAAGATTTTGGGTAAGATTTTTGCATCAACATTTAATAAAGAGATCGGTCTGTATGAAGAACATGCAGCTGGATTTTTTTTTAAGAATAAGAGAAATAAAAGCTTAATAAAAAGATTGAGGGAGTTTACCTGATTTAAAGGACTCTGATAAAACAGAGGATAAATAAGGTGTAAGTAACGTAGTGAAAGTTTTATAAAACTCCCCAGGAAAGCCATCAGGTCCTGGGGTCTTACCAGAATGTAAAGCACGTATAGCCTCAGCCACTTCTTCATTGGAAATAGGCTGATTTAACTGTGTTAGGCGATCAACAGACAATGTAGGAATGTTGATATTACTGAAAAAAGCATTCATATAGGTATCATCTAAAGAGTTAGACTGATATAACAAGGTAAATGTCTTTTCTGCATGGCTACGGTCAATTATGGAAAACCCTGAACATCCTCTACATAGCACCATCCAGAGACAGAGAAGCAGTTTCAGCGACAGGTTACTATCGATGCAATGCTCCTCAGACAGGATGAAGAGGTCAATACTCCCCAATGCCATTAGGCTTTACAATTCAACCACCAGGACTTAAGAACTTTTTTTTAAAGCTATTATTAATGCTTTTTGAGTTAGTGATTTAGATGCATATCATATTTTACTGAGTTAAGTATTGTATGTAATTAGTTTTTGCTACAACAAGTGTATGGGACATTGGGAAAAAAAAGGTTGAATTTCCCCATGGGGATGAATAAAGTATCTATCTATCTATCTTTAAATATGTTGTTAATTTCAGAATGGTCGGATATCTTAGTACCATTAACTTTAAAAAAATTTCTGTGATTTGACGATTAACTGTAAAAGATTTTAAGCGATTGGCTAATAAACTACCTGTTCTATCCCCGTGAATGTAAAATTGAGTTTTATCTCTCAACAGCTGTCGTTCAATTGGGTAAGTCAGCAGAAGATTATACTTGGATTGGATTTCAATACGCTTATTATATCCAGTTTGATCTGGAGATAGGGCATACTTTTGATCAAGATCTTTTAATATCGCGGCTAGGTCAGACCTTTTTTTGTCAGCTTTTTTCTTTATATAGGTAGAGTAAGATAATTTCTCCACGAATATATGCTTTACAAGTATCCCAGACTATAGTACCAGCAGTATCTCCTTTAAAATTTTCTTTAAAGAAAAAAGTAATATGGTTTTCCAAAAACTTTAGAAAATTTTTATCAGATAATAATGATAAGTTAAAACACCAACTTCTATTTGGTACAGAGTAAACAGGTAATCGTAAAGCCAGAAGCACAGGTGCATGAAAAGTTTAAATTTAGGCCTAATTTTATTCATTGGGTTAAATTAATTTAATTGTCTCCTACTGCTCAGGTTATTACTAACTCTCAAATTTCTAAACCCTTTAAATTACAGCGGGGAACTAGACAAGGTTGCCCTCTTAGTCCTTTACTTTTTGCTTTAGCTATAGAACCCTTAGCAATAGCATTTCGAGAATCTAAGGACATTTCTGGTATACTAAGGGAAGGTATGACTCATTAAAATTTCATTATACGCTGATGATATTTTACTTTTTAATCTCTAACACTGAAACTTCTTTACCTTCTGTTCTTTCTTTAATTTCCCAGTTTAGTTCTTTTTCAGGGTATAAGCTGAACTTACATAAAAGTGAGTGATTTCCTTTAAATGACCTAATGTCATCAAATGCCAAATTTCCGTTCCAAGTTGTTACAAGTTAATTTACATATCTAGGTGTAACAATTACTAAAAACTTCAAGAATTTATTCAAGAAAACTTAAACACCTTATTGAATTATGTGAAAAAGACGCTTTCTAAATGGTCTTCTCTTTCTTTATCTCTAATTGGCAGAATTAATTCAATTAAAATGAAGATTCTTTCTAAATTTTTTTTATCTTTTTCAGGCCTTACCTATTTTTAATCCTAAGACCTACTTTGATTCTTTAGATTCAATTTTAACATCTTAACAAGCATGCTCGTTTAAAGTTTACCTACAAAGAAATAAAGAGATGGGTGGATTAGCCCTACCCAATTTTAGATTTTACTATTGGGCTGCCAATATAAGGAATATTATTTTCTGGTCTTATTATATTTATTGTAAAGATCGCCCATCATGGGTCTCCTTAGAAGTTAATTCTGTTTTATAAATAAATAAATCAATCAATCCTCTATTATCTCTCTTCTTGGATCATATTCTTCTTTTTCAGCAAATAAAATAACAGATAACATAATTGTTAAGCAAACTTTAAGAATTTGGTCTCAATTTAGGAAATTTTTTGGTTGAGCAAATTTTTCATTATCATGTCCCATTCTCCTTAATTATTTTTTTATCCCTTCCATGACTGACAAAGTCTTTAAGGATTGGGATGAACTAGGTATTAAGTGTTTTTGGGACCTGTTTATCTCAGGATCTCTTGCTTCATTTGACCAATTGTCAACTAAATTTGCACTCCCAAAAACACATTTTTACACATACCTTCAAATTAGAGATTTCTTACGTTTCCAATTAACTACTTTTCCTATGGGTCCTGATAAAAATTTACTGGACAATCTTTTAAATTTAAAACCTTTTGTTAATGGTTCTATTATTGGTATCTATAACTTGTTGATTGAATCTAGACAAGTCTTTTTAGATAAAACAAAAAAGCTTGGGAGGATGACCTAAATTGTCAGATTTCTGATGATAGATGGAATAAAATTCTTAAACGGGTTAATAAATCATCTTTCTGTGCTCGTCATTCTCTTCTACAATTTAAAGTGGTTCATAGAGCTTACATTTCTAAACAGAAGCTGTCCAGTTTTTATCCGAATGTTTCTCCACTTTGTAATAAATGCAACTCTGCTGATTCCTCTTTAATTCGTATGTTTTGGTTTTGCCCTAAAATTGAGAAGTTTTGGCGGGAAGTATTCCATACCTTCTCACAACTTTTTAGGGTCCAATTTGACCCAAATCCCCTTACTGCCTTGTTTGGTATTATTCCAGATGAAGATATAACTTTAAATACTTCTAACCTACAAGTTTTAGATTTTACCTCTCTTTTAGCAAGGAGAGCAATCTTGCTTAAATGGAAGGAGTCTACCCCTCCTACACATCTTCAATGGCTATGTGATATTATGTCTTATTTGAATTTAGAAAAGATCCGCTGCTCAGTCTTAAATTCGAAACAATCTTTTTATGATATCTGGGGACCTTTCCTAAATTACTTTTCCAATTTATAAAGTTTAACAGTGAACAGACTTTTATGTATATTTTTATCTTCTCTTCTTAAGTGAATATGTTTTCTTTTCTAATTTATCTATTATCATCCATCAGCTTTTTTCTTTGGTAGTTGGTAGGGGGTTGACTTTTTTTCTATAAAAAAATTTCTTTTATGATGTATGACCTATCTTTAAATTTTTGATTACAGAGTGGTATACCTTTATGTGTTATGCTATAACATTTTGATCAATTTTATCACAATATATGAATGTACACAAGTTATGTTGAGATGTATCTATGAGTTGCACTCTGTAAATCTTGTTTTTTTCTGAATAAAAATATTATAAAAAAGTCTTTGGTAGTTGTAATACAGTAATATTTAACATGGTGATCTCAATCTGGTTGTCACCATTTTTCTGTATTGAAATTGTGGAAAACCCTATGTAAGAACATTAGAAAGTGTATTAAGAACAGATGGGTACACAGAAAAATGTTCTGCGATATATCAATATTAGCACTATTTGGAAATGAAAAATGGTAATGAAATGCAATACTGGTGCATTAAAATAGCTGGGTTAGTCTTATAAATAGAATAAGAAATTGAAAAGCCTAAAAGTTATTTAGTATTAGTCTTTGTAGTCAAAAATAATGGTTAACATTCCTGTGAAAATTATGATTTAAGACAAGAGTGGATATCATTTTGTTGGAGAGGTAGTAATGGGGATCAGAGAAATGGCAGATGACCTGAGTAAGTGCTTTGCATCAGTTTTCACTGTGGAAGACACCAGCAGTATGCCAGAAATTTGAGAGTGTCAGGGGAACAGAAGTGAATGCAGCTGCTATTACTAAGGAGGTGGTGCTTGGGAAGCTGGAGCGTCTGAAGGTAGATAGTCACCTGGTCCAGATGGATTACACCCCAGTGTTCTGAAGGAGATAGCTGAAGAGGTAATGGAAGCAGTAGAAGTGATCTTTCAAGAATCACTAGGTTCTAGTCTGGAAAATTGTAATGTCACGATCCTGTTTAGGAAGGGAGGGATGCAAAAGAAAAGAAATTGTAGGTCAGTTGGCCTGACTTCAGTAATTGGGAAGATGTTGGACTCTGTAATCAAGGATGAGGTTCTGGAGTACTTGGGGAAACATGATAAAATAGGCCAAAATCAGCATGGATTCTTTAAGAGGCAATCTTGCTTTGACAAATCTATTGGAATTCTTGGGGGAAACAACAGGCAGGATAGATGGAGAGTCAGTGGATATTCAGAAGGCCTTTGACGAGGTGCTGCACATGAGGCTGCTAAACAAGATGAAAGCCCATGGTTATTACAGGAAAGATTGGCTAGCAGAAGGCAAAGAGTCAGAATAAAGGGGGTCGTTTCTGTTTGGCTGTCTGTGACTAGTGTTCTGAAGGGGTCATTGTTGGGACTGCTTATTTTCATGCTATAAGCCAATGATTTGGATGATTAAATTGGTTTTGTGGCCAAGTTTGCAGAAGGGCAGACAATGTTGAGGAAGCAGGGAGTCTGCAGAAGAACTTGGACAGATTGGGGGAATGAGCAAAGAATCAGGTGTGAAGGGACTTTGAAGTCCTAGTGCAGGATTCCTTAAAGGTTAACTTGCAGACTGTGTTTGCCTTCCTTGCTACCAACTCAATGTTAGCATTAATTTCAAGCAGACTAGAATACAAAAGGAATGATGTAATGCTGAAGCTTTATTAGGCATTGGTCAGATCACATTTGGAGTATTGTGAGCAGTTTTGTGCCCCTTGTCTAAGAAAAGATGTACTGGCATTGGAGAGGGGCCAGAAAAAGGTTCATGAGAATGATCCTGGGAATGAAAGGGTTAACATATGAGGAGCATTTGATGGCTCAGGGCTGTACTCACTGGAGTTTAGAAGAATGATGAAGGATCTTATTGAAACCTGTAGAATATTGAAAAGTTATACAGTTGGCCCTCCTTATCCATGGGGGATCGGTTCTGGGACTCCCCGCGGATACCAAAAAACGTGGATGCTCAAGGTTCTTATATAAAATGGCTTAGTATTTGCACATAATCTATGCACATCCTCCCGTATACTTTAAATCATCTCTAGATTACCTATAATATTTAATACAATGTAAATGCTGTGTAAATAGTTGTTATACTATATTGTTTAGGGAATAATGACAAGGAAAAGAAGTTTGTACGCGAGGCGAGCAATGCTCAAACAAGTGCTGGAGAGAGAACTTCTGGGTTTTCCCGATCCGCGGTTGGTTGAATCTCTGCATGCGGAACCCGCGGATAAGGAGGGCTGACTGTATACAGTGAACGTACACTGGGTGTTTCCTATAGTGGTGGAGGGAGGTCTAGGACTAGAGGACGCAGCCTTAGAATAAAAAGACATCCCTTTAGAACAGATGAGGAACTTCTTTAGCCAAAGGTTAGTGAATCTGTGGAATTCAATACCACTTGTGGCTGTGGAGGCAAAGTCATTGGGTATATTTAAATTGGAGGTTGTTAACTTCTTGATTAGTAAGGTTGTCAAAAGTTACAGAGAGAAAACGGGAGAATGGGGTTGAAAGATAATAAATTTGCCATAAGGGAATGAAGAGCAGACGTCTGCTGAATGGCCTAATTCTGCTATCTCTTGTGATTGGAAATAATTAATGGAATTGAGAAGATAGTGTTTAGAGAAAGCATTAATATTAAAAGCATAAATCCCTATGTCTGGGAAGATGGATACGTGAGGGAGGTCAGAGATGTTGCAGCAATCACCATCTTCAAGAAAGGGAACAAGTTTGATCGTGGTAATGAGTGCAGAATCTCCCTCTTGCCTATCACGGGGAAACTCATAGTGGGGCTCTGCCTCAGTCACCTCCACATAATTACCAAAGAGCTGCCCTCTGAACCATTGTGGGTACTTTCCATCAAGAGGCTGATGGCATGTCATTTTCATCAAAAAACAATCCAATAGTAGAATGTAGGCTGCAGAACTAACCACTATAAATACATGGTTGTCAGTGCCAATGTCTTTGATTCCATCAGTTGGTGGGGCTATTGATTATCCTTCAAGTTTGCCTGTTCATAGAATTGTCTTTATCTTGTGCTTGCTCCATGACAACAGGTGATTTTAGATGCATATCATATTTTTACTGAGTTAAGTATTGTATGTAATTAGTTTTGCTACAATAAGTGTATGGGACATTGGAAAAAATGTTGAATTTCCCCATGGGGATGAATAAAGTATCTATCTATCTATTAACCAACTAATATAACCATTCTCTGTGAATTTGGTGTCAAATGAAGTTGTTTTACTGCACCAATATTTTTTCACTCTTCTTGCAATGTTACATCTCACCTTCAACAAATTTTCCACAGTGCCAGATTTGTTCTTCAGAACTGATGGGCAGTTCTTCATCTTGTATAAACTGTACCTAAGGTTGTCCAAACCTTTACTGCCAAGTGGCAGTATGCAATTGATGCTTGTGTTTGCAGATTTAAAGCTGAACTGCACTTTATAGCAGACACTTTTACAGAAGTATGGGAGAGGATGAACCATGCATTCATCATTCAGATGGGCGAGGTACTCTGTCACCTTGTTCTGCTGCATCACATTGCTCTTCAGTAAAAGGGTCATAGAAATGTCCAGTTTCCATATCTTGGGAGGTGCTGTTGGAAAAGGCAAACATTAATGAAATCCAACTTTAATGCACCAAAACAGCCTTTGTTGATTCAAGTCAAATTGAATTTATTGTCATATGAACAGGCATGGTGTGGTACTCGTGCAATGAAAAACTTTTCAGAGCAGCACCGCAGGCATGTAGACTTTTGACAACAAAACATAAAATTATATAAAGCAGTGAAGTAAAACACTGGTTTGTTTTGTACATTCTGAAGCAACTTTATGATAATGCAAGAGGTAGTCCTTAGTGTTCTGTTGCTGGGGTAGGATCAGGTTTGCAAACTTGATCTGTAGGAAAGTAGTTGTCTTGAACTTGATCAAATGTGAGTTTTGGACTTCTGTACCTCCTGCCGGATGGTAGCAATGAGAAAGCATAGCTTGGATCCTGGGGATCCTTGGCAGTAAATGATACCTTCTTGAGACAGCACATCCTGTCAATAGAGAAGAGCTGTGCCTGGGATGGACCGGGCTGTATCCACTATTCTCTTGCACTGTAATTGCTTTGCCAGGCCGAGATGCAGCCTGTCAGGATGCTTACTGATAACCATTTTCAGATGCACTATGGTATGTTTAGCTAAATGACAAATTTCCTTAAGCTCTGAGGAAGCTGAAGTGTTGGTGCCCTTTATGATTGAATAAACCTGATGGACCCAGGACAAGTCATCCAAGATGTTAATGCCCAGAAATTTGAAGCTGTTAACTTTACCACAGACCCACCACCAAAATTGGACATACAGTCTCCTGACTTTTCTGGTCAATGAATTATTTATTGGTTTAGTGTTGTGGCACAACTCAACCTGGTGTCATATCTCTTCTTTGTGCAGACTCA
Source organism: Hemitrygon akajei (assembly GCF_048418815.1). NCBI lineage: Eukaryota > Metazoa > Chordata > Chondrichthyes > Myliobatiformes > Dasyatidae > Hemitrygon > Hemitrygon akajei. The sequence goes on along the minus strand of NC_133137.1, from coordinate 6,913,058 downwards.
ACTCCACCCATTACTTGGCCAACAATGGTGATGTCTTCTCTGAATTTGCAAATGGTATTGGAGCTGTACTTAACCATAGTTCTGGGTGTGAAGAGTGGCGCACGGCTAATGTCCCCGTGGAATGTGTGGGTTTTCCCCCCAGTGCTCTGGTGTCCTCCCACAGTCCAAAGGCATATACCGGTAGTACTGGGTATGTCAATTGGTCATTATAAATTGTCCCATGATTAGGTTAGGGCTAATTGGGTTTGTTGGAGTTTGCAAGAGCAGTGCTGCTCAAAGGGCCAGGAGGTCCTACTCCATGTGTATTGCTATTTAAAAATAAAAATAAGCACCCAGCCCTGTGATGATGGTTAGTGAGGAGGAGATACTGTTACCTATCCATTCCAATAAGGAAGGCAAAGATCCAGTTGCAAAGGCAGATACTGTTTCAAAGATACATTTAATGTCAGAGAAATGTATACAGTAGACATTCTGGAATGCTTTTTCTTCACAACCATCCATGAAAACAGAGGAGTGTCCCAAAGAATGTGGCCCAGGTCCTGGAGCTTAGTGGACAAGTTTTTAAGGCATGATTGTTGAATGCCAAGCAGCTTGACATATATGTTTGAAGAATATATGAATATTAAAATCTCAGATGGTGACGACAGGGCATACAGGAGTGAGATATACCAACTAGTTGAATGGTGTCACAGCAACAACCTTGCACTCAACATCAGCATGACCAAAGAGCTGATTGTGGACTTTAGAAAGGGTAAGATGAGGGAACACACACCAGTTTTCATAGATAGATCAAAAGTGGAGAGAGTAAGCAATTTCAAGTTCTTTGGTGTTAATATTTCTGAGGATCTAACCTGGCCCCAACATACCAATGCAGCTATAAAGAAGGCAAGACAGCAAATCTGTTTCATTAGAAGTTTGAAGAGATTTTGTATGTCACCTAAAACACTCAAAATTCTATGTTTATTTCTCTATATTATCATGTATTACATTGTGCTGTTGCTGCAAAGACAAATTTCACGACCTATGCCAGAAATGTTAAACTTGATTCTGATTCTTCAGACCTGGGCACAAAAATTGTGATCTACTTGTCAGCTATGCTACCTGCCCTCTATGTGCTCTTGAAACCTGGATTTCCTACAGTATTTATCTTGATGCTGGAAAAAATCCTGCCTGCTTTTTCTACAAAATCATTCTAATTCATGGGAGAGATAAGTAAAGCAAAGTTGTTGTCTTCCAGGCTAATAGCCCAATACTGAATGTCTTTAGTTACACTCACTGGACTACTGTGGGCCAGTACATGCCCAAGGCCCGGTTCTTTAAATGGACTCAGTTCCACGTTCTATTATGGAAAGAGATTACCAGGCAGATGCGGAGGTAAGGATTCAAGGATGTGCTGACAGCTTCCCCTGAAGAAATACAACATCTCCACTGACTCCTGGGAATCTCTGGCCGATGACTGCTTAGGATGATGAAGATTTGGGATGGCAATAACATCATTGGGATAATTGCTCTGTGTGGAAAAAACACACCCCTTGATTCTTCCTTAAAGTTCTCACCTCTCAATTTAAACTTTACTTTATTGTCACCAAACAATTGATACTAGAGCGTATAATCATCACAGCGTTATTTGATTCTGCACTTCGCGCTCCCTAAAGCTTGTGGCCTCTGGTTCTGTACTCTGCTCTAGGGAAAAGGATTCTGACAAACTTAAACTTCTTAAGGTTTCTCCTCATCTTGCTATGTTCTAGTGAGATTCACCCAGCCTATCCAATCTCTCCTTATAAACTATTATTCTCCATTCCAGGCAGCATCCTAGTGAATACCCCCTGCAATCTCTGTTGCTAGCACATACTGTACGATGGTGACCACAACTATACACATTGCTCAAATGTAGTCCAATCAGTGTTTTGTACAACTGCTTCATGACATCCCAGCCCTTATTTTCAGTGTTCCAGCCTACAAAAGCAAACATGCCAAATGTCTGTCCACCTGTGCTGCCACTTTCAGGGAGCTGTGAACTTGCATCCCATGAATTCTCTCTAAATTAAACCTCCTGAAGTCCTGCTATTTATTCTAAATGTCTGACCAAAGTACATTATCTCACAACCATCTGAATTAAATTCTTTATGCCAGTGTTCTGCCTAGTTATTTTAGTTCATCAGTGTTCTACTGTATTCTTGGACAGCCCACTTCATTAAATACCACTCCTAATCTGTGTACCATCTGCAGACTTCAGGTTTGGGTAACTCCTCAGTCCCTTTTTAAACCATGAGATATTTTAGTTTCAATCACTTCGCTGTCAATAGTTGCACTTCAATATTTAGTCTTGATCCCAAAAACATTATGGATTCTTTAAAATGGATTAGCTTCTTATTCATAAATCATAATAGTTGTCCTTAATATTTTCCTTTACTAGCGGAGACCAGTGAAGATAAGAGCACTTCGGCATCAACAAAACCAAGTCGCAGGTACAGTATATACGCACAAGCTTTGTCTATATTTGGTAATGTTATTTTCCATTCAAAAGTCAGAATATGTGGGAATTTTGATCTTGACGCTGCAAGAGTTATGTTTATTTTTGTGATAACAAAACATTAAAAAATATTTCAAGAGCTGTATTTATTTAATGTTTGCATGACAAGGAGAAATCTTTGTTACTTCCAAAGAACTATATTAGGTTTATGGGAGCCTTTTGGTTTTCTAATGAACGTTCCTGGTATTTGGGTAACAATGGCAAGGCTATTAATTATTTTTGATTCCTGGTTGCTCTGAGAAATTCTCCTGTATCAAAGGCAGCATCAGGGACAGAGACTTTACATTGCTTCTTCTTTATTATTATTATTATCATCATCATCATCATGTGCCATGTCATATGATGAGGCGATCATGGTTCTTGACCATGATTGTTCTTGGTAAATTTTTCTACAGAAGTGGCTTGACATTGCTGCCTTCTGGGCAGTGTCCTTACAAGACAGGTGACTCCAGCCATTAACAATACTCGTCATAGATTGTCTGCCTGGCATCAGTGGTTGGATATCCAGAACTTGTGATATGCATCAGCTGGCCATACGACCATCCATTACCTGTTCCTGTGGCTGATCGGGGGTTAAGTAGGTGCTACACCTTGCCCAAGAGTGACTTGTAGTCTAGCAGAGGGAAGGAGCACCTTGCACCTCCTTTGGTAGAAACTTATCTCTGCCCCACCGTTTATATCACTTAATATTTCTTGAAATGCATCTATAAAACTAATAACATTGAAGGAGAGCTGTCACTGCATGGTCCACAAAGACTTACTCAAGATGTGGTTTCAGCAATGTATGCTTTGAGTTCTGGAGCTTCTCCTGAGATTTCAGATTTTATCACTTAACATAACTGTCACCTTTCCTAATATCTGCTCCAGTGTCCTGAGTTGATTTTTGCCTGATAATGCTGTTTGGTCAAAGTTTAGTGTAAATTACCTGGTTATTAAAATGTCATAATTATATGGTGTGCAATTGGGCTTTTCTGTGTGAAACTAATTGTTAAAAAATGGACGTAGACAAATGCACTGTTAATAACAGATTTGGAATTGCGTTTTTGTTTGTTTTGCAGTCAGAACCTTGTTGTGACTTCAGAATTACAAGTGTCCTTCAGGAAAAAACTGATTTTTTTTTTTTTCCCTCTCCCTGTGGTAAAATGTTCATTTAATTTGTTCTCCCCATAGGCAAAGTCTCGATAACCAGCAGCACAATGCAAATGAGCTGCAGACAACACCAGAATTCAGAAATCACGTTGCTAAAAGGCTGGGCATCTTTCTAGATGGGTAGGAAACAAAATGAATAATTTTGCGTCTAGTTCTTAATGTATGTAGCTGCTGTGTGTCTGATCTTTGCATTCCCAGTGTCTACTGTGGTCTAGAGTGAAAACACTTTATTTTAAATCTATAAACAAGTTTGGCAAAATACATCAAATATTCTTCTATGTGCTCTAAATGTATGGCCTTAATGTTCTCAATACTGTTCTAGAGGATGCATCTCTGATTTTGAGCAGTTATATGCAGAGGTTCCTAGGAGTCTGTTGCAATTTTTAACAAAAGTTTGAGCACATCCTTGAGGCTTTTCCTCTCCTTCTGGTAGTCTTCTCCCAAACATTGTTTGGAATAAGTGTCTATTTCACAAGTCAAGTGTTAGATAGGTGAATGACAGGACCAGGCCTGCATAGTGTCAGTGAACAACTAGAGTTTCAATGCTGTTCTTGTGGGCATACTCAATAAATCTAGAATAGTAACTATTAACAGGATTGATGAAAGGTCAACCAGAATGCAGAAGACAACAAAATTCAAATATAAATAAATAATGAGAACATGAGGTAATGAGATGGTCCTTGAAAGTGCGACTCTAGGTTCTGGGAACATTTCGATGATGGGGCAAGTGATGTTGAGTGTAGTTATCCCCTTTTTTATTCAAGAGCCCGATGGTTGAGGGGTAGTAACTGTTCTTGAACCTGATGGTTCACGTCCTGATGCTCTTGTACCTTCTACTTGATGGTAACAGTGAGAAGAGAGCATGACGGGTGATGGGGATCTCTGATGGATGCTGCTTCCCTATGACAGCATTTCATGTAGATGTGCTCAATGATGGGGTGGGGGGCTGCTTTACCTGTGACGTACTGGGCCAAATCCACTACTTTTGTAAAATTTTCCATTCATAGGCATTGATGTTTCCATACAAGGTTTGATGCAGCCAGTCAATGTACTCTCCACTACAGATCTATAGAAGTTTGTCAAAATTTAGATGTCATGCCAAATCTCTACAAACTCCTAACGAAGTAGGGGTGCTGACATGCTTTCTTCATAATTAGTTTTGCTAAAACAAGTGTATGGGACATTGGAAAAAATGTTGAATTTCCCCATGGGGATGAATAAAGTATCTATCTATCTATCTATCTATCTAATTGCACTTGTGTGCTGGGTCCAGGACAGATCCTCTGAAATAGTAACACCGAGGAATTTAAAGTTGCTAAAGCTTTCTGCCTCAGATCCTCCGATGAGAACTGGTTCATTGACCTCTGGTTTCCCTTTCCTGAAGACTATAATCAGTTCCTCGGTCTTGCTGACATTGAGTGAGAGGTTGCTGTTATGATACTTAACCTGATTTTCTTTGGAAGATTAGCGGAAACCAATCAGAAATGTCCTTTTCGTGTCCCAGTTTTGGAAATGATCAGCGTGGTCTCTGTTGCATGATTGAAGAAACCCTGTAAAACATAGTCTCAACATCTGATTGCAATTGTGCTGTAAACATTTGCTAGCTCACTTGAGCATCTAGTGGTGAAAATTGGTACTTCAGTAGCAACATAAATTAGCAGAAATCATTATTTTAAAGTAACTTTAAAGTTGAGTCATAAATCACAGAAACAGGACCTGTAGCCCACTATATACATGCTGACCTTTATGCCCATTTGCACTAATGGCATCTGCCTGCATTAGAACCATATCCTTTGATTTGCCTAGTTAAATGCCTCTCGATATAACTTCATCTCCTCTGATAGTATTTTCCAGATATAAAGCACTCCCTGTGAAGAACTTGCCTCATGGATTCCCTTTAAAACTTCTTGCTCTAAATTTCTAGTCTTTTTGTTGCTGTATCATAGGATACAATAACATTGACTCTAGGTTAATAAAAGAGAAAATCCTGTTGTTTTTTTTTTTTACTGCCACTTTCTACCTTTCTGTGGAGGTGCACCTATCATTACACCATTCAACATCCTTTCTTTGGTTGTGTCTTGTTCCATTAACCTAAACAATTCCTCACTCACTGCTGGACCCATTATTCTTCCATTACTCTGAAGCAGTGCCCTCACTGAGACTGCAGAGACCATCATTAACTCTTTATGACCCACTCCCGGCAATGAGGTCTACGGCAGAATTGATTGATAACAGATCCCACCCAGCTCTCAAACCTAACCTTTTCCTCCATGGGTACATTCTCCACTGACCTTCGCAGTGCAACAAATTGCTGGTGGGTTCCCACTCCTACTGTTGTACCCCAGGGTCCAGGACCAGCTCCTCTTCAAAGTTCAGTTCATACATGTTACCACGTACAACCCTGAGATTCTTTTTCCTCTGGGCATACTCAGCAATCCTATAGAATAGCAACTGTAAGCAGGATCAATGGAAAGAGCAAGAGCATAGAAGACAACAAGTTGTGCAAATGTAAATAAATAGCAATATATTACAAGAGCATGAAATAACAAGATAAATAGTCCTTAAAATGAGATCATTGGTTATGGGAACATCTCAATAGGTGAGTAGTTATCCTCTTTTGTTCAAAAGCTGCCGCATCCAGCTCCTTGTGCCTCCACTGAGGGGAATGGACTAAAGCCTCTCTCTCCCCCCCCCCCCCCACCCAATAGTTCAGCTTGCTAATAGCAGTTCATCTCAGATGGACCCAGCACCATTCTGGGGTGCTACCAGGCCCTCAGATGTAGGGTCCTTGGTGATAAACACTCCACTTCGCTCTTTGGCCAGGTTGAGTTTGATAGTGTCAATCTCTTAGAACAAGCAAGAGTTTATTTTGCACTTTATTTCGTATTGTCTTCAAAGCAAATAGAAAAATTCTAGTTATGCTCAATTTCCTTTCCAGGTTTTTGTAATTTCCCTTTCTCCTTGATCCAATGGGAACTTTGCATTCCTCTAAGTTCTGTAAATATTTCAACTCTTTTCACATTATTGTCGTCGACTATATCTAGGCATGAAGTCTCATTGGCAATCATCTGATATCTGTAATCTTCTCCCTAGCACATTGCATCAGTCTTTCCTCCCTTAAGGCACACTTTAAAAAATAATAAAATAAATGAATTACCTTGCTGAGAATCTTTTGCACTCTTTTTCCTGGCTGTTAATTTTTGTCTCATTGTGCACTGAAATGCCTTGGGACATTTTGCTGTGTCAAATGTACTCTATTAAAATCAAGTATTACTTCTAGCTAAGAAGGACTAGGAGCAAAAGTGAATACAAATCAAATTAGTTTTGTATAGAATCCAGATTCTTTTTCTTGATTAAAATAATATTTGGGAATTGGGGATTAGGTTGTGGAATAAAGTTAAGATGTCTTTATAAGTGGTACTGTTCCAATTCATTTTGTGTGAGGATACCATATGTGCCAGGTTAAAAGCCCAAGGAATGTGCAGAACTTGGTCTACTAACTATGTATTAGTTTTCTTTTAAGGTTGAAAGAAATAAGATTTGTCAATAATTCTGCTGCTAAATCACTCATGGTCTACTTATTTGCAGTCTAGTTTTCACTTAAATCTTCATGTACCAGTGTAGGTTGGTTTATCACTGTGAAATCAGGGAAGGTAGTTCTGCATACCAATATCAAGGTACAACTCAATTCTATTCAATGTCTTTTCTACTTTTCAGCATCATTACTGTCAACAATTCTGGACCCTTTCTTAAGCAGCAAGCAGAAACTGGTGATGATGAAGGTAATTGAGCATTGCAATTATCAGTTTGTTTTTCTGGACTAAAAGCCTTCTGTTAATATAACTTTTCATTCCATCATAAACCTGTCTTAAATATGCACATTTCTTGTACATCAGTTTTAAATCTGGAAATGTTATTAGAAGTGTATTTCAGTGTGAAGAAATATTTTTAAAAATCTGTGTGCAGGTAGAATTTAGCAGATAGCTACTTTTATTTTGTCCAACAATTCCATCCCTTTGACCAGGTGTGACGAGGATGAGTTGATAAGTGGTCATTATCAGCCATAACCACTTCCAGCAAGTGAACTCAACTGCTGAGCCTTAATGTTCAATGGCATTACCACTGTCAGGTCCCACACCATCAATGCTCTGCTAATGAAATGCCATAGCCACAAGAATAGGTCAGAGAATGTACATCTGCAGGACATGATGCATCCTGACATCTTGAGACCTTTTTCCACAATTTACAATTCAGAAGCCTGATGGAATATTCTGTTTGCTTGCAAAAATATAACACCAGCAACTTGAGAAGATCAACAGCATCCACAATACAGGTATCTGCTTGGTTGGCTCCCAATAAACCACGCGAAGCATTTATTCCTTCTACCCATGGCACACAGTGACGTCAGTGTATGCCATATACAAAAAAAAAGTTATTCACTGGGTTACTTTGACAGTGTCTGCCAAATCTGTGACCTGGGATAGCAAGAAAGATAAAGACAGTACACCACCATGTTTGGGTTTTCTTCCAAGTGGCACACCACATTGACTTGAAAGTCTATTGCTAGGTCTAAGTTTAGAAGCACCTTCAATTTTAAACCAGCAGTTCAAGGGGATGGCTCACCACCACCTCCTCAAGGGCAATTAGGGTTTAGGAACGACTGCTGATTTTGCAAGCAATGCCAGTATCTCGGCAATGAATTTTTAGAAAAGAATGAAGGTAGAATAAATGGGCATCCTTTTCAAGGTTGGATCAATTCTTTTAGGATTATTTTATTTGTTATATTTACTGTCTTGGGTGGTGAGGGGTGGGTGTGTTATGACCTAGCAGAGGAAAGTACAGCGGTCAGTTCTCAGCCACCGAGTCTGACACTGTAACATAAAAGGGAAGTGGGAGAAGAGGTGAGCTGTGGCGATAAAGGATTTGTTACTTACAGCAGCAGAAAAGGGGTTCTGTGGATGAGAATGAGGTTTCCAGATGGTGTGTTGCCTCCTGGGTGTCAGGGTCAAGGACATCTCTGATCAAGTCCTCACATTCTTAAGTGGGAGGGTGAACAGCCAGAGATCGCGGTCCATTTAGGTACCAGTGACGTGGGTAGGAAGAGTGAAGAAGCTCTGCATGGGCAGTTCAGGGAGGTAGGTGCTAAAATAAAGGTCAGGACCTCCAGTGTTGTATTCTCAGGATTACTACCCATTAGTGAAGCCAGAAATGGGATGATAGTACAGTTGAACACATGGCTAGGTGTTGGAGAGAGGGCGTCAGATTTTTGGATCATTTGAGCTCTTTCAGGGAAGGTGGAACCTGTACAGAAGGGACGGTTTGCACCTGAACTGGAAGGGGACTAATCCTAGTAGGAAGGTTTGCGAGTGCTGTATGGGGGAGGGGGGTTAAACTAGATTTGCAGGGTGACGGGAGCTGGAGTGCCAGAACAGATGGTGGAGACAGATGATGTTAAGGCCTCGGACAAAGTCAGGAATCAAAAGGTTGCTCATGGTGTGATTTTAATATTCTGAGCTGCATTATATTTCAATGCAAGAAGTAGTGTGGGAAAGGCAGGTGAGCCCAGGACTTGGATCAACACATGGAATTACGATATTGTAGTCAGTAGTGAGTCTTGGTTGGAGGAGGGGCAGAACTGGCAGCTCAACGGGTTCCATTGACTTGGGCGCAACAGAGTGGAAGGGATTAAAGGAAGAGTGGTGTTACTAGTTGAGGAAAAGTCACTGCAGTACTCAGTCAGGACAAACTGGCGAACTCATCTAATGAGGCATTATGGCTGGAACTAGGGAATAAGAAACGTATATCCATGTTAATGGGGCTATATTACAGAACGCCCAATGAGCCGAGGGATTTGGAGGAACAAATCTGTAGACAGCAAACTGCTGCAAGAAATGTGGTTGTCATCTTGGATGAGTTTAACTTTTCTCATATGACTGGGACTCCCATACTGTAAAAGGACTCGATGGGATAGAGTTTGCCAAATTCAGGAAAGTTTCCTGAATCAGTATGTAGAAGTCCCTACTACAAGAGAGTGTGAGATGCTTGATCTGCCATTGGGGCAGGTGACAGAAGTTTGTATAGGGGACACTTTGCATCTAGTAACCAAAATGCCATTAGTTTCAAAGTAAACATGCAAAAAGATGGTTCTGGTCCACGGGTTGAGATTCTAAATTGCAGAAAGGCCAATTTAGATGGTATTACCAAGGATACCATCCTGTGTGGATTAGGACAGGCTGTTTTCTGGCAAAGATGTACTTGGTAAGTGGGAAGCCTTCGAAAGTGAAATTTTGAGTGTAGAAAGCTTGTATACACCTGTCAGAATAAAAGGTAGAGATAATAGGTTTGTGGAACCCTGTTTAAGAAAAAAGGTGTGTAGTAGGTATAGGCAGTTTGGAACAAACGAAATACGTATGGAGTATATGAAATGCAAGGGAACAATTAAGGAAATCAGGAGGGCTAAAAGAAGGCACTAAGTTGCCCTAGCAGACAAGGTGAAGGAACATCCTAAGGGATTCTACAAAGATGTTACGAACAAAAGAATTGCGAAGGATAAAATTGGCCCTCTGGAAGATCAGAATGGTAATCCATGTGTGGAGCCAAAAGAGATGGGGTGATTTTTTTTTTGTATCTGTGTTTACTTGGAAGGCAGGCTCAGTCTATACAAAGCAGCGTTGACTTCATGGACCCCATTCAGAATACAGAGGAGGAGCTGTTTGCTGTTTTGAAGCAAATTAAGGTGGACAAATCCCCAGCGCTGATGAGGTGTTCTCTCAGGCCCAGTGGGAAGCAAGTGCAGAAATTGAAGGGGCCCTAGCAAAGATATTTAAATCATCCTTTGTGATAGCTGATGTACCGGAAGATTGGAGGATGGCTAATGTTATTCTGCTGTTTAAGAAATGCTCTTAAAAATAAGCCAGGAAAGTAAAGGCAGGTGAGCCTGACATTTGAAGGTATTTTAAGGGACTGGATATGAGTAATTGGATAGACATGGACTGATTAAGGATAGTCAGCATGGCTTTGTTTGTGGTAGGTTGTGTCTAACCAGTCTTGGGGTTTTTCAAGGAAGTTACCAGGAAAGTTGAAGGCGAGGCAGTGGATGTTGTCTATATGGACTTTAACAAGGCGTTTGACAAGGTCCTACATGGGACATTGGTCGAGAAGGTTCAGTTGCTTGGCATTCAAGATGAAGTAAATTGGATTAGACATTTGCTTTGTGGGAGAAGCCAGAGAGTGATTGTAGATTTTGATATGCCTCTGACTGGAGGTCTGTGACTAGTGGAGTGCCTCGGAGATCGATGATCTTTGTGATCAGTGATCTGGATGATAATGTGATTATTGGGATCAGCAAGTTTGCTGTGACACCACGATTAGGGGTATAGTTGACAGCAAGGAAGGCTATCAGAGCTTGCAGCTGGAACCGGACCAGCTGAAAAATGCCAGATGGAATTTAATGTAGATAAGTGTGAGGTGTTGCACTTTGGTAGGACCAACTAGGGTAGGCTTGCACAGTGAACGGCAGGGCACTGAGGAGTGCGGTAGAACAAAGGGATCTGGGGATACAGGTCCATGATTCACTGAAGTGGTGTCATAAAGAAAGCTATTGGCCTTCATGAATCAATTTATTGAGTACAGGAGTTGGGATGTTATGTTGACTTTGTGTAAGATGCCGGTGAGGCCTTATTTGGAGTATTGTGTGTGCTCTTTTGGTCACCTACCTACAGAAGATGTAAATAAGGTTGAAGGAGTACAGAGAAAATTTACAAGGATGTTGCCAGGACTGGAGGACCTGAGTTATGAAGAAAGATTGAATAGGGTTAGGACTTTTTCCTTGGAACATAAAAGATTGAGGGCAGATTTGATAGAGCTAGAAGTTTTAAGGGGAACATGAGGGGAAACCACTTAGAAGGTCAGGAGTGTAGAACGAGCTGCCAGTGCAAGTAGTGCATGCAAGCTCGAACTCAATGTTTAAGAGAAATCTGGGTAAGTGCATGAATGGTAGGGGTATGGAGGGTTACAGTCCCACTAGGTCAATGGGTGCAGGCAGTTTAAATGGTTTGACGTAGGATAGATGGACCAGAGGGCTTGTTACTGTGATGTATTTTTCTATGACTCAGTGATCCTATATAATTTGAAGCATTTCATTTTAAGAATGTTTCTCAGGTTTTCGATTGTTTTCCACATCTGTACCTGAGGAGCGCAAGAAATTCAAACCCTCATCTCCAGTTAAGTGGAAGCCCCCACCTAGTTCAAGGTAATACTTCATATTTTTTAAACTGAATATAATATTGGTTACCTGGCAAATAAATTAATAAGATGGAATATTCATGCTAGATATTAGGTGTGCATGATTAATACTCCTTTCTGACAAAGATATAAATGAAAGGATTCATTGCAAAGTCATTTAAACAGGAGTTTGAGATACTTAGTTGGGCCACTGACATATATTCAAGTTTCTCAAGACCTTTGGGGAATGCAGAGGGGGAGAGGGTCTTGAATTATAATTGAAATTCAAGACAAACATTTAGAAAATGGATTATTGGGTATGGACACTGAACTGAAGGAACTGTTTCCACATGACTTCAGGTTGAAGAATTGCTCCTTTGTTGCTGTTTAAATGTCAGTTTTGATTGTGGAGATGGGTGTTAACTTTGATTTGTTTAATTCTTGAAGTAGGAATGCTGCTAAAGAACATGATTAACAATGCTTTTGCTAGAATGAAGCATTTGTTCTGCCAATAATGACCTATTAAATTGAAGAATAACATTATATTGCATCGATTCTAGTGACAATACTAGGGGGCAATATAGTGTGTACTGCACCCAGGTGGGCAGCCTATGGAGCTGGGATACCATTTTTCTCTTCATTGTAAAAAGCTAAAATTGGTGGCTTGATCTATATATAGATTAATTCAGTATGTGTATTTGAATTGTGTCGTATCAGCCAGTGGCACAATTAAGGTCATTCCATCTGTTTCCGCATTTGCTTCCGTTTTAATTGGTTAGAACTCAATATATTTTTTTAAAAAAGCTTTCTTCTCAGTACACGTAATTCTCAACTCATTCCAGCTAGGTAGTGTACAGTCTGATGGCATGAACATATTGAATTCTCCTATTTCAGGAAACCTGCTCTTCCTCTGTTCCATTCTTTCTCCTTTTGATCTTCCCAGGTCATCTGGCACACCACTTCTTTCAGACTCCCATCACCCACCAATTCTCCCCACCCACTGTTCCATCCATCCTTAGTTTCATGCTCCACACTCCTTGGCCATCAGCTTTTATCATCAACAGTCCTCTGCCTTCCCTATCCCCTCTTGGTCCCGGTCACCATTTCCATCCTTTGCTCACCTTCCTGACTCCAGTAATCAATCAGCACCTCACCTGGATCCACCTGTTTTTGCCAGTACTTTCCCCACATCTCTCCCTCACCGCTTTCTACTGGCTGTCTCCCTTCTACTCTGTGCAGATGAAGGGTCTTAACCCAAAATATCACCTGACCATTTCCTGTAAGATGCTAGCTGAGATCCTCTTAACAGCTTTTTTTTTGGCTCCAGATTCTAGTATTGGTGGTCTCCTATGTCTGCATATGATTAATAGTGTAGACACTAAATGATTAAAACCTTTTCCTTCACACAGCAACCACTTCATCTTTCGGATTCAGCTTTCCAAACCTGACTTTTTCATGAAAAATACATATTAAAATTTTTTAAAGCCAGGGTGAAATGCTGACCGTTACAAGTATATTAGCAAATAGGACCTTGTGGAGTGAATTAAAATTGTATGAGAATCTTGTTTTCATAGCATGTTTGCTTAAGTATTTTTTTTCCTGTGTAAGATTGTGTCCTAAAGCGTAAACTAAGCACTGTGAAACCTCTGGAGGTTTCATTAATACTTGTGAAGCAAGGTAGATAAATCCAAGCAGCACATTAATACATCAGGAGAATCAGTCACTTTGTAAATATATGGTCCACATTCAATCCTGCACAAAGTGACAGATAATAAGAGCAGCATGTTAGCTTGAAGTTACCCTGTGAGAATAATTAAAATCAATTCGGTTAAATCATAATTATAATTGAGGTGTAATGTGCAAATGCATCATTGTGACTTGAAAGGAAGAAGTGGCTTAACAGCAAAGATTTTGATCCTGTAATGTTTACTTTCATAATTATGTGCCTTTGCATACTGATTGACAGTATATCCTTTTTAATAAGTTCCCATCATACTACAGAAAAACAATAACTTAATGAGATGTGTATGCTAATACAGACTTGGCTTTCAGCAGTCCTCACCTCTGCCAAGTTAACCAGTTGGGACCTTCTTGCTTATGTACCTCTGAGCTTTTTCCAGTGCTTCTATCAGTTATCAGTCAGCATGGCTCTGAGTGGACTTACCCAGGGTCTATTTTGAAAGGCAATCTCAAAGTAATTTTCTCAGGCAGTCCGTCAACTTGCTTTTATTCCATTTCTGTGGAATGCGATGGTAACTGACTATGCTAATATCAGAATGTCAGGCTCTCCAGTTGTGTAGCAGGAAGCTCTTGATAGTTTGGTTTAGGAGGTGATGTGTTCCTTCCGCCATTTACAATGGGCTTCTGCCTGTTCAGCAGCACACAGGTTCTCAGTGGTATACTAAGTGGAGCAGGCTTGATGGGTCAAAAAGCCTAATCCTACTCTTTTTATCTTGTGTCTAACTATCCCTAATGAAGGGTGTTGACCTGGCATGTTGACATTATTCTCATCCATAGATGCTGCCTGATGAGTTCTTCCAGAATAGCACAAAATGCCGGATTTCCAATATCTGCTGAGTCTCTTGTGTTCTAAATGTTCCTCCTCCATTTTTGTGTGGCCATGGGTTAGGTATTACCATGAGTCAGTGGGGCTATATCCTTCTGCAAGATGGCTTTGAGAACATCCATGGATATTTTTCCTGTCTAGCTGACAATCTCTTGCTCTAACAGAGCCTTGAAGAGTGTCCATTTTGAAAATCTGATGTGGAGCATGTGAATATTACGGTCTACACATTGGCAGTAACTGAATTGTAATTGGGGCTTTGATGCCAGAGATGCTGACCTTGGGCGGATGCTGGCTGTGGCTCCCTTAACCTGCTGGTGGATTTGCAGAATATTGTGATAACAGAATTGGTGGTATCTCTCCATTGCGCTGAGGTGCTTGTTGTATGATATTTATTTCTCAGACGCTTACAGGAGGGTAGGAATCATAAGTGCCTGGTAGACCAAAAGTTCTGTGTTTGATATCTTGCACCACACGTTTGTGTGGCAGAAAGCTTGTCTGATGCACTAGGTGAATTTCGTCATTGATAGGCATTGTTGTTGTGAAGGGGTTCCCAAGATATAGGAAATGGTCCATATTTTGCAGGGTTTCGCTCTAGATTTTTTTATTGTCAGAGGATGGTGTCCTTTTAGGTGGGGTATCTGGACAGTGTTGGCCTTCCAGAGTTAGGAAATGACTGCAAGCAAATTCTGCTGGCTGGCACATTCCAAGGTGCAGGACTATGTGCTAAGGGATGCACTGAAGCTCAGTAGTAGTAGCAGAGACTTTGCAGTGACTACACTTGAGTACTGAGGGGTATGTCTTGTATAATGGCTTCTTCATTGCTTCAAAGGTTTTTTGTGTAAGGTGGAAGTATGATTACTCTAGATCAGCCTTTCTCAACCTTCTTGCCCTGGAGGAACCCTTGAAATAATGTTCAGGTCTCAGGGAACCCCTGTGTTTTTAAAAAAATAAATAAATTATTATATCTGCTGCTCATGATACATTAGCATGATCAGTAAGTTGTAGATACAATAGAGGCAGTCCCCGGGTTACGGTCGAGTTCCGTTCCTGAGTTCATCTTTAAGTTGGATTTGTACGTAAGCCGGAACAAGTACCGTAGATTTCGCACTACAGAGCGCACCGGATTAAAAGCCGCTGGCTGTAATTTTAGAAAGAAAATCAATTTTGTACTTGTACAGGCTGCACCGGATTTTAGGCCACAGGAGTCCCACGTTGTAATATGAGATATTTACACAGAAAGATATTACACGTGAGGATTTTTTAACTTTTAATTAAATCCATATGGTAACAAACAAATACATATTGCAAATGCTTTTTTTCGAACCGTGCCTGTAATACGGCTACTTTTAAATATACATACGTATCGGTAACACACAAATTACGTTGCGTATACTTTTTTATTGAACAGTGCACGAACAACATTCCAATATCTCCTAGCGACTGGTAAAAATATATATACTGCAGCCTACCAGGAAAAGTTATTGATCGCCTTTAACTTAAAAGCAGCGTTTTCGATCGGGTCTAATGCCGCTCGCCCCCACCTTCCCGATAATCGCAAACCGGTATTTCGCACAAGACGCGGCGAAACCGGATGTGACGTCTAGCATTCCGGGCTGTAGTACAGAAAACATACTAACAAATGAATTACTAAGCGAAAATATTATAAACTAAATAACTGCCATAAAGGCAGCACAATGCTTTTCTTCGAGTGTTTTCCATGTTGATGAGGGTGAGTACAAATGACTGATTTACAATAATTTAATTGTGAAAGTGCGCTTGATTTATCGTACAATTTCATTGGACCTCTGTGAACTACTCATCAATTTTATTGGTCTACTGTTACGAGGCAAAATGTTTACGAGGCGGCATGAAAAAAAACCATGTATTAGCCGCACCGTAGTAAAGGCCGCAGTGTTCAAAGCTGTTCAAAATGTGGGAAAAAAGTAGCGGCTTAAAATCCGGAATCTACGGTACATTAGGTATTAGTTATTGTCAGTTAGTCAAACGTTTGTCTTAGTATATAGTATATATTTTACCTTTCTATGCATATAAAACACTTAAGAAACGTATGTATTCCAATAATTAAACCACTGCGTTGCTTAGTAATAATTGTAGCTTTCATCGGGGCAGGGCCTTTCACATGCTCCATTATTCTCGCTTTATCCTTTAAAATTGTTCTGATCGTTGACCAACTGTAGCCTAATGCTTTTCCAATAAATGACGACTTTTCACCTCTTTCCTAACACTTTATTTCCACTTTATTTTCAATCGTGATCACTTCCCGTCAATGGAACAGAAACATGGTGGGCAGCGGGTCCCGAGCTCCACTGAGTCCTAAGGACCACCGCACTGAATTCCCCGGGTCCTAAAGTGACAAGTGGGGGCTGTGCTGGGTTTGGGTATTTGATCTTCCACAATATTCCACGTGGGAATTTAAACTGGAGGTGGCAGTGTGGAGGGGTTCTCGAGCCCGGCGCTGATCTCACTGCGTCACCAGTGGACCGGAAAAGGGGGTGGAGTCAGGGTGAACCTTGCTAAGAAAAATTTAAGCCAAATACAAAGTTACACACTCAACACAGCATCATGATCCGACTTAAAATGGCGGACGGCGTCGCAATCTGACTTAAAATGGCGGACGGTGTTCTCCTTCCTCGGTTTGTAAGTATGAGTTGTCCGTAAATCGGATGTTCGTAACTCGAGGAATACCTGTAATCCAAAAATAATTGTCAATGCTCTTTTGAGTAAAGAATGGAATTTTAGCCAATCTTTCTTGAAAAAAGGTAGTTAAGCTTAGCTTATCTTTCTTAAACTTAATCTTTTTCTCTTTCTCTTTCATAAATTCTAAAAACTTGTAAGGCAAGTGTAATAAATTTTCTGTTAAGTAACTGGCTTAAGCCAAAATGGATTTAGTTTTTCTAAAGGTAAGCTGGTAGATAAATGTGTAAATGAAGGTTGTAAATTGATTTTAACAAATGCTATTTACACCGTGAAATTTTATTGAGAATGTTGAATAGTAAAGTTACTGAATGCCATAAGCCAAAGCAATGCAGTTCCTCCAAAACGGACCTTTTGTTTCCAGATATGAAGACAAAACATTAAATATATCTTGGCCTTTGCATGTTTTGGGCAGCTCTTTGCAACAGAAAAGGACTTCTTGAATTTCACTAAAATCTACAAATCTCACAAATGCTTCAACGTAAATGATTTTATCAATAAATGTCGACCTATCACCCTGGATAGAGAAGCTGTTGGTTTTTAGTTTATCTCACAAAACCTCTTCAGCATCATGTCATGTGTCATCAATACATTAACTTATTGTACTTTTGAGAGTGAAAACTTTTCAATTTCTTGTCCTACATTTTACCCACTATAATTTTATATACTAGCATTATTAAATTCTCTCCACTGTGACTTTTCCTGTTCTGGATAATAAGTTCAGCCACTAAATAACTTGCTTCCTGAATCTTTTTACTGACTGTGACTTCATTAACAAAAGCTTCACTCTGTTTGTTTTGAGATTCCAAAGGTCATTTAAAATAATCAGCAATTTTACGTGTCATATGGCTGTGATTTGTAGTTAAGTGTCTTTTCAATTTTGCTGGAACTATTACTGCATTTGTAAGCTGTTTAGCACATTGGATAGGACAACTTGGATCACCAGTCCATGTAAAACCCATTGATAAGTAGCTTTTATTGTAAAGACTTTTTTTGTCTGTTGTTGTACTAGTGCAGTGAAATGACTCAGAAGATTGGACCGTCAGACATTTCTGTGAAACACGAGTTAATAAAATATAAAAAAGAGTGCCACAATAAATGTGTAACTAAATGAGAAAACCACAAAAATTACGAAAACTTAACACAAGTTACTTCCGACCAATACAATTCATTTTTGCAACATTTACAACAACAGCAAAGCGGCAGGCCAGCAGCTGAATCGCGGCATGTAAAAATTCCTTTAGAATGAAAATTTCCCTCCAATTTTCTACTGCGCTTGTTCAGTTTGTTTACTCCCATTAGCCAGTTGGAAGTGTGTAAGGGGAAATTAGGGAAATGATTCAGGAGGGAGAGGCTGACATCACAGCCCAAGCTGGGAGAGTCCATTCAATGCTCAGAAATACTTCAATCTCCTGGTCAGCTCTTCATCCTCCCCTCCGTGCAATATAGAGCTAATCAATTATCAATGGCCTCCTCTATTTCTCATTTCAAAATTGAGAATGAACTCAGTCAAATGAACATGGTTCTACCGTGCACTACCTTACTGGGTTGGAAGACCTCTAACATAATTGCTAACAGGGCTGTTCGATCAATGCCCACCACTGAGTGCTAGCATTGTGTGTTGCGCAAAGTTCAAAAAAACAGTTTTTAAAATCACAATCTCTCTCAGAACCCCTAGCAACCTTTTGTGAAATCCTAGGGTTAATAATAACACAGCGATTATGGTAATATGTTGCCAAACCTTGGTCATCACTCAATCTCAATCCTGAAACTCCATACTCTATTACACTGAGGTAGAACTTTGACCAGAAAAATTGCAGAAGTCCAAGAATGCAGCTTATTACTCTCTTGTGGGGAAATTGGAGATGGGCAACAAATTCTGGCCTTAAGAATAACTCCCAAATCCTAAAAAAAAATTTTCATTTTCATTAAAACAAATAGTGAGTGGCCTCATGAATAATCTCCTTGTTTGAGTTGATCTTACTAATAATTAGACTTGTGCGTTCTCCACAGGCTCCTGGAAATGTAAATAATGTTATTTTTGTCAACAGTAACTTTAAGTTCATTCAAAATATCTATTTATAAAATTGATCAGTTTTTTAATTTGCTGTTGGATTTTCATTACCATATGCTTCGCTAAAGATTCCTAATAAGTATTCTATGAACAATGTAATGTTTTGGCAGTAGATGAATGAAAGACGGCAGTAAATCTGAAGGTTCAGATAGAAGGAATAAAATTGGAACGTTTTATCTGTCACTGTAAGGTGATGTCTCCTTACTGTGCACATCAAGTTCTGTTATTCTGTTTGGTGCCCAGTTTTGCTTAATGTTTTGAAACGAAGAACTGAGTGGTAGCAATAGCAATTAAAACAGATGTTGCTTTGCTACAGAAGCATCAGTAATAGAACCTTAACAGTTTTTACTTTGGCTCCTACTTTCTTCAGACTCTAGAGGTAGCCATGGGCACCCACATGGGTCCTGGCTATGCAGGTCCCCATGGCTACCTCACTGACTGCATAGAACAGTTCCTGTTCCAAGCCTTTCCCAGTAATGCTTCCCAACTCTTCCACTGTAACGTTGTGGATTGCATTGTTGCTGCTTTATGCACCCATACTGAGTTCATCAGTTTCATCAGCTTTGCCTCTAACCTCCACCCTGCCTTTAGATTCACCTGGTCTATTTCAAATACTTCCCTCCACTTTCTCAATCACTCTGTCTCTATCTCTGGAGATGCTGTCAACCAACATCCTTGATAAATCTACTGATTGTAATGATTATCTTGACTCTATCTCTTCCTGCCCTGTCTCCTGTAAAACTACCATTCCCTTTTCTCAGTTTCTTTGCCTCAGCTGCATCTACTCCCAGGATGTGTCTTTCCTTTCCAGGACATCAGATGTTTTAAAGAATGGGGTTTCCCTTCCTCCACTATGATGCTGCTCTCTCTTTGCCAAACATCCATGCTCAACCCATCTTCCCACTGCCTTAACAATGATGGAGTTCCTCTTGTACTTTCCTCCCACCCCATGAACCTCCACATCCAATACATCTTCCTCCGCAACTTCCAAAGGTATCCTACCACTAAAGTGTTTACTTTTCCCTTCTTTCCCCCCCCCCCCCACAACACTGCTTTCAGCAGTGACCACTCTTTCTGTGATTATCTTGTCCATTCGTACCTCCCCCACTAATATCCCTCCTGGCACTTAAGCTCCTCCCTCGCCTCAATTCAGAGACCCAAACAGTTCTTCCAAGTGTGACAACACTTCACCTGCTAAACTTTGCTAATCTGCTGAGATAGTCTATTGAGTCTGGTGCACCCAGTGTGGAGGCCTCTACATTGTTGAGATACATTTTGAGTTGGGGGTGGGGGCTGCTTCATCAAACACTTCCGCTCAATCTGCCAGAAGTGGAACTTCCTGGTGGCCAAACATTTTAATTGCAGTTCCTGTTGTCAGTCTGGGCAGCATCTATGGAAAAGAGTACAGTCGATGTTTTGGGCCGAGATCCTTCAGCAGGGCTGCCTTTAGCTTTTTCCAATTGTCCTAGAGTTTCTATTTGTGTCTTGGTGTACATTTTGTTTATTAATGCTTCAATAAAGTGGCTTGGGGCTTTTTGTTTCCTGCTTTAGAAGTGACATAGAAGCTTTTTGTGCATCCGCTGAAACTAGCTGCATTGGGAGTTCGTCACACATAGGTGGCAATATTCACTGCAGTTGCAACCATTGCCATTTCTAGTTTCTGACCAATGTTTGCTTTCACAGTGAAAATGCTGTATAGGTTTTCAGAGTAAGAACTATGTTAATGATGTAATTACATTGAGGGCAGTGGCATGATGGCTTCCAGTCTGATACAGTAAATCACAGATTCAAACCAGGTGTGAGTGTTTGTGATAGCACCGTGATTGAAATTTATCTGGGTCTTTGTGCATAGTGCTTGCAATCGAAATAATGATATAGTACATTAAACTGCTGATGTGTGCAGATCAAAACAAAGTCTTCCTGTTGCTTCTCAGCTGAAGTAACCGCACTAATTGAACAATGCTGTTTTGAAGAAGCAGAAGGAAGTGGCTTTCTGAAATACAGTGGATTCTGGTTAAATAGGCCATTGGTTAATCAGAACAACTGCTTATTTGGGACAACTCTTAAAGAACAAAAAGTAATTGAGAAAATAACTGGGATTCTTTGTTTATTTAGGGCATTAATTGCGTGCACTTGTGTAGCTGTTGTACACTATATTGTGCTTAGAGTGAATAGTTTTTGAATTGATTCTGCTTAAAGCAAATATACAGGCCCCCTCCTGGTTACAAAGCCTAACTTATGGATTGCCCTACTTACAAACAAGCTCACTCATGAGGTTTCAACTTTACAAAAATAAATAACTTGAGTTTTTAAGTGATTTTTGAAGTGGGCTAATCTTCCCAAACCTTGTAGCAGAATTTCAGAAATGAGCGTGAGGGGAATTGGGTGATTTGTCTGTCAATTGTGCAGCTCTCTGCTACAGAGGCAGTATGAATGGGAATTTCCTCAGTGGGAATGAGTGGCTAGAGCAGCTGTGTTGGTGGTTTGGAGTTCTGTGTGAGAATAGATTTGCAGGTGGTATTTTTAAGGGTCTAGCGGACTATTGGAAGACCAGCAGGATGGGTCTGTGAATTACTGGAGTACTGCAGACATCTTCTACCAGGTGGCAACGGTCTCTCCCCATCTCCTCCACAACAACTCAGGATTGCTCACTGTCAGTCAGATAGAACCTTCCACATGTGCTCTCTATATACCCAGAATATTTGAAACTGTACACCAGGCAGCTATTCAGTGGGGAAAGCACCTGCAGTTTCTAAACTAACCAATCACGATGGAAGCGACTTTTGACAATCGGAGTAATCTATGCCCCCCCCCCCCCCCCACAGGACATTCCACCCCTTGAAAGCTGCAAATGTGTTGAGCCAACCTTCAGACTAGTATGACTTTCATGAACTCCCAAGTAAGCTACATATAAAGCAAAAAGTAAAATACCCAGTACTATAAAGAAGACTTATACAGCCAGATTTGGGAACAGCTTCTTTCCAACTGTGATAAGACTGCTGAACAGATCCTGACCCGGATCTGGATCGTACCTTCTAAATATCCGGACCTGACTTGCACTACCTTACTTTCCCTTTTCTGTTTATTTATGATTTATAATTTACATTTTTATTATATTTACTATTGATTTGTACAGGGAGCACGAAGCACAGAATTAAATATCGCTGTGATGATTGTACACTCTAGTATCAATTGTTTGGCGACAATAAAGTAATCAGGTATATCCCAACAGTCACCCCGAGTCCACCTTTCTCCTTGTGCCCCAAAGGCCACCAGCCCCACCCAAGGCTATAATGGCCAATGAGCTGCTTCTCTTCCCTCTTTCCCCCCCCCCCCCACTTAATCTGCTACACTAACTCTGAGATGTGAGCAAACAGGTGAGTGTTTTTTTTACCTGACCCGTCAGGAATGTAGGTGCAGCGTTCTTGAACAATAACGGTATAAATGACACCTTCCTTTGTGAGCAAGTAATCTAAGGTCATTGAAGTCAGTTCTCGGGACAGTCTGCCTGCATCATGCTGAGAAAGGCTATCACTCAAAGCCTTCTTTCCTTTTGTAATAGCGCTGTTAGTGACCAGCATGGCAATGTGAGCATGCAGGCATAGAGGTGTTATATGTACAGCACCACCTATCAACTACACCATTCTGGAAACATGGGTAGGCTTACAAATTTCATATCCAGTAAGTGCTATTCAGCATCTAACAAGTTCTCAGCTTCACAATGCCATTTGGCATAGACACCAGGATACTGTTCCTGCTCACAGTTGCCATTCACCTTTCACCTAGTACTGGTACTCAACATGCCACTTGCACTAATGCTCTTCGGTGAGGAAATCACTTTAAGAATCAGTACCTTCCATTTCAACAAACGGTACTGGGGGGGGGGGGGGGGATTACCAGCCCTTAATAACCTCAGTGGAGCAAGTGCTTTAAGCCCCTTAAGGCTGTTACCTTACTCTGGGTTGAGGTAGGCTCGAATAGACTATCCTCTCCCAGCTCCCCAAAATAGAATACCGAATTATGAGAAACCAGCTAATTTCCCCCAACAGTCTTTTCGTTATCAAAAGGATTGATATCTGTGGCATCCCTTCCGTGATGTGGTAAGAAGTACTCATACAAATTCAACCATCTGAACCGTGGTCCAGTGTACAACTTCAAACGCCATCCCCAGGACTGTATCTCTCGCCACAAGTTAGCATTCACCACTTTACTGTTCTGTATATAGGGTGATACAAATGCACTTACTTCTGATTAATTACTGGATATTTAGAAAACACAAAAGTAGTACTACTAGAATTGCTCCCCAAAAACTTATTCCCTCTGAAATGTGGGCATTTCATATCCGGAATAAAGTTGCCCAAATTTCTACCCCATCAACTCAAATTTCATATGGCCAGAATGAAAAGTGAGTTATCCCTAAAACGAATTGCATGGGGAAACAAGTAACAAAATAGCAGATTAAGACACAATAAACATATCACAGACTAAACAATCACAAGAAATAAAGTAACTGATTAGAACAGGGGTGGGCAAACTTTTTGACTTGTGGGCCACAAAGGGTTCTAAAATTTGACAGGGGGACCGGACCAGGAGCAGATGGACGGAGTGTTTTGGTAATAAACCTCATAAGAGAAAATAAAATATCATGGGATATGTAGAAAACATGTGCTTTAATTTCAATTGAAAATGAACAAATGCATTACAACAAAATATCTGTCTTTGAAGTCCCATGGTATTTAGCTATTTATTGAAATGACTTTTAAAACACTGAAAATTAAATGAATAAAATACAGCTTTTTTTAATAGTAACAGTTATTATTTTAAAGCACTGAAAATTCTGTTATCCTTCAAGATATTATCATCATCACTCTCCTCCTGACTGTCTTTATTTCAAAAACGGTAGGAGATGCAGGTCTACTTGTCCTGCTCCTTCTTATTCAATTGTCCCCTGTGCCAAAACTCAACAACGACCAGCACAAGGACAGAACAGTGACAGCGCGCCAGTATGCGGAGCGCGTTATTTGATCTGGAGCGCATTTTTTATTTTGAGAACGTACGTGCACCTGCGCACTACTCATGTCCATCACTTAACAGAAATGACATGTAACATGTAAGGCTTATTGAAAAAAATATTTTCAAATGCATTTTTTTACATAACACAACGAAGAAACTTATTTTTAATTTCAGTGGGAA
Organism: Hemitrygon akajei; assembly: GCF_048418815.1. Lineage (NCBI taxonomy): Eukaryota > Metazoa > Chordata > Chondrichthyes > Myliobatiformes > Dasyatidae > Hemitrygon > Hemitrygon akajei. The sequence continues at coordinate 6,888,605 of NC_133137.1, read as the reverse complement.
CAGTGGTGTTGGTCTCCCTTTTTAGCCAGCGCATCAAAGTCTGGATTTAGTTTTGTTGTGGCGATTCTCAGGATGGATCTGAGGTGTTGGTCAGTTAACTTGGATCTGTGGCTGGCTTTGTTGATGTTCATGACGCTGAACGCCTGTTCACACAAATAGGTCGAGCCAAACAACGCCAGCATCTTCTGTGCCGTCCTCCGGAGGTTTGGAAACACCTCTTTACCAAGTGAAGCATAAAAGTCATTCAGTTTAAGAGAGTTGAACTTCTCTTTTAAGACGGGGTCAGACTGAAGGTCGATCAGTTCCAGCTGTAGCTCCTCTGGTGCTGTTTCAGGATCTTGTGACGGGACAGGCCACCAACTGAAGTGACTTGTCAATTTTTTCAAAATCAGAAAAGCGACGGCAGAATTCTCTGTGCAGCGCATCCAGTGACTCGCTGTATTTTTTCACATTTGCGCCGGCCTCTTCCAGCGTGGCTAGTGTGGGAAAATGAGTGAATAACTTATTCAAAATTTGCCTGGAGAAAAAAGCCAGCTTGGATTTAAAGGCTTTCACGTTTGTGTACATGTCAAGCACAAACTGATCCTTCCCCTGTAGCTTCACGTTCAGTTCATTCATGTGTGAAAATATATCCACAGCAAACGCAAAGTCACAAAGCCAGCTCTTGTTGCTCAGCTCAGGAAATTTGCCGGCCTTCCTCAGTAACTCCAAAAATGCACCGATCTCCTCTTTGAGCTCCCATACTCGTTGAAACACTTTGCCCAAACTTAACCAGCGGACACGGGAGTGATAAAGTAGGTCCTGGTGATCCGCATCGGTTTCCTCCAGGAACGTGGTGAACTGACGGTGCTGAAGTCCCCTTGCACGTATAAAGTTGACAAGTTTTATGACAGGATTCACAACATGATTCAGCTGTAATACCGATTTACATAGAGATTCCTGGTGGATGATGCAGTGAAGGAAAATAACATCCTGGTCAGGATTTTCATCTTTCACTTTATTCTGTATTCTCCTCAGCAGGCCGACATTTTTCCCTGTCAAATTAGGAGATCCATCTGTGGTGACGTTGATAAGTTTACTCCAAGGAAGCTTCATATTTTCGATGATAGCAGACACCCGGTCATACAAGTCCTCTCCCCGTGTTTTTCCTTTCAGAGACTCCATTGTCAAAAACTCCTCCATTATTTCAAAAGTATTGTTAATTCCTTGGATAAAAATGAGGAGCTGAGCAGTGTCTTTTACATCGTTGCTTTCATCCAGTGCTAATGAATATAACGTGAACGACTCTGCCTTTTTATTTAAGTCGCTGGTTATATCTTCATCTATCAGTTCCACACGGCGAGTCACTGTCCTGTGTGATAAACTGATTTTTTCAAATTTGTCTTTGCTCTCCGGACACAATACACCTGCTGTCTCCACCATACATTCTTTTAAAAACTCGCCTTCAGACAGAGGCTTGCTGGCCTTTGCTAATTTGAATGTCAGCATAAAACTCGCCTTGGTACTTGACTCATGAATGGCAGTTTGACGGTGAAAAAAATTTAGTTGAGCCTGTAAATTAGCTGCCAACCTCTGAGCATTAGCTTCCCGTTCTTTCGTTGACTGGTTGCTAGCATAGTTGGCATGTTTTGTGGCAAAGTGACGGCTGATATTATATTCTTTAAAAACCGCCACAGTCTCTTGGCATATCAGGCATACAGCAGTTGATCGGTGTTCGGTAAAAAGATATTTAGTTGTCCACTCCTTATTAAACACCCAACATTCTCTATCCACTTTTCTTTTCTTAGCTCCACTCATCTTTACAGAAGGGGTGAGAGGTCAAAGAGTAAAGCGCAAATGTGGAATAATACGCTGCACCTCAACAAAGGTCAATGTATATAGAGTGCGTCATCTATTGGGAAAATGCCAGAATTGTGGGGAAAAAAACGTTAACAAGGTTTATTAATATAATTTCATCAAGTTCTGCAGGCCGGATTAAAAAGCTTAACGGGCCGCATATGGCCCCCGGGCTGTAGTTTGCCCATGCCTGGATTAGAACATAAAATGCCAAGCCCAGGCTGTACTCCTTTTCTTAACTTTGTATGGAGTGGCAACAATTTAGCATGCTGTTTGTTTGTGGGAGATTAACTGTTATCAGAGAACAACTGAGCAGAAAGAAGCCCAGCATATACAGAGTCTCTTAAAGGCTAAGTAAATGTGTACATGCGGATGTGACCATACCTCCAATTTCTCCACATTCAATTCATTCACACTCTACAGGAAATGCAGATTGAATGACCTTCTCCCTACAACAATGAGGTATGAATGTACTAGCCAGCTCCCTCGCCCTGATTCTGTTGAGCATTAGACTTTCTCTTGCTTCCCTGGCCAGTACTTCCAACACATTGCATAGAGGGTGGTGGTGGGAGCCCCATTCACCTGCTCCACCAAGATTCCAGCTTTGAGTAATGTTAAAAATATTTCTTAACAGAATAAGTTGAATATCCCCACTTCCCACAATAAAAAAAAACATGTCTACCATATGCTAACGTAAGAGAAATGGTCTTGTTTAAATTTTTTTTTGTTGTTAAACATGGCTTATGCAGTACCTGTACGCTGAACAATGTGATCCTTGAGCTTGATGGTTTTTAGTTAGAGTTGAAATATCTGGTTCAAGTTGTGACAGTAAACACCTTGAGTACCCATGCATAATAATGTCCAAGCATTTGTTTTTGAGTATGTGGTTCACTGCACTGAAGCCTCTTTCAACAAGGTAGGAGGATGAAAATGCAATGAAGAGCAGTTTGGCTCTTCCCCAAAGACCAGGAAACTTTGTATGACAGTGTAGCCACATAACACAAAAGCTGACATTTTTTTGAAAAGCTTTTTTTTTGCTTCATTGTTCAGGATTTCTTCCAAGCTCTCTTCCTGTTCTTCCATCTTGCAAAGAAATGGGTTAATTACCCAGTCTGGAATTTCCAGATCAATCAAATCCTTGAATCGATTCTGAAAGTTCTTTTTTAGTGACTGCAGGTGTAAGCAGTACTCTTGCAAACCACTGTCAGTGAGAGAGTTCCATACTTTCCATGCAGGGAAGCTTTGAGAACATTCTTCACCCTATGTTTTGCTTGTATACTTGCTATTTTCCTATTAAAAATGGACATTGTACTTTTTGCCTGGATTAAATTGAAATTCTCACCCTGCAATTTCATATTTAGAATGTTCATTTTGTCATACAGATTGGCTAGGTAGAAGTTCAGTCTCCACGTAGAAGTTCAATATTGCTTCCCAAGCAAAAATTCAGCCCTTCAGATGGAGCACCATCTGTTGCACAGAAACAATGTTCCAAATCACAATATTTTTATCCTCAATATACATTTTGGGCTTGCCATAGATTGATTCTCTGATTATTGTTTTTCTCTTTTTACAAAAGAGAATCTCTTAAACTTTTCCATTTTTGAAAACCGTACAAGTGCCGTTAGCAATGCCTTGTTGTCTTGCACAGTTGACTCATCCAGTTGTATCCAAACATTTTTTTTGTCACTGCATAGCTCAGTGCCTTCACTCATTTTGTCAATATGACCAGCTACAGAGTTTCTACTCAGAGGAATTGATTGTAAAGTACTGGTATCCATTTTAAGAACAATGGTGAGCACTTCTGATACAGTAGACATTATTAATCTTTCACCAGTTATGAGATTTTCCACACTTCGCTATCGTTTTGGAAATGTTATAAGAAGCAATGAACCCCTGTCAAGGTAATTTTTAGCTTTCTAGGCAAACGACTCGAGTGTTTTTTCAAATGCTTTATTTTCTGGAACTGAATAATATCCTAAGTAGCCTTTTCAGGATACTGCAATCTCAATGGTTTCATGGCTTCATTAGACAGTACGGTATTACAAATAAGATGCGTGGCATCGCTGATCTGATGGGAACGGAATAAAGCAATGCTTCAGTTATGTAAAATTGTGTTGACACACTTTCATAGTTTCTTTTTCTTAGCAGGATTAGAATGTAAGGCTTCACCACCTTCAGGCTCACAGAGATCATGCCGTATATATTTATCCATCATTAATGGGGCTAAATTTAAAAATTAATACGAACTGGGAATGCTAATCGGATGTCGATGACGGCAACTAGTTGACGCGGATCGAATGCAGATAACACGCAAAGGAATTGCGAGGTGAAGATGAAGACGATCACAATAGCAAAATTATGATGACAAGGATTCAGATAGGAATCTGAATGTTAGGATAAAGCTGGTGTTCGACAAGCTACCTTTATGCTATTCCAGTTAGTGCAATTCACCAATTACGTTAGGTTTCATAATCCCCAAAGATGTCTCTTGACCACACGCATGAAGCTGCGGTCGCTTTGAACACCTCAGGAGGAATCCTTGGTCAGCAGGTTCACTGGCTTTATTTCACCATTTGGTTCTGGCCAGCACTGTATTGTTGCACAACCTGTTTTCCGTAGATCTGTGGAGAAAGTTGAGAGCGGTGTACTTGCGTTCCCAAATGTTAAATTGCATGAATTTGCTCCGTGCCATGAGTCAAGGGGAATTGTTGAACACTCTAGTTTCTAATTTATGCATCCCCAATTAATGTCTGTTTGATTGCGAAGGCTGGCTGACATTGCTGAGTTTCGGATGTGTTGTGACAATGAGGGCTCACCATCTAGAGAGCTGTGTTTATTCCTGTGTTCCAGTGCCTCATTCTTTTTTTTTTGGTAGAGCAGGCACTTCTTCAATGATCGGTCTAGTGTCATGCTGCTTACCACCCCACCTCCACCTGAAGACTTCAATTTCCATTCCCCTCATGCCCCCTTAGGACACATAACTGTTCCTGTTGGGAATTACTGCTCTAAACCTTGTAATAATTGAATCACTACTTGTAGGATGACCAGCAGCTGGTGCTATTAAAGACAGCACTACCTTTTTTATTTGGAAAAACTGCTGCTGTAACCATAGAAATTTAGAAAGCATACAGCACAATACGGGCCCTTTGTCCCATAAAGCTATGCTGAACATATCCCTGTCAAGTCACTTTTTATTGTCATTTTGACCATAATTGCTGGTACAGTACACAGTAAAAACGAGACACTTTTTCAGGACCATGGTGCTACATGAACAATACAACAACTACACTTACAACTACCTGGGCTTTACCCATAGCCCTCTATTTTTCTAAGTTCCATGTAGCCATCCAGGAGTCTCTTAAAAGACCCTATTGTTTCCGCCTCCACTGCCGCCAGCAGCCCATTCCACGCATTCACCACTCTCTGCATTTTTTTTTTATTACCCCTGACATATCCTCTGTACCTGCTTCCAAGCACCTTAAAACTACACCCTCTTGTGCTAGCCATTTCAGCCCTGGGGAAAAGCCTCTGACTATCCACGCGATCAATGCCTTTCATTATCTTGTATATCTCTATCAAGTCACCTCTCATCCTTCGTCGCTCCAAGGAGAAAAGGCTGAGTTCACTCAATCTATTCTCATAAGGCATGCTCCCCTATCCAGGCAACATCATTGTAAATCTCTGCACCCTTTCTGTGGTGTCCACATCCTTCCTATAGTGAAGTGACCGGAATTAAGCATAGTACTCCCAAGTAGGGTCTGACCAAGGTCCTATATAGCTGCAACGTTACCTCTAGGCTCTTAAACTTAATCCCACAGTTGATGAAGGGCAATGCACCGTATGCCTTCTCAACCACAGAGTCAACCTGTGTAGCAGCTTTGAGTGTCCTATGGACTTGGACCTCAAGATCCCTCTGATCCTCCACACTGCCAAGAATCTTACCATTAATACTGTATTCTACCATCATATTTGACCTACCAAAATGAACCACTTCACACTTCTCTGGGTTGAACTCCATCTGCTACTTCTCAGTCCAGTTTTGCATCCTATCAATATCCTGTTGTAACCTCTGACAGCCCTCCACACTATCCACAACACCCCCAACCTTGGTGTCATCAGCAAATTTACTAACCCATCCTTCTACTTCCTCATCCAGGTCATTTATAAAAATCACGAAGAGTAAGGGTCCCAGAACAGATTCCTGAGGCACACCACTGGTCACCAACCTCCATGCAGAATATGACCCATCTACAATGACTGTTTGTCTTCTGTGGACAAGCCAGTTCTGGATCCACAAAGCAATGTCTCCTTGGATCCCAAGCCTCCTTACTTTTCTCAATAAGCCTTGCATGGGGTACCTTATCAAATGCCTTGCTAAAATCCATATACACATATCCATGTGTCCTATCATTCCAGAAGTTAATTCAATGTCCTCTGGTGGGCTACCACTATTATAGTATAATTCTCTGATAAGAGCTCATTGGCTTAGAACTTTAATGCCCCCTTCTATTATGCTCTATTCCAGTTGGGGTTTTAAATTCCATTTAGTAAGAGTGGGATGCCCAAGTTTAACTGTAGCTGTTACTCGACTCATGATGAAATATGCTCAGGAAGCAAGCAGTATTCTCGGCATTATTAATTGCATATTGGGATGGTAGGCTTCTTAATGCATCCATCTCTTTGTTAAATAGGATAACCTCTGCATCCCATATTCTCTGTAACCATTTGGCCAAAGACTTAACAGGCTTTAGTCTGTACCTGCCCACTAAACTCCCTAATCCTTAGCGGAGAATTCTCTGACCTCTCTTGTCTCAGAGACCCATTATACCATTCCCCACAAGTTCCTGATCCTCCTTCCCCTTGCCCGCCACCCCCCCCCCCCCCCCAGGAAGAACTCATGACCTGATGTGTTCCCCTCCCCCCCCCCCCCCCCGTGGCATTTACATTTTCTGTGTTCATCTTCTTTCTCTTGCAACTAAGTGTGTACAGGATGTCATTTAATCATGGTCTGGTTAATATTGCAGTGACTCCGACAGTGAATTGGAGCGACTGAAGGAAGCAGTGGTTTCGGGCAACGACTTGCTTCAGCAGAGTTCCATCATTGGTAATCAGCCAGAGACAAATTGTGATGAAGGCCCCACTCGGGACAAACACAAAGAAAAGAAAAAGAAAAAGAAAAAGCTGGCTGTTGAAGGTCGGAACGATTGGAAAGGGGATGAGGTAGAAGTTTTAAAAAGAAAATCAAAACAGAAGTGGCAAATTCTAGAAAATGGACACAAACAAACTGAATTTCCTGATGAAACTCTTAAGGGGCAAGGACACCACTTAAAAGCAGAAGATGCTGATGTTGAAAGAAGAAAGAAGAAAAGAAAGAAACCAAAGAATGACAAACCTGTACCCAAAATTCATAAGAAAGAAAGAGTTGTGGTGGCAGATCAGCTATGACAGCTTTCCATGTTCATTGAGGGGACTTCACTTATTTCAAAGGACAGTGCTCACTCTAGGTGATATTTTTGAAACTACTATTTGGTTAATTACTTTGAAATAATATGAATCTCCAAATGAGAAAAGAAAGCAAAGATTTTTCTTTTTTGCATCCTGCCATCTAGCCCTAGGGAAAAGGTCTTTCATTGCAGATCTTTTGGACTGATTCAATTGAATTGTGTATAATGAAATGTCACTTGAAAGAACTGTGACTCTGGAGCTCGTTGTTCCATGTATCTCCCATTATCTGCCTGAAAAGATAATGGTTCCTTTATTCATTGCTGTGTCAAATTGGTCTGATCTATGTTTGAAATTTGAACTGCAGCTATTTTGGTTTATTTTTGAATCTCGAGTTTTTTGCTTTCATTTTTAATTATTTTGACACTTGTGATTTAAATACTGACTCAAAGAAACTTTGTCTATTTTAATTTTGTTGTCTTGCTGTTAATTCTTAATTAGTTTGTTTACCACCACTTTACCAGTGTTCTGGTTTCTTTCTCAATATATCATGGGTATAAAACAATGCATTTATTTTAAAAAAAAAATCAATTTCTTTGCAGCAACACATCAGGTGGTGCAGATAGCATGGAAATTGCAAAAACAAAACTTCAACTGCTTTGCCCAACTGCTCTGATTCCCAAGATAAGTTGCTGTATGAAAAATAGCTTGAATCAGTATGCTACAGTCTCTGCCATTCGTCACATTTGTGCTTTCGACGCCTCTCCTTTCCAGTGCTCTGGCCAGGCTTTAAATCTTCATGTGAGGACAGAGAATGAGGTTCAGCAACCACATAAAATGTGTATCTAATTATGTACGTGCTAAACTTGAGTGATAGTCCATTTCAGCCAAGTGCAGTAGATAGCAGTCAGAAGTGGATGCTTCCCCTTTGTTTATTTTAATAAATAAAATGTATTTAGATTTATTTATTAAATGTACAGTGAAATATGTTATTTGTGTTAAGAAGCAACACAGCCATGGACATGCTGGGTAGCCCATAAATGTCACCATACATTCCTGCACCATCATGCACGGCAGAACACGTAATATACCAAGCAACAAAGTAACATCTGATAATATATGTATTCTGCATTCTCACAACTAAATGAATCCTTGGAATAGAGAAATTAGAGTTCAGTCCTCGTATTGTCTAATGACCTGCTCTTTGGAGGTTTGGTGATACAGAGGGACAGAAGGAGGCTTGTATGGAACATACCAATGTGAAGAATGAGCTGCACATGAGAGGAACTTGCATAAGAGCTAGATTAGGCTATTGGTCAGGTCTTGCCATTCAATAAAGTGATGGCTGACCTCATGTTTCATTTTTCTCTCCTTATAGGTGCTTCCAACTTGCAAGTGTTTACAGCTAATAAAATAGTAGGTTTTTAATATCTAATTGTTGACAAATTATCTGAAGCTACTGTAGTAGGCAGGTTCTTAACTGGATGATTATTTCCTGTTATGCCATAACATGAGATGTGTCAAAATTACTTGCTGTTTTGCTTTCTACCTTAAGAAATGTTTTCTTTTAAGAAGTAAAAGGCAAACTGGTCCCTTGTCCAGACCAGCTAGAGTTTTTGGTGTGTGTAATTAGCTGATCATGCTTTCCATTACAGTAGGACATTAACACATTCATTTGTTTAGAGCTGGGATTTCTCTGGCAATTCAGATTAAAAAGCCCCTGGATAAATTCCTGGTACATAAATTTCTCTAGGGATAAAATTAGGTTAAAGACATTCAAATCATTTTACTTGGTCTATTTTAGTGAAGCTATTAATTATTTTCATTGAGAGAAAATCTTTGTCAAAGGGTAGTGACAGAAATTTCATTATTTATGTCTGATAGAACTGTACAGGCACTTCGATCCATCATGCCTGCACCAAACATGATGTCAAATTAAAACTAAATATTTTCTGCCTGTACCTGATCCATCTTACCCCATTCCCTGCATCTGATCTTCCCTGTACAGATATTTATCAATGTTGCCATGTAGGGGTTATAAAAAAAAAACTTTGAGGTATGTGAACAGCTTTAAGAGGATATATACTGTCAGTTGTAAACTTTTGTAACCTCACGAAGTAAAATTAACTCTATATTTTTGTTCCATTGAAAATAACTTTTGTCTTGGTTGAACATACTGGAATGTAGTTTAGTTAATTGCAACCTGCATTCCCATCCTCACACCAAACCCTCAGACAAATGGCGGACTGACCTCTAGCTTACTGACATCAGGTGACAACTCTCAGACTCTTTCTCCGTGAAAAGGACCCTACTTGGGATCTTCAGGATATTATCTCCAACACCATCCACGAGCCTCATCAACTTTGGAGATCTTCCTTCCACGGCCACCAACCTCTCTTTTCCCTTATATCCACACTGCTTGTTTCTACTACCTACCCAAGATATACAAACCTGACTGTCTGGGTAGGCTCTTGGTTTCTGCCTGCTCCTGCCTTGCTGAACTTGTTTCCACATGCCTTGACTCTATTCCACTTGGTTCAGTCCTTCCCATCTAAATCAGTGATACTTCACATGCTTACGATCTCCTTAACCACTTTCAATTCCCTGACTCTGATTATCTCATTTTCACCATGGCTGTCCAGTCCCTATACACTTCTATCTCCCATCAAGAAGGCCTTAAAACTTTTCTTTTCTCTCAAAAACAAACCTGAACAGTCCCCACCACCGCCACCACCACCACCCTCTGTTTGCTGGAACTAGTCCTTGCACTTAACAATTACTCCAGATGTAACTCTGGGCATCCACATTGAGCCCAGCTATGCCTCCTTTTTGTTGGCTACACAGAACTGTACATGTTCCAAACCTGCTGGTAATGCTCCCCAACCCTTCCTGCGCTATATTGAGATTGCATTGGTGCTGCTTCGTGCACCCATTGCTGAGCTCGTCAATTTAATCAACTTTGCCTCAAACTTCCACCCTATCCTTAAATCCATAGGAAAAACTACAGCACAATACAGACCCTTCAGCCCACAATGCTGTTCCAAACATATTTACTTTAGAAATTACCTGGGTTATCCATAGCCCTCTATTTTTCTAAGCACAATGTACCTATCCATGTGTCTCTTGAAAGAGCCTATTGTATTCGCTTCCACCACCTATTCCATGCACCCAATACCTTCTGTACGTACTTCTAAGCACCTTAAAACTCTGTCCTCTTGTGTTAGCCATTTCAGGCCTGGGAAAAAGCCTCTGACTATCCATACGATCAATGCCTCTCATCTTATACACCTCTATCAGGTTACCTCTCATCCTCTGTCACTCGAAGAAGAAAAGGCCAAGTTCACTCAACCTATTCTCATACTGCATGCTTGCCAATCCAGGCAACATCCTTGTAAATCTCTTCCACATCCTTTCTATAGTTTCCACATCCTTCCTGTAGAGAGGTGACCAGAAATGAGCACAGTATTCCAAGTGGGGTATGACCAGGGTTCATTGCCTCTCTGCTCTTGAACTCAATCCCATGGTTGATGAAGGCCAATACACCATATGCCTTCTTAACCACAGTCAACCTGCGCAGCAGCTTTGAGTGTCCTATGGACTCAGACCCCAAGATCCCTCTACACTGCCAAGAGTCATACCATTACTCTGCCATTATATTTGACCTACCACAATGAACCACCTCACACTTATCTGGGTTGAACTCCATGTGCCACTTCTCAGCCCAGATTTGCATCCTATTGATGTCCTGCCGTAACGTCTGGCAGCCCTCCACACTATCCACAACACCCCCAACCTTTGTGTCATCAGTAAATTTACTATCTACCCCCGACTTCCTCATCCAGATCATTTATAAAACTGACGAAAAGAAGGGGTCCCAGAGCAGATCCCTGAGGTACATCACTGGTCACCTTCCTCCGTGCAGAATATGACCCTTCTACAACCACTCCTTGCCTTCTATGTGCAAGCCAGTTCTGGATCCACAAAGCAATATCCCCTTGAATCCCATGCTTCCTTACTTTCTCAATAAGCCTTGCATGAGATACCTTATCAAATGCCTTGTTGAAATCCATATACACTACATCTACTGCTCTACATTCATCAAGATGTTCAGTCACATCCTCAAAAACTTCAATCAGGCTCATAAGGCACGACCTGCCTTTCACATAGCCATGCTGACTATTCCTAATCATGTTATGCTTCTCCAAATGTTCATGACTCCTGCCACTCAGGATCTTCTCTATCAGCTTACCAACCACTGAAGTAAGACTCAGTAGCCTGGGGTATATCTTGTCTAGTCCCAGTGACTTATCCAAGTTGATGCTTTCCAAAAGTTCCAGCACATCCTCTTTCTTAATATCTACATGCTCAAGTTTTTCAGTTCGCTGTAAGTCATCCCAACAATCACCAAGGTCCTTTTCTATAGTGAATACTGAAGCAAAGTATTCATTAAGTACCTTCTGTGGTTCCTTATACCCTTTTCCACTGCACACTTGATTGATCCTATTCTCTCACATCATATGCTCTTGCTCTTCACATACTTGTAGAATGCCTTGGGGATTTCCTTAATCCTGCTTGCCAAGGCCTTTTCATAGCCCTTTCTGGCTCTCCTAATTTCATTCTTAAGCTCTTTCCTGCTAGCCTTATAATTTTCTAGATCTCTTTCATTACCTAGTTTTTTGAACTCTTCGTAAGCTTTTCTTCTTGACTCTTTTTTCAACTGCCTTTGTACACTACAGTTCCTGTACTCTACCATCCTTTCCCTGTCTCATTGGAATGTACCTGGGCAGAACACCACACAAATATCCCCTGAACATTTGCCACATTTCTGCCGTACATTTCCCGGAGAACATCTGTTCTCAATTTATGCTTCCAAGTTCCAGCCAGATAGCTTCATATTTCCCCTTACTCCAATTAAACACTTTCCTAATTTGTGTGTTGTATCCCTCTCCAATGTTATAGTAAAAAGAGATATAATTGTGATCACTATCTCCAAAATGCTGTCCTACTGAGAGACCTGACACCTGACCAGGTTCATTTCCCAGTACCAGATCAAGTACAGCCTCTCCTCCTATGTAGGCTTATCTACATTATGTGTCAGGAAACCTTCCTGAACACACTTAATAAACTCCACCCCATCTAAACCCCTCGCTCTAGGGAGATGCCCATCAGTATTAGGGAAATTAAAATCCCCCATCACAACAACCCTGTTATTACTGTGCTGTTCCAGAATCTGTCTCCCTATCTGCTCCTGGATGTCCCTGTTACTATTGGGTGGTCTATAAAAAACGCCCAGTTGAGTTATTGACCCCTCCCTGTTTCTAACTTCCCCCCACAGAAACTCAGTAGACAATCCCTCCATGACTTGCTCCTTTTCTGCAACCGTGACACTACCTCTGATTAACAGTGCCATGCCCCACCTCTTTTGCCTCCCTCCCTGTCTTTTCTGAAACATCTAAAACTTGGCAGTCTAAGTATCCATTCCTGCCCCTGAGCCATCCAAGTCTCTGTAATGGGGACAGTTTCATAGCTCCAAGTACTAATCCACGCTCTAAGCTCATCCGCTTTATTCATAATGCTTCTTGCATTAAAATAGACACATCTCAAACCATCAGTCTGAGTGCATCCCTTCTCTATCCTCCCTCTCACAAACTTTCTACATTTGTGAGCTAACTACCGCTTCCTTCGTCTCTTCAGTTCCGTTCGCACACCCCAGCATTTCTAGTTTAAACTCTCCCCTATAGCCTTAGCAAACCTCCCTGCCAGGATATTGGTCCCCCTTGGATTCAAGTGCAACATGTCCTTTTGTACAGGTCACGCTTGTCCCAAAAGAGGTACCAATGATCCAAAAATCTGAAACCCTGCCCCCTGCTCCAATCCCTCAGCCATGCATTTATCCTCCCCCTCACTCTATCCCTAAACTCACTGTTGCATGGTCCATTTCTGACACCTCTCTTCCCTTTCTCAATCTCCGTCTCCAATTCTGGAGTCAAACTGATTTACTACCAATAACTTTCATGAACCTACAGACTCCTTTGGCTATCTTAACCTCTACGCACCTTGTAAAAAATGCTGTTTCCTTTTCTCAGATCCTTTGTCTTCGCCACATCTGTTCCAAGGATGAGGCTTTCCTTTCCAGGACATCAGAGATGCCCTTCAAAGAACATGGTTTTCCTTCCTCCACCATTGATGCTACCTTAACTGTATCTCCTCCATTTCCCAAATGTGTCCTCAGCCCATCTTCCCACTGCCTTAAAATTCCTCTCATCCTCACATACCACACCATGACCCTCCATATCCAGCACTTATTCTCCACAACTTCCGCCATGCCCAACAGGACCCTTCCACCAAAAGTATCTTTACCTCTCCCCCCCACCAACCTCACTACTTTCCACAGGGATCCCTCCCTTTGAGCTTCCCTTATCCATTCAACCCTCCCCACTAATCTCCCCCCAGCACTTATCCCTGCAAGCAGAAGAAATGCTACAGCTGTATATTCACCTCTATTCAGGGCCACAAACAGTACTTCCAGGTGAGGCAATACTTCACGTGCACATCTGTCGGGGTTGTCTACTGCTCCTGATACAACTTCCTCTAGACTGATGAGACCTGGTGTAGACTGGGGGACCTCTTTGTCGAGCACCTATGCTCCATCCACAAAGTACTGGATTTTCCAGTGGCCAGCCTTTTTAATTCCAGTCCGCACTCCCATTCTTATATGCCTCCTCTGCCACTACGATGAGGTTGGAGGAGGAACACCTCATTTTCCATCAACATGGGTTTCCCCAACTTTCGCTAATTTTTCTCTTTTCCCCTTCCCACTTCTTCTTTTCTTCACTCTGGCCACCCTCTTACTACTTCTCCTCACCTAACACCTCCCCATGGTGTCCCTTCTTCCTTTTCTATGGTCCCCTGTCCTACCAGGTTCCTTTTTCTCCAGCACTTACCTTTTACACCTTTCATATCCCAGCTTCTTATTTTATCCCTTCCCCCATCCACCTGGATTCACCTCTCACCTCTAGTTGGTACTCCTTCCCCTCCCCCACCTTATTCTGGCTTCTTCCCCCTTCCTTTCCAGTGCTGGTGAAGGGGCTCTACCTGCAATGTTGACTGTTTATTCATTTCCATCGATGCTGCCTGACCTGCTGAGTGTCTCCAGTATTTTCTTTGTGTTGAAACGTACATTCCAACACCCCCCCCCCCCCCCTTATAGTTTGGCTTGAAATATCCTTTATTTATCCTTTGCCTGGATAGAATGGTTTCTGTAATTTTTTTTGTGGGTTTACCCAGTTGAGGGACCTGTTCAAGCTTCTGATGTAGCAGTGTATCGCCTTTGTTGATATGGTGACTAAACCAGGACGTTGAATTTACCTGTGCTCTTTTTCTGAAGACACAAGCTCTTGCTGTGATTCCGCAAGTGACAGCTGCCATCCACATTTCATTCTTCTACCGTAAGTGATAAAGAGCTTGCTGGGACTTGAATATAATACAGTAAAACAGAAGTGAAAGTGTCATTATATTGTCAAAATACTCAGCATGTCCAGGGGCTTGGGGATAATTTTTTTGCCTTCTGGAAGAGCAATTTGACATATAACCCCGTTAAATACTGACAATTTTTGGTAGCTATATTCTTGTCAAATAATACTACTCATTTGTTACAACTGTTCCTTGAATTTTAATCATATTAAATTATTCATGTTAAAAATATGGTTTGAAGTGGTGTGGTCCCAGTATTTAGTGTTGCTAACATCCAGCTCTCGTAGCTGCCTGGTGCTAAGACTCTTGCCTATTATCAAATGGCAGAAAAGGTCAAAATCTGAATAAATGAGGCGAGACTGTAGTCATAGAAATCTACAGCACAATGTAGAGTAGGATCTACTCTAGAAATAGTCTAGAATTTCAGTACCACATAGCCCTCTATTTCTCTAAGCTCCTTGTACCTATCTAAGAGTCTCTTAAAAGACCCTATTGTATCCACCTCTATCACCATTGCTGGCAGTGCATTCCATGCACCCACCACTCTCTGTGTGAAAAACTTACCTCTGATATCCCCCTTGTATCTACTTCCAAGCACCTTAAACTATGTCCCTTGTGTTAGCCATTTCAGCATTGAGAAAAAAGGTACCTCGGACAACTTTTTTTGTGCAAAGGTTAGTGAGAATATGCTATGAGCTGCCAGAGGAAGTGGTTGAGGCAGGTATTTGGGTACATGGAGTGGCAGAGCTTAGAGGTATATGGGCCAAACCACAGGATGTTACATTTAGCTGGGTGGGTACAGTGGTCAGTATAGGCTCATTGGGCAGAAGGGCCTCTACCCATGCTGTGTTGCACTCATTTTATGGAGGCCAATGAGTAAGTGCAGCAGGCAATATGATGCCCATTGTTGTGAGCAGATTTGAACCATAGAATAAAATGATCACTTCTATGTGGCCCAAGTGAGGCTGCATCTGGAGTATTGTGTATGATTTGGGTCACATTACCTAAGAAAAGATGTACTTGCCACAGAGGAAGTTCGGTAATTCGTTAAGCTGGTTTCAGGAATGGAGTACTCTACATACTGAGAATGCATGGCCCATATTCTCAGGAGTTTAAAAGAACAAGTCCTGATGAAGGGTCTCGGCCTGAAACTTTGATTGTTTACTCCTTTCTATGGATGCTGCCTGGCCTGCTGAGTTCCTCCAGCACTTTGTGTGTGTGGCTTAGATTTACAGCATCTGCAGATTTTCTCTTGTTAAAAGAATGAGATCAGACTAGATGTGGAGAACTTATTCCCCAGGTTGAGGAGTCTTAAGACCTTGGGGTGTAGTTTTAGAATAAAGGCCTTTTCTTGGGCAGATAAGAAAATGATTCTGTCAAGAAGACTTTGCTATGAAAGTTCAGTTGTATTCATTCAAGGTGATGATCAATGGGGATTGGGGATTCTACTAAAGGAAATGGGTGGCAGTGTGGAGACATGTCTCTACCAAAGGAGGTGTAAGGAGCTCCTTTCCTCCTAGCCATTAGGCCACCCTTGGGCCAGGAGTAGCACCTGCTTGTTACCACAGTAAAAAATAAAGCCCAAAGCTTGTTACCATTGAGGAATGGTGCAGCCAAAGCCATGTAGGTGGTAGCTTCCATCAAGTTCAAAAGGAAGTGATGTGAGAGACTGTAGTTCCCATGTAAACATGTGGCAGGTGCTGCCAGTTCCCAGCACCGAGCAGCCACAGCTCCTGCCCGAACTGGCCTCTCCGTGCCAAGCTGTAGATGTTTCGTTGCAAAGGGAGAGCCAGCTGAGGACAGGGATATGTGGCAGGTTCTTGATACAGCAATCGAGTGGGCAAGGAATTACATTAGTTTCTCTGCACAGCAGAGCTGTCAGTAGCAAGTCTTCCAGTTTAAGATGGCGCTGGAGATGCCTAGCGACTATCGGCGGCAAAATACAAAGCAAAGAAAACTACTAAACACCTTATTAATAACACTATATTAATAACGATCACCGCTAACAATGGAGAGGTGTGCAGAGGCGAGGCTAGGCGGGAGCGAGGAAATGTCTGATTTAGTTAAATGCCAGGCCTAGATGGAAAGGTCGGGAACGGGTGAATCATGGTGCCGAGGTCTAGGCCCCACAGCTGTCCGAGAGCGAGGAACAACCCGATGTTTGGATGATTACAGTACTGGGTCAGATTGGAAAAGTGAGGGTTTTGGGACCAGAGATGAGGGACGGACTGGTTCTGCTTGTGCTCTGTGACATTTACTCAGTTATGTGTTGAACTGAGGCTGTGGCCTGCTGCAGCTAGTGATGCCTGGCTTCGCGGCTTTCGTAACACTTCAGGTCAGAATGCTGTTTGCATGATATTTTTTCTCTGTGCATCGCGTGTTTGACTTTTTTTAATGGATTCTTTTGGAGTTCCTTTGTTTTGTGGCTGCCTGTAAGGAGACAAATCTCAAGGTTCTATAATGAATACATGCTTTGATAATAAATGTACTTTGAACTTTAATGCTGCAATGGCCCTTTTTGGTACTGATTCCATTTCCACTGCTCTCCTGGGAGAGCAGCCCAAACGCTGAAGGATGTGCCATGTTTATGACCTGAAACTCAAAGTTCCAGCCATTAAGTTGAATTGAAAGGTTCCATGTTCCTTTTACGCTCTTACAATCTATAAAAGGTGTCTGTTCCATGAAAATCTTTTATGTAAAATTCTATAAACTGAAAGGTTTGGGCATAATGCATTGTTATTTAAGTACAATATATTCTGATGGATGGAGAATGGCACGTTAGTCACTATAGCAAAGGAATTATTTGTAACCTGTAGACCTATATCCCAAAGAGTCAGTGGCATTATGGTGCAAAGTTAAATATTTGTAGATCAAGGAATACATGTAATTTTACTATCAAACACCCCAGTGCTTTTTTTTTCTCTGATATTTAGTTTTCAGCCAAATTCTGAAAAGCTAATAAATCTGACAATTGCCACTCTTTCTAGACCATGTACTTTAGATTGCAACAGTAAGGCATTGAAATATGGCTGGATGTAAAATGCTTTGGGACCTGCAGCTTCTTGTGAATTCGAGTGGTTGTCTGTTTCTGAGCAGACAAATGTTGAAATGCTTATTTAAGTGAGAGCCTTATAAGTAACGCTTAAAATCAGAAACTTCAATATGTAACCGGCAGCTTGACCCAGGATCCGGTGTTCGTCAGTTTGATGGATCTTGTCTGTGGTTTTATTACAACCACTTATTTCCATCTTGATGTTGAAAGTATTTTGCTGAAATCATCAGGACTTGTGCATTACCTTGTACTGTGTTTCAAAGCTATCTGGAAATGCTTGTATTGGTGTGTTTGTGTACTGATGTGACAAATAGTATTCCTAAATTTTCATTTAGTGGCATCTACTGGGAAATCAAACGTTCCAAGGTCGCATGTGGCATGAATTAGATACAGAGTTCTGACAGCATGCTTGAAGGACCCCTTCCCCCATTCCTTTTATCTTCTGTACAAATTTCCTCAGGGGAAATATATTGTAGCTGTCTGAACTAATTTAATTCATTTTTTTAAGATCCCTCTGCTGCTGTGGGTGACGGGGCAGATTCACTGTCCTTTAACACTTGATGGATACTTCTACACTGGTGTATTTTTGCCTTCCTCTGCAGATGAAGTTTAACAAATCATTTGGATAAATTTGCCAAGTTTGCTTTCTCATTTTTAAATATGTGGAATGCTGTTTGTTCTGCAGGGAAGTGTAAATCCATCTATTAGTATTCTCAAATACGAACGAGTTGGAAAGAAAGTTATTGATGAAGCAGCTAATGTTTGGAGCCCTAGATACTGCCCTGACTTCAGGACAACTCACACACTGCTTCACATCGGCGGCACAGCAGTGGAAACTGCGAGCAGTTTCAAACATCTGGGAGTGTGCATCTTGCACAACCTCTCATGGTCCAAGAACACATCCTCCACAGTTAGGAAAGCTCACTAATGTCTCTACTTTGTGAGGAGGCTGAAAGGAGCTGCACTATGCAGACAGATGTGCAGTTGAGGGCATCCTAACTTGCTACATTATTGTGTGGTATGGAAACTACACTGCAGCAGGCAGGAGGGCTTTACAATGGAGAGTTAAAACTGCCCAGTGTATTACCAGCACTAATCTAGCCACCATCAAGGGCATATACACAGAAAGATGCCGGAAGAAGGACAGCAATAACATGAAGGATCCCATCCACTCTGTTCATGGGCTGTTTGTCCCATTCCCATCAGGGAGGAGACTACACCAGGGCTATCAGACTCAAAAAAAAGTTAGTTCCCCTAAGATGATCAACGCCTCCATCCAATAACCCACCCCACCACTACTACTATATCTTTTCCTGTCAGAATCACCTTAGGTACAGATATTCCTCTACCTAGCATCACTTCATGTACATATAATATATTGATGTATAGAAGATAATCTTATGTATTTATAATTATTGTGTTTTATTGTGTTCTTTATGCTTACTGTGCTTTTTATTTTGCTGCATTGGATCTAGGTCATTTTGTTCTTCTCTACATTGGTGTCCTGAAGAATGACTAAGCAATCTCAAATCCTGAGAA
Organism: Hemitrygon akajei; assembly: GCF_048418815.1. Lineage (NCBI taxonomy): Eukaryota > Metazoa > Chordata > Chondrichthyes > Myliobatiformes > Dasyatidae > Hemitrygon > Hemitrygon akajei. The sequence continues at coordinate 6,869,263 of NC_133137.1, read as the reverse complement.
ACACTAAAACTAATTTCATTGGAGCAGAGTAAGCTACCTGATGCTCACCATTGTGTGTGATGTCACACTAGTCAAAGTTCAAGGTGATTTCTTTTATCAAACTGTGTTTATGTCACCATATATTACCTTGAGATTCATTTTCTTCTAGGTATTCACAGTACAACAAAGGAATACAATAAAATTAATGAGGAACCACACACAAAGACTGACAAACAACCAATCCACAAAAGAAGACAATCTGTGCAAATATAAAATAATGGTAAGTAAATAAATAATGCTGAGAACATGAGTTGTAGAGTCCTTGAAAGTGAATCTATAGGTTTGTGGAATCAGTTCGGCATTGAAGTGAGTGAACACTGGTTCAGGAGCCTGATGGTTATCGGGTACTAACTGTCCCTGAACCTAGTGGTGGTGTACTTAAGGCTCCTGTACCTCCTTCCCAATGGCAGCAGCAAGACTGGAGCGTAGCCTGAATATTGGGGGTCCTTGATGATGGATGATGCTTTCTTGTGGCGTAGCTCCTTGTAGGTCTGCCCAGTGGTGGGAGGGTATTGACTGTGATGGACTGTGCTGTATCCATTACATTCTTGGGCATTAGTGTTTCCATACCAGGCTGTGATGCAACCAGTCAGGGTACTCTCCACTACACACCTATAGGTGCTTATCAGAGTTTTAGATGACATGCTGAATCTACGGAAACATCTAAGAAAGTAGAGGCCTTGTTGTGCCTTCTTTGTAATGGCTCTTACTTTCTTCACCCAGGACAAATCCTCTGAAATGATAATGCTAAGGAAGTTTAAGTTACTGACCCTCTCCACCTCTGATTTCCTAGTGAGGACTGGCTCATGGTCCTCCGGTTCCTTCCTCCTGCAGTCAATAATTAAATCTTTGGCCTTACTGGCATTGACTGATAAGTTGTTGTGGTACCATTCAACCAGACTTTCAATCTCCCTCCTTTATGCCAATTTGTCACCGCCTTGGATTCAGCCAACAACAGTAGTATCATCAGCAAACTGAAATATGGCATAGGAGAAGTACTTCGCCTCTCAGTCATAGGTACAAAGTGAATAGAGCTGGGGGCTCAGTACACAGTCCTGCGGTGCACCTGTGTTGATGTGTCTTCCACTTGATGGCTATTGTCTTCAGTTTTACCAGGGCTTCACTCCCGACATTCAGCTTTTTGCTTGGCGTGGACTAGGGCTATAATGGGAGGTGGAGCCGAGTGGTCCTGACTAAACCCAGACTATTCATTACTGAGCAGATTATAGTTAATGACCTCATCTTATTGTTAATAATTTGTATTCATTCAACTGGGGTGATAGCCACCAGACTGAATTTTCTTGTTTTTTGGTGAAGGTGTATGTATGTGGGCAATTTTCCCTGTTGTTGGTTAGATGTGAGTGTTGTAATTGCATTTCATAAGCTTGGCTAGAGTGAATGTCTCCACTACAATATCCAAGCTGGTTTCATGCACTTAGCTACATCCAGTACTTGTAGCCATTCTTTATCATGGAATTGGTTGAAGCATATCTTCTGGGATGTTAGAGCCTTAGCAGGGAGTCGATGGATCGTCCACTTGGGATGTCTGGGTTGAATGCGGTCGGGAATGCTTCAGCCTGTTCTTTCTACAGGCCCCTGCCATAATTTGTTCAGACCCCTCCCACCAGCTGTACAGTCGTCTCCTCCCTTTTGGACTGGAGGCGAGAGGATGTCTGAGGTTTGATCTGTTCAATTGGTTGCAGGATTGCTCAGCTCTGTTGCATGCTGATTTTGTTGTTTAGCAATTGAGTCCTTTTGTGCTGCAGCCTCACCAGGCTGGAAAGGCATTTCTTCCATACATCCCCCACAACTTCTAACATCTGTTTTGCATTCTTCCCCTGTCTTGATAGTAACTGATAAGGCTATAAAATCACAGATGGCAGCCGGGTATTTTACTGCTGCTGATTCTTCACAGTGCCTCGTGAATGCCCAGTTTTTTGCATCCAAATCTGTTGTAAGTTTCTCTCGTTTAACCATTCTAGTGTCATTCACATATGGAGGATGTTCTTGGCATGAACACGGGATTTTTGCCTCTTTGAAGATTGCTGTGGTCAGTTCTGCTGTACGTAGACCGCCGAGGACACGGTAGTAGTGGTTCACTCACTGCCTGTGTTGGCAGCTTTGATCTCAAGGACACCTCTTCCATTGATGGTGCTTCTAAGCCGATCTTTGAACACCGAGTCCACTTTGTACTTTTTTCCTCTCCCTGTGATTTTTCAACATGGGGAAGCACTTATTTATGAGGGAAGATGGAAGAACCTAATCAGGAGTATTCATTGAACACACACAAAATGCTGGTGGAATACAGCAGGCCAGGTAGCATCTATAAGGAGAAGCAGTGTCAACGTTTTGGGCTGAGACCCTTCATCAGGACTAACTAAAAGGAAAGATAGTAAGAGATTTGAAAGTAGTGGGGGGAGGGGGAAATGCAAAATGATAGGAGAAGACCGGAGGGGATGGGATGAAGCTAAGAGCTGGAAAGGTGATTGGCGAAAGTGATACAGAGCTGGAGAAGGGAAAGGATCATGGGACGGGAGGCCTCGGGAGAAAGAAAGGGGCAGAGGAGCGCCAGAGGGAGATGGAGAACAGGCAGGGTGATGGGCAGAGAGAGAGATAAAAAAACAAACAGCTAAATATGTCAAGAATGGGGTAAGAAGGGGAGGAGGGGCATTAACAGAAGTTAGAGAAGTCAATGTTCAATTATAGACATATCAGAATGGGAATGGGATGTGGAATTAAAATGTGTGGCCACTAGGAGATCCTCCTTTCTCTGGCGGACGGAGCGTAGGTGTTAAGCGAAATGGTCACCCAGTCTGCGTTGGGTCTCACCAATATATAAAAGGCCACACCGGGAGAATTCATTTCCATGTTTGGGCAGATGCTATCAGACATTATGAAGTTAGGAGTCAACGTGGAATGCTCCCAGTCTATTCCCTCTCGCTTGTGTATCACTGCACTTGTCTTCCTGTGTGCCTGTACTGTGGGTAGGATACAGATGCTACCCCTAGCAGTACAATAAAGGGAAATAACAACAGTTAGTTATGGAACATCCCAGCCAAAACCCATCTAATGTATTCAAGCATACAAATTTTAAAACACTATTTATGATATTGATAATGTAATCTGGGAAATATCAGATAAAATCAATAAAATGTATAAAATGGAATAATAAACCAGAAAAAATATTTTATTAAGACCAAAGTAGAGATTAAAATATCTGACATTTAAGAGTCCATAAAAAGCCCATAGTACAGGAAAACACTGGATTTGAAATAAATGAGGGAAAAGTTTTAAATTCAATTACAATCTTAAAAACTTCCATTAAAAGGTCACAGTCTGGGAACCATTTTCTTCTGGTGCCAGCAATTCAATCCAAGGATGTGGTCTCAGGAGAATGAAATGGTGTCTCAATTATATATTTTAAGTTGTATTACTTGTTTACCTCTGTTTCTCCAAGCTAAACCCAACAAAGCAATATTTTCCTTGAGCGTTATTGTCACATTGACAATAGCAGTTCTACTGCTCTGAAAAACTATGTTTGGTATTCATAGCTTGCCTTCAGTGTCTTTTGTCATTGGCTTTGTAAATGCCCTCTAGCCGTATAAAGTAACCTTGTCACAGAGAATGTCAGTGATTCGATTATGTTGCCTGATCCTTGCATTTTGGACAAACATGCAGCTGCCTGAATTATGACTAATTGATTCCACAGCAGGTCGACATCTACTGCGCGACCTATCTAGACCTTTCCACCCTGCTGACGTGCTACATTTTGATTATCCTCATTAACAACTGGTTATAAACATGAACTGCTTGCCTCAATTAAACAGAATGGAACAATTATTTGAACACTTAACATTTATAAAATACTTGAGCAGACTAGCAGTTAAATTCTCTCCACTTCCAATTCGTAAAGTAATTATAAACAAATTTTATTATTACCCTACAACTTTTTAACATGTTTGTGGGTTTATTTTTTGGTTTGGGCATTGCCAGCAAGGTAAGAATGTATTTCCCACTCCTAGCTACCCTTGTAGATAGTAATGTGCTGCTGCTTTGAACGTTTGTTCTGTTGGGCAGTGAGTTCCTAGATTTAGATGAGGCTTCTGTAAAACTTGGGTGTTTTTTCTGATACCTGGTATATCACCGAAATCCTAAACTTCATTATCAAGCAGTCAATTTGAGTACCTGCATTTATTCAGGTTGGATGCTTGCATTCTGTTAAGGATATAAGAATAAGCAGGTCACTTGTACAGCTGACTCCAAATCATTCCCCACCCATTACTGTTGGCTTTAGTATTTCCAGTTTAGGAAATTCAAAGCCTGATGGGTACAAAATACCATTTGCAATACATTAAAGCAGATGTTAAAAAACTCTTTACAGATTCATAAAATACTATCTACTTAAATGAAGTTATTGTGTGATAACTCAATCACATCAAGGTGTAATGTAATATATACAAAATGCTAGAGGAACTCAGCAGGTCAGGCAGCATCAATGAAGAAGAATAAAGAGTACAACTTTCAGTCTGAGACCCTTCAACTTGGTCTGCTGTGTGGGCTCTTTATTCCTCTTCATAGATGCTGTCTGACCTGTTGAGTTCCTCCAGCATGTTGTGTATATTACTCTGGATTTTCAGCATCTGCAGAATCTCTTGTTTATAACATTTAATGTAATCTATATGTACAATATTGCTTCGTATAATGTACATTTTAAATAGCTCCAACTTTGCCTAGGTTTCAAATTGCAGTTCTGAATTTATCTGTTCAGTTAACCTTGTACACCCTACCCATGGATTCATTTATGTACCCAGATATGTTTTGATCTCCTATGGCTCAATGAAATCAAATTTATGCAGGTTTGCCTGCCAGTTTTCTATCTTTATGTATAGTGATGTTTTATTTTTACAGACTAAACAAGGCCTTATAGATTTATTAGTTATTTCCAGATCAGTTGTCCTATAAAATTGTTCTAAAATGTTTAAATTGTCATTCATTCCAATGTACAAATCACTTGAAAGTACTATATCATACTGTACTTATTAGTGATTTTTCAGCATGAGGAGTCCATTTGACAGTCTTCAGAATAAAAATTTTAGCCCGTTATCTAAATTTAATTATAGGGTTTTTTTTCAATATTAAATAAAATTTGATGTTTCATAAAGATAGGTTTAGTTAATCTCCAGGGCCTTCAATCAATATGTAAAAAATTTAAAATATGGGTAATAGCATTAATAAAATGTGAACAGATTAAGGTAAGAATCTCTTTCAATTAATTTATGATCAGTGAAATCAAAGGACTGAGCTAAGTCTGTAAAGTAGAAGCCAGATTATCATCGTTTTCCTTTTGTTCCCTTGATTGCATTATCCAGGGTGGCAATAATCTTGCTGCAATTCAGCATCATTGCAATAATGCTTGTCCTGGTTCAACGTAATTGTCATTGATCGTTTCGTAGATATTTTTGCAAAAGTATGCAGTAATATTGAATAAATTGTTATTGGACTCCATTGTTTGGCTTGTTCATCAGATTCTGAAATAACACCTTGTATATCTGGGTTTTTCCCAAACTATAACCATATAGATAAATACATTGTCAATGATAGAGGATGGTCTTTCTTTAATTGCTGAATTTTAATTAATTTAGGTCAGGGGCCTTTTCTTCTTTATAACCATCTAAAGTTTCCCTCACTTCAACTATTTTGAGAAATTGAAGTAATTCCTATTGTTGGCATGAAGTAACCAAAGATTGATGTCTGACCTCTTGCTGCTGATGGAAAGTATGAATTTATAGTAGTGCTCTCAAGTTGTGAATGGTCAACAGATATTCTAAACTTAATGGGGTGCCTACATCAGTTAGGTTGCTAGCTTATTGTATAGAATTTGAATTTCCCTATATTGACCTACCTACCTATGCATAATGGTTCCTAGCTGCAAAATTAAAACTTTTTCCTTTGGTTTTTGGATTAGTTATATTCCTAGTACCTGTATTATCATTATTAGTCATTTGTTGATGGTCATTATTTAATAGCGAAACTCTTTGTACTGATCTTTTATCATCATCTCCATCATCATCATGTGTCGTCTGACATGGGTGATCATGGTCTTTCCCTGACCATGATTACTCTTGACAAGTTTTTCTGCAGAAGTGGTTTACCATTGCTATCTTCTGGGCAGAGTCTTTGGAAAATGTGTGACCCAGCCATTATCAATACTCTTCAGGGATTGCCTGGCGTTGGTGGTTGCATAACTAGGACAAGTGATGTGCACCAGCTACCCATACAAGCATCCACCACCTGTTCCCATGGCTTCACGTGTCGCTGATCAGAGAGGTGGGGTGGTGGTATTGGGCTAAGCAGATGCTAAACCTTGGCCAAGGGTGACCTACAGGTTAGCAGAGGGAAGTGGCGCCTACGTCTCCTTTGGTAGAGATGTATCTCCACCCTGCCACCAATCTTTTTTACATCCCTTAAAAATATAACTTTATCAATCAAAACATTTCAAAATCTGATGAACAAGTGAAACAATGTTGGTGATTGGAGCCCGATGGCAATTAGCTCAATATTACTGCATACTTTCACAAAATAGTCCACAAAACAATCAATGACAATTACTTTGAACAAAAACGAGTTTTATTGCAGTGATACTGAAATGCAGCAAGATTATTGTTATCCTGTGTAATGTAATGAAGGAAACAAAAATATTGAAAAACGTGCTTAAATCTTGGCCTACTCTGGATAAAGTGAATGCGCCAAAATTAGATGCAGCAGGGTCCATTAATTAATTACGACTAATATCACCAGATGAATTTTGCTTAGCACTGTTTATGCTCAATTTGAATGGGTTAGCACTTATTAGTTATTCGCACATTCTTCACAAAATGTATTATATTCATCAAAATGCCACCAGTAAGTGATTACTTCTGGTCAGTTTAGTTTTGGCCAATTTTTATCCCTAATTTCAAGTAGTAGTTTAACTATTAAAACGTAAAATGAGCTGCAAGTACCAGAAATCTGGAAAAATGCAAATACTATTGTAACAGTTAAGCAGATCTGGTCAATAGATTAATAATCTGAGAGTTAGAGAAAAGGATCAAGGGAACCTGTGAAAGCTGTAAAGTACAGGTCGATGTAGGAAATGCCCAGCAGCTCAGGCAGTATTAGTGAGTTAACATTACAGGTGATGATTTACACAGAACTGGCCAGTTCCAATACAGTTTCTCTTTCTACTATTCTTTAGCGATTCCAGGTTGAGTCGGTGGTGAGAAATGCAGCTAGACTAGAATAAAAAAAAAACAAGGATGTAATGCTGAGACCTTACTAGTTTTGAGTCCCTTATCTAAGAAAGGATATGCTGACGCTGGAAAGGGTTCAAAGGAGGTTCACAAAAATGATTCCCGGAATGAAAGGCTTATCATATGAGGAAAGTCTGATGCCTCTGGGCCTGTACTCACTGGAATTTAGAAAACTGAGGGGAACCTCATTGAAACCTATCAAATGTTGAAAAGCCTAGAGAGAGTGGATGTAAAGGGGAGATTCCTACAGAGCGAGAGTCTAGGACCAGGGGGCACAACCTCAGAATAGAGGGGCATTTATTTAGAAAGGAGATTAGGAGAAATTTATTTAGCTGAAAGATGGTGAATCTGTGGAATTTGTTGCCACAGGCAGCTGTGGAGGCCAGGTCATTGAGTGCATTTAAGGCGGCTGTTGATAAATTCTTGATAAGTTAGGGTGCGAAAGGTTAAGGGGAGAAGGCAGGACAATGGAGATGAGAGGATCAGCCATGATCTAATGGCGAGCAAACTTGATGGGCTAAAACAGCAGAATTACATCATATGTCTTATGGTATAATTAACCTCTTCAATCAGGCTGCAAGAACCAGAACTCTAGGAAGAATACAAATAATATTGGAAAAGTTAAGATCAGGCAGCATCTGGTAATCATACATGTGATTCATAGTATGTGAAGTTTTATGCTGGGAAGGAACATTAATGTTATCTACAGCAAGTGTGACAAAAATGATAAATAACATGGCAATGTTTTTCACTTTGCCAAATGTGAAGAAATTGGCATTATGGTAAGCAGTATCCTTCTATTGGAATTGGCTAGTTTTCTATAGATTATCAATGAAACATTAACTCAATTTTCCTCTCTTCACAGATACTGCCTAATACTCAGTCAAATGGCATGAAATGTAATGAGCTGGGTAATAGAACTTTGACACCTGTGTAATTCTAGCTTAAAGCTACAAGAGATACTCCCTTAATCTATCCGCTCCACAGCTTAAAACGAACTTCTGCCTTTCCCGGTTTTTATGAATGGTCTTTGACTTGCAATATTAACTCTTATTTCTTTCCACAGACACTACTTAGCCTGGTGAATATTTCCAACACTGTTTATAGTACTTGAAACTCATGACCAAAACATTAAATTGTTCAAGCAACACACACAAAATGCTGGTGGAATGCAGCAGGCCAGGCAGCATCTATAGGGAGAAGTACAGTTGACGTTTTGGGCTGAAAGCCTTTGTCAGGACCAACCTGTTTTCTTGATGTTTCTAATAAGGACTCTTTTTGATTCAGTGCTTCATGCCGTCCCAGGTTAATTCTGCTGTCAACATTCTGTTACCCAGCTCACCACACTTCATGCCACTTGACTGAGTATTAGGCAACATCTGTGAAGAGAGGAAAACTGAGTTAATGTTTCAGAGATAATCTACACAGAACTGGCTAATTCCAATACAAAGAACATATTCCTCTCTTTCTAGTTGGCTTCTGTAACTTTTCTAATTGGATGGCTTTGCAAACTGCTTTTACTTCACATTTGGCAAACTAAAATACAATGGCATGATATTCATCGTTTTTATCCATACTTGCTGTAGGTAACATTAATGTTCTGTCCTAGTATAAAATTTCATGTATGGACTTTATTTTGTTATCTGCATTGCACTTTCTCTAGCTCAGGGGTTCCCAACCTTTTTTATGCCATGGACCAATTCCATTCAGCAAGGGGTCTGTGGACCCCAGCTTGTAAACTCCTGCTCTAGCAGTTACCTATATTCTACACTACATTTCATTTCTACAGCCTCATTGTACTTATGCATAACGTAATTTCCCATAGTGGCCCACAAATGAGTTTTTCAATGTATCTCAGTACACGTGACAATAATATTCTAATTCCAAGCATTAAGGTGTTCATTAAAACATATCTAAATAATTAAAAGATTACAAGATGCTGATATTTACTCTGCCTCAATCCTGCCTGCATTCATAATCATATCATCACAATTCTTAGGACCAGCTTTGACATTGGACTTATGGCCACTGGTACCAAAGTGTTCCCTTATGGACACATCAGCTACTTGCCAGGCCTCATTTGCTAAGAGAAGATGAAGTGCAGAGCTATCTACATGTTGCGCCCCATCCAATCCATTAGCACTATGGGAGTCCCAGTCAATATTAGTGAAATTAAAATCACCTATTATTACAGCCCTATTATCTTTGGCAAGGCAACAGTCTTCCCATGTTGCTTAAGTTAAAAAAAATATTTTATCTTCCTAAAGAACCTGGATCCATCATCAGATTGATGTTTGACATTAATGACTAACTCTATATTTATTTATTATGTACGAGAATAAAAGCCATCAATAGGTATAATTTTTTTAAAAAGTCAAACATAAAGACTTGCTTAATTTATCATTAGCCTTTGGACATGCCGACAGCTGCTGAAATCTTACACCAGATGCTGGCATTAAAATTCAGTGTTATACCACCATACACGCTAAAATTAGATGTCAGTGTACTTTTCTGCTTGAATTCACAGTGATGAAAGTTTTTAATGAACATCGATGTTTCTTGGAGTAGCAGAATCCAAAGACATGAAACTCATTAGAACAGGGTTTAATTAAGCAGAATCACACATTAATAAGCTGACAATGCAGATTACTGAAGTTATTGATGCACAGAGGGTATTTTTAAAGAGTGCCTACCACTAAATGAAAAATAGTAAATGCTTTAATTCACTCATCAGCTCAGCAGCATCTGCAAAGCCTATGCTCACCTTCCAGGGAGATTAAGGTTGGAGCAGAGTGGTGACCTGTCGCAAGTTACTTGAAACTTGTTGCCATTAAATTTGTAGCCATGCCTCATGCTTAATGTCTCAAGTCTCAGTGTTAGAGTTACCAAATCAATACAGCACTGAGGGAGACCATTTGATCCATGATACTTGTGTTCATTAAAAGAACTGCAACCAATCATACTTTCCTCTTTCAAACCCTGCCCCTGTACCACCCATTCCAGTTTTCCTACAACCCAGCCAACGTGCAAAACATTGTGTTACCTTTACTTCACTGATCTGAGTAGGTGGTTTGATTGAGCTCTATCACCCTAAATAATCTGCCTCTACCATCTTCTTTCAGAATGGTTCTGAATACAAGATTTCTCTTGAATCCAATGGTTTTGGCAAATTCTGAAATCAATTGTGCAAAAGACTATCATGGTAGCTAAGAGGAGGAATGTCCCTCTTGTCTGACCAATCCATTAGTGGAGCCTGTAACGGTCATAGAGGTGAGGTTGTGATTTATATCTGAGATTTAAACATTTGCATTAATTTTTAATGATGATACAATTTAAATGTCATATAGTACGCCTTAACACCTCTAAAAGAGATAAATGTTTGCTGAGCGTAGGCATCTTGGACTTGTGATGCCCATCATAATCATGGGCACTCACTGTCTATGCTCGTATGTGAAGAATAATCAGTAAAATGAGATCCAAAGGACCAACTCACAGATGGTAATGGGCCAGTGACTACAAGAGAGGAAAGAAAATTTGACATGGCAAGAGAACACGATCAGTTCAAGTTGTTTGAGTCGTAGTGTCGAACCACAGATTAACTCTCCTTGTATGAATGTACATGAAGCCTAAAGTGGCATTTTCGTATTGATGAACTTTCCACAAGTCACCTGCGAAAAACTATCAGGCGTGTTTTCAATAACCATTAATTACTGGTACCTTTAACATAAGCATTTATCATCAATGGTCTCTACCAACTCTTCATCATGATTAAGGTGACCTTGGGATGTCCCAAGAATCACTTTTGATTTAAAATAGTTGTACCTTTTATTTTATGAATTACAGCAAACCTCTATTCAAATAATATCCAGGTAACCTTTCGGTTGAGGAAGAAGTATTAGTCAAGAGAACAAAGCGAGCCATCATACCACTCACTATGTAGCCGCAAGTTATCTTTGAGAAGGCAGAAGCTGCCTTTCTTTACTCTTTCAGCAGGGTGCCAGTCTCCTGGAAATGATAGCTTACAATCTGGGGTCTTAAAGGAGGTGGTTGCAGAGATAGTGGATATGTTGGTAGTAATCTCCCAAAACCTCTTTTTAGACCACACTCTGTTCTGTTCTCGTTGCCTCTTTTTAGGAAAATGTGGGAACTTTAGAGAAGGTGCAGAGAAGATTTACCAGGAGGTTGCCTGGATTAGCGAGCAAGTCTTATGAGAACAGGTTGAGCAAACTAGGGTTTTGCTCTTTGGAGTGAAGAAGGATGAGAAGTGACTTGATAGAGGTGTACAAGATGATAAGTGGATAGCCAGAGACTTTTTTCTCAGGGAGGAAATGGTTAATACAAGAGGACATCATTTTAAGGCAATTGGAGGAAAGTATTGGGGGGATGTCAGAGGTAAGCTTTTCTTTACAGTTTATTTGGTGTGTGGAATGCTCTACCTGTGGTGGTGATACATTAGAGACATTCAAGAAACTCTTAGGTAGACACGTGGATGATAGAAAATTGAGGGTAATGTAGGAGGAAAGAGTTAGATTGATCGTAGAGTAGGTTAAAAGGTTGGCACAACATTGTGGGACAAAGGGCACAGACTGTGATGTAGCATTCTATGTTTAAAATACATTCTGGAGAGGATCAGCAAAATTGCAAAAGTAATGCCACTATTTAAGAAAAGAAGAAAAGCAGGACACTATTGATCAGTTATCTTAATGTGTCATTGGAAAATGCTGGTATCTATTATTAAGCAGATAATAGCAGGACATTTAGAAAATCATAATGCCATCAAGCAGTAACACCATGGTTTTAAGAAAAGGAACGATGAATTTGCTAGAGTTGTATGGGGATATTGCAGGGTGATTAAAGGGAAACCGGTAGATATAGTATACTTGGATTATCATATACAACATTAAAGGTCAATTCACAAGGTAAGAGTGCATTGGGTTGGGGATAAATATAGGAATGATTAGGACATTGTTTTCTGTTGGTTAGCCAGATACAAGAGACAAATTTCAATTTGGCAGTTCAGTGAGTAGTATGTCCCTCATGGATTGGTGCTGGAGCCTCATCTATTTACCAATCTATATTGATGATGATTTGGGAACACTATTAAATTTGGTTAAAATACACATAGTAATACAAAGGCAGGTGGCGAGCAAGTTGTGAAGAGGACGTAACCTACAAAGGGATATGAGTGCATTAAATAAGACGTATGGAATATAATGTTGGGGAAATGATACTGTAGGTTATTTACTTTGTTAGGAAGAATGAATGGAGTGAAATTATAAAATAGTGCAGTGCAACATATTCTGGGTTCCTAGTGCATTGTTAACAATCTTCTAAATGGTTGCATCACATCCTCCAAAACACAGCATTGTACGAGGCTACAGAGATTGTTGGTTCATCCAGTTCCATTACAGGCACAACGCTCTCCAATGTTGAGTTCATCTTCAAGACACAGCACCACGGGAAGATGGCGTCCACCATTAAAGATTCTCTCCATCTGGGAAATGCTCCCTTCACCTTAGAAGCATTGGGTAGGAGGTAGAGCAGCCTGTAGACACACAGTCAACTTTTTAAAAATAGCTTCTTCTCCTCCGCCATCAGATTTTTGAACAGTACATGAGTACCCCATTATTTGTCTATAGATATATTTATTTTTGTAACTATTTTTATGTCATGCACAAAATTGCTATCACAAAACAACATATTTCATGACATATTGTCAGTGATAATTTATTGATGCTGTTTATTGATTATAGCTCAGCACTTAACACCATCTTCCTATGGTTCTGATCGATAAGCTACAGAACCTAGTAAAAATACTGCTGTATCTGGAAGGTCTAACTGCTGGTGAGTCAGTATCCTGGCAAAAACTACACCATGAAGACAAAAGAACACTCCAAGTAACTCTGCGAAAAGGGTATTAAAAAGCACAAGTCAGGAGATGGATACAAGAAAATTTCCAAGTCACTGAACAGCCCTTGGAGTACAGTTGGTGTCAAAATGGTTGTTGTGATGCATTTAGTGTGGTAGTGTAGTTGGTAGAAACATAGAAAACCTACAGCACAATACAGGCCCTTTGGCCCACAAAGTTGTGCCGAACATGTCCCTATCTTTGAAATTACTAGGTTTACCTATAGCCCTCTACTTTACTAAGCTCCATGTACCTATCCAAAGGTCTCTTAAAAGACCCTATCATATCCGCCTCCACCACGGTTGCCGGCAACCCATTCCACACACTCACCACTCTCTACGTAAAAAACTTGCCCCTGACATCTCCTCTGTACCTACTCCCCAACACCTTAAACCTGTGTCCTCTTGTGGCAACCATTTCAGTCCTGGGAAAAAGCCTCTGACTATCCACAGGATCAATGCCTCTCATCATCTTATACATCTCTATCAGGTCACCTCTCACCTCCGTCGCTCCAAGGAGAAAAGGCCGAGTTCACTCAACCTATTCTCATAAGGCATGCTCCCCAATCCAGGCAACATCCTTGTAACTCTCCTCTGCACCCTTTCTATGGCTTCCACATCTATGAGTAGTGCTTATTGCTCTCACTTTCAGCTTCCACCGCAGGCTAGCAGTCTTGCAAAAAGGAGAACTAAGTGTGTAAGTCGTACCCTGCCGGTACACGGCCTCTCCAACAGCAAGACTCATGTAGTGCCTCCTCACTGGCAACTCACGGAAACTGAACTCCTTTTGGACTCATGTTGAACTACGGAGGACATGGAGGAAGTCTGGCCCCATGCACACATAACACGCAGGCCCACTGTTGTGTGGACACGCCTTGGTGCTCGTGAACCAGATTCCCAGCTATGGGTAAATAGCCCCACTGCCTTGTGGGCAGCCTCAGGAGAGGTAAAGCCTGTGGGAGTAAACTCAGCCAAAAAATCTGGAGTGGAGCCCCTAAGGTGGCTGGATATCATTGAACATCCTTTCGGTAGCTCCTGTAGCCAAGCTCGTGCCAAATATATTGCTTCATAAGCTTTCCTTTGGACTACATTGGTGAGGCCAAAAGGGAGATCTTGATGAGTGAGCATCTCAGGATCTCCATACCTTCCACCCAGATTTGTGATAATGACGATCATCACCCATTGTCCTTCAAGACCGATGGATGCCTACCAACCAACAGTTAAGTCAATCAACAAGAAATGGAAAGAATATGGTACAGCTGTAAATCTACCGTTCTCAAAAACTGAGTGACCATGCAGGACGGGGACTAGTGAGGGAGGCTACCAAGAGACCTATGATAACTCTGGAGGAGTTACAAGCTTCAGTGGCTGAGATGGGCAAGACGGCACATACAACAACTGTTGCCCAGGTGCTTCACCAGTCGCATCTTTATGGGAGAGTGGCAAAGAGAAAGCCATGGTTGAAAAAAACTCACATGAAATCTCAGCCAGAGTTTGCCAGAAGGCATGTGGGAGACTCTGAAGTCAACTGGAAGAATGTTCTATGAGCTGATGAAACCAAAATTGAGCATTTTGGCCATCAGACTAAATGCTATGTTTGGCATAACCCAAACACTGCACATCATCAAAAACACACCATCCATACTGCGAAGCAAGGTGATGGCTGCATCATGTTGTGGGGATGTTTCAGAGTCCAGAGCTAAATTCAATTCAGAATTTGTGGCTGGACTTGAAAAGGGCTGTCACTCATGATCCCTGTGCGATCTGATTGAGCTTGAGCAGTTTTGTAAAGAAGAATGGGGAAAAATTGCTGTGTCCAGATGTGCAAAGCTGATAGAGACCTATCCACACTGACTCAAGACTGCAATTGCTGGCAAAGGTGCATCTACTGAATACTGACTTGAAGGGGGTGAATACATATGCAATGAATTATTTTGTGTTTTATATTTGTAATTAATTTAGATCACCTGGTAGAGATCTGTTTTCACTCTGACACAAAAGAGACTTTTTCTGTTGATCAGTGTCAAAAAAGCCAAATTAAATCTAATATGATCCATATTGTAAAACAATATAACATGAAAATTCCTAAGGGAGCTGAATACTTTTTACAGGCACTGTATGTTAGGGACGTTTAAGAAACTTTTAGATAGAAGCATGGATGAAATAAAAATAGAGGGCTATGTAAGAGGGAAGAGTTAGATTGCTCTTAAAGTAGGTTATAAGGTTGGCACAGCATCATGGACCAAAGGTCCTGAACTGTGCTGCAATGTTCTAAGTTCAATTTCTGAGCTTTCAGTGTCAGCAAAGATTGGTCCCACCATGAGTGAACAGCAACTTCCATCTCCTACACCAACATGCTCGAAAGTAATGCCAGGAATAATTATTGGGCCTTGCGTGCTTATTGATGTTGATTTATGGGCAAATTTGAAGATGGGAAAACAGTGTTGGAGACCACAAAATTCCATAAAAATAATTTAGAAAAACTAAATGTAATAAATATTAAAACAAAAAGAGATTGTTGGAAAAGCTCAGCAGGGCTGGTAGCACCTGTGGAAAGAGAAACAAGCAGTGTCTTGAGTTGAAGACCATTCACCAGAAACAAGTAAGAAGTTTCAATAGTCTCATGGAACATGCTGTTGGGGTGGTGCTTCAGGCATTTAAGAGACTTACATAGATCCATGGATGAAAGAAAAATGGGGAGCTATGTAGGAGGAAAGGATAGGTTGATCTTGGAGTAGGTTAAAGGGTCAGACAACTTCATGGGCCAAAGGGCCTAAAGTGTGCAATACTATTCTATATTCTATGATGCCAAATCACCCAGAAAGGTATACAAGATTCTTTTATACTACACCAACACTGTTTCAACTTGGCAACGCTGTTTTTTAGTTTTGGCATCAGCAGTTCTAAATTTCTTTCTTGATTAAAACATTTCAAAATTTTAAATATCTCTATTAGGTCATACCTCAGCTATCCCTTTTCCTTATGGGAATAATTTTGCATTTCCAGATGTGTTTTTTAAGTAAAGAAGGTAGGTGCATCACAATGTAACTGAAGCTAGAGTGCTTTAAGTATATTGCAACTGATAAAATTCCATCTGTCAGTCGAAGATTAGGAAATGAAACTTACTGTGCACACCTTGGCTCCAAATTTTATGTAGTGTTAATATTTTATTTTGTTGTTCAGCCTCCTAATAAGATTTAACCCTGAGAGAGACAGCTCCTGTCATTGGCTTGTTTCCCTTGGGCTCTCAATTAGATTTTCTCCTTGGAACCTACAACAGCTGTCAACATGAGAAAACTCTCTGCTACCTGTCAATGTTGGATTTTAACCTACATTACAGAACTAAGAGGACAGTCAGATGCAAAACTGACAGACTTCCTTTTCTCTTTGACTTTCCCCTGATCTTTTCTCCTGACTTTTCAAAGTGTTGATTGATTTTCAGAATCAGAATCAGGTTCAATATCACTGGCAGACGTTGTAAAGTTTGTTGTTTAGCAGCAGCCGTTTAGTACAATACACAACAAATATATGTTGCAATAATATAAAAATAAATAAATAGTAGAAAAAAAGAACTAAATAGTGAGGTAGTGTTTAGAAATCTGACATCGGAGGGGAAGAAACTGTTGTTAAAATGTTGAGTGTGCTTTTACAGGTTCCTGTACCTCCTCCCTGATGTTAATGATGGGAAGAGGGCATGTCCTGGGTTGTGATGGTCCCCATTGATGAAGGACTTCTTGGTCACTGCCCTTTCAAGATGTTCTTGATGCTAGGAAGGACAGTATTCATGATGGAGCTGATCGAGCCTACAACCTTCTAAAGCTTTTCTTGATCCTGTGCACCAGAACCCCCATAGCAGGCAGTGCCTGCACTCAGCGTGTTCCTCATGGCACATCTGTACTTTCTTTAAGACTCTTTGGTGACGTATTAAATCTTTTTAAAGTCCTGATGAAATATAGCTGCTGATGTGCCTTCTTTGTGATTCCAGCAATACCTTGGGCTTGGAATAGATCCTTAGGGATTATGGAGTTCAATTTAATGTATAGTAGTGACGTTCTAGTGCCATGTCTGAGTGACCAAGCTTCTGACGGAAGTCACCAGGTAATGATAAGGAATTGGAGGCTTGTTGATCTTCATCTTCCTTGGCTGGGGCTCTCAACTCTTCAGAGTTGCTGCTGGCCCAAAGGAACGTTCAGTCATCGAGAGAGCCTTTGGAAAACTAATTTAGGTCCCAGGACTTTAACTATGACTGATTATATTCTGACCATTTTACCACCAATTGCTTTACAATCCTTTTGTTTTCAGCTTTTTATATTTTTAGCGCAGGCATTAATCCTTTCAGAGCAAGTAGCTGTGATGAAACAGGGTAGAAAGGAACTTATCTCAAATGTGTTAATTAACGTGCTGTATAACGCACTAAGGAAATGGTGGGCAGAATTTAAAGCCACAGAAATGCTTACTAATGAAAATATACCAGAGGATTTTCATAACAGAAGGAGCAGTGATCTTTGAACATCATCATTTTGGACCTCCTTAAACACGTTTTATGCTCTACAAATCAAACTAATGGGCAATCTGCCTTCTTCGGGCATTCAGTGTCTCATAACAGCACTTCTTATCACAGTGACCTTCTTGAAGTATGTCTAAATGAGAATCCCCATTATGATGTAGGTTTCTTGTGTGGCCCATAATGGAGTGGATTTGACCTGTACAGTGTATGTGATAGGGTGGAAGGCAGGAGTGCTTAAATGACAAGTGGAGTAATGATGCAGGGCAAAATGGGATAAGACGGAAGGGTTGGAATTATCACCAGGAGCTGCTACCGATTCAAAAATAAGTGGTGGCTATGATCTGAAGTTTTTGAACTCTGTACTGGGGGGACTATCATGAAGAAAAACACCATATATTATTCTTCAAAGGAAAAACCAGTAAGAAAAGAAGTGCTGGAAACCCGAAGAAAAATCAGTAAGTGTTTGAAGTGCTCAGCAGATCAGGCAGCATCCGTGGGATGAGAAACGGTTAGCACCTCAGGTTGAGACTATATCCTTCAGGCTTCCTTGGAACTGAATAGAAGGCCAAGGCAGAAAGGTTAGCATGTAAGAGAGAAAGAAGTAAAAATGATGTGATTGAAAGTTCATGAGGACTGAATGGAAGTGTTCAGTAAAGGCTGTATTTGGTTTTCACTGATTACTGTAATTGCATTGTTAACAATGTACATAGTAGAGTAAATTGAAGTAATTATTGTTCCTTGTTGGAAGCCCTTTGAGGCTCTAGATGATGATGATTGGGCTAGTGTTAAATTGAATCTTAGAGATTTATGGACAAAAAGGTGGCCATTTAGCCTGCCATCTCTCTGCCAGCCAGTAAAGATCTTTTAAAGTTATTTCCAGTTCTTTGTCTCAGTCCATTAACTTGAAGATTGCAGCTCTTCAAGTGCTCTTTGGGTGCTCTATAGATGTGGTGAAGGGTTTTGCATTCAGTGTGCCTTCAGGGAGTCAGTTCCAGGCTGCTCAGTGCTTCTCCCATTCCCGTCATGAGGGTTTTCAGATGGCTGAGGAGACAGATGTAAGAACACAGGTAAAGACAGTGGTGCTTGAGAGGGCAAAGGGATGGAGAGAAGGGTGCGGTAAGATTTTGATGAGCTTGTTTCTCAGCACCATCTCAGACCAGAGATTCCCATAGATCAGTGAGGAAACAATATGTTCTCAAGGAGGCACTGAGAACATCCTTGAAGCATTTCCTCTGATAGTTTTTGGTTCTGAGTGCCTGTTTTTGGGTTGTGATTTTGGACATCAGAAGATGCGACTTCCCAGTAGAGTCACCTGAGTGTGATTCGAGTCATAGAGTTGAGCAGCACGGAAACAGCTGCTTCAGTCCGCCACACCATGCTGGCCTTTTTGCCCACCTACATTAATCCTATTTCCCTGCAATAGGTCTGTCTCCTAATACGAGGCTTGATGCTAGTCTGGGGCAGCACTTTGGTAATGGTTTCTAGTTCAGCCGGGAGACAAGTAGAGATGATGGAGAGGAAGGTAAGGGCTGAGTTACGTTTGCCGGAGCACAGAACAAAGAGCTAGGAAGTTATGGTACAAATTTATTCCAGATTGTTTAATGTCATTTCCAGTACACAAGAGTAAAGGAGAATGAAATAATTCTCACTCTGGATCCGATGCAGCACAAAAAACACAATAAGATAAAGAACACAATAAATAGAAATACATAAGATAGCTTATATACATTGATTGTATGTCCATAAAGTGACACTAGGCACAGGAGCGTTTGTGCATAAGGTGACTGACAAGAAGTGATAAAGTAGTGGTAGTTAGGGGTGAGGAAGGATGGGTTAGTAGCATCAAACGTTGATCAACCTTACTGCTTGGGAAAAGTACCTGCTTTTTTGCCTCTGGTGGCCTTGCCGTGGATGCCTCATAGCCTTCTTTCTAATGGGAGTGGGGCAAGCAGTCCATGAGCAGGTAGGTGGGATCCTTGATGATGTTATTGGCCCTTTTCAGGCACTTTTCTGTATAAATGTCCTTGATGGTGGGCAGGTTGATGCTGGTGATGTGTTGGGCAGTTTTGACCACCCATTGTAGAGCCTTCCTGTCTGCCACAGTGCAGTTTCCATACCATGCAGTGAAGCTCTCTACTATGCATTGTAGAAGGACGTGAATATAGATGACCAGCTCTCTTCAATCTCCTCAGAAAGTAGAGGCATTGTTGGGCTTTCCACATTGTGTCCTTGGACCATGAGAGGTTGTCTGAGATATGCACTCCCAGGTGTTTGAAACTGTTTGCAGTTTCCACTGCTGTGCCACCAATGTAGAGGGGTATGAATGATGTGAGTTCTCCTAAAGTCAATAACCATTTTCTTTGTCTTGCTGTCATTGAGGAAGAAGTTAGTTGGCTGAAACCAGGCCTCGAGCTCTTTCCCCTCCTCTCTGTAGGCCATCTCACTGTTGTCGTGTCATTAGTGAAATTGACAATGTGATTGTTCGGGTGTTTGGTCTTGCAGTCATGTGTGAGCAGAGTGTACAGCAATGGGCTCAGCACACAACCTCAGGGGGCACCCATGTTGAGGACAAAAGGGAGGGAGCAGCATTGTATGTCCTAACTATTTGATGTTTGTTCGTTAGGAAGTTCAACACCCAGTTGCATAGTGGTGTATTTAGACCAAGGGGTAGGAGTTTGTTCACCAATGTCTGTGGAATAATAGTGTTGAATGCCAAAATGAAATGCAGAAACAGCATTCTGAGGTAAGTGTCCTTGTTTTCTACGTATGTCCAGGCCAGGTGCAAGTCAGATGCTGTGGCATCTGTTCAGGGTTTTGTTTAGACCACAGCTGGAGTATTGCATCTATCTCTGGTTGACACTCGGTAGAATGGAGACAGTTGCACTGCAGAGGAGATTGCCTAGGAACTGTTATGGCAACTGGATAGACTGGGGTTTCCCTTCTTGAGGAGGAGGATGCTGAAGAGGATTCTGATGGAGATGTACAAAATTATAAGGGGAATAGATAAGATGGGTAATGAGAAATCTCTTCCCCTTGACAGAGACATTGGAAACATTGGCTGATGGGAAACACTGCACTCTTCCTAATCTGGACTGACCACCAGGTCCTCATTCATACAACAGACCTGCCAACTCAACCCATGCCAGGCTTGTTGGGCTCTCTTCAAACAGTTCAAATTTACCAACTCCTAATGACCCAGCTCCAAGAACACTAACACCAGAGGGTTACGGACTTAAGTTGAGGAATAAAAGGACTAGAGGGAAACAGAAGAACAATTATTTTCTACCCCGAGTGTCCCAGATTGCACGGCACCTGAGAAGGTGGTGGAGGCAGATACTCTCAAAATATTTTTAAAATGTCTAGATGAGCATCTGAATTGCAAAAGCAGAGAAGATTAGAGACCAACTGCTGGTAAATAGGATTAGTGCATATAGGTACTTGATGGCTGGCATGGGCATGATGGGCTGAATGGTCATTTTGTGCTCCATTACTCTGTGGATTTGAAGGAACAAAGCTTTGAAATGCCTCCTGTAGATGGCTCCATGAATCTGAGCTGTACAGGAGGATAGGGTTCACAGCTACTTAGTAGACCGTGAGTTTTGCACCAGTTTGAACTCTTGATCTTCCTGCCTTCATTCCGTCAAATATCCAAGAGCCATGCTTCCACACTGGAGTCGTCGCTGAGTTTCACCATTTATGTTGGCCTATGGTGAGATGTAGTTTTCAAGAGATGAAAAATGCTGTATGTTTTCAAGTCCTTCTTGTGGCCCCTCATTGTGGGGGAGCAGTCTCGTGCAACAGAGGCAGATTGGTAAAAGATCTTTGTTTTGGATGTTTAACATGTAGTCCACCTCCAAGAAGTGTGGCATAAACTTGTGGTAAAATAACACTGGCAGAAAATTGACCAGAATTTCTATTTCAGTTTGAAGCAAACAAGAGGCTATATAAAGAACTTTTAAAATGGACTCAGAAGCGACAAGAAATGCTGATGCAGTTATTCATACATATTCAAACAAGATCTATCTGCTTCCTCCTCTGCATCTCTTGTTTCATAAGTCAATGTGTAAGTAACAACCATAGGCACACCAAGTTTGGATTTTCCCCCAGCAGGCTTTGGAAATTATAAATACCAGGAACATGATGTGGAAACTGCTATTATCATATAGAATAGTGCTTACAGGAAACAGAAGGGAATAGAGACGCTGCAGAACTTGGTAACTTTATAGTAGATAATAATTTTGACAATCTGCCACTAAAAATGGAAAAGTTGCAGAAAAATTGAAGTTTCATTTCTGCATGTGAACACACAAAATGTTGGAGGAAATCAACAAGTCAGGCAGCATCTATGGAGAGGATTAAAGAGGTGGCACTTGATGGTGAGGCCCTTCATTATACCCAGAAATTACTGCTATTCCTGATGAAGGGTCTCAGCATGTTAATACTATGTAGAGTTAACACTACTATATGTATAATAGTGGGTGGACATTGGAAGAAAAATCGATACGTTCAAGATGCAACACCAATATATTTTATTAATATATGTGGAGTAGATGAACAGGAAGGGATCTGAGCCAGACAGGAACAAAGAGTATGTCATAACAAGGCATCCTAAAATAGGATCGTAAAACATCACCTTTTAACCAAATCAAGCCAGTGTAAATAAAAAGAGAAATTGTTCCATGTAAGGCAAAAAAGGTGGTGGTGGATGGGACTGATCAGGGAAGAAGTCAAGGACCTGCAGACCATCCTGTGGAGGGAGGGCTGCAGGAGAATTGGGTGTTCCATGTGTAAAGGAGCCTGGAAGTTGTTAAAGTAATAACAGACATTGAAGATCTATCGGTGCAGGTCTGAAAAGATTAAGCAAAAAGACGACTGACAAAGCCACAATTCTGAGCCTATTAGTGCAATTTTGAAAGAAAGGAATTCCATGAAAGAGATTTAGTTGGTGCTGCTAAACAGAAAATTCGAGATCATGTATGTGGCACCATATTCATCTGAGGGTACAGCAAGAGAAGAACACAAACCATGAGTGCGACTGAAACACCAATTTAAATACTGTATCTAGAGTAGTGCACTCAATACACTGGCCTTTGCCATTCCTGGACCCTTCCCGTGCCACAGTAAAACTGACTCAGATGTTAAATCAGTTATTTATCCTCTGATGTAGATTTGTTCAATGACTAATGATAAAACCACAACAGAATTAGCATCAATCCGATCATTTTATTTAATGGCAGAGCTAATTTGTTAATTTTAAATGAGGTTGTGCTCCCTTTAAAATGGCTTATCAGAGGTCATATTAAAGAGTTGTGACTTGTCAAAACTCCCAGGCACTTAATCTGATCAACCATGCTAAATAGCCAACACCAAGCCCTCTGTCTATTACCTTTGTCACTGCACTGTAAACACTTTAAACAACTTTTTGATAATACAGTACTGTACACATTGTAAATAGATTATGCTATTTATGTACATTTATTACATATCCGCATTTTAATCTCTAACTTTATTTTTATATGGTTCTTTATTTTTATAATTGTTGAATGTTGTTTTTGTTGCATGTCACAACAACATAGCAAAGCAAATTCCTAATACAGGTAAATCACAAACAAGAGAAAATCTGCAGATGCTGGAAATGCAAAGAAACACACACACAAAGCTGGAGAAACTCAGCAGGTCAGGCAGCAAGAGTAAACAATTGACATTTCCAGCTGAGAACCTTCATCAGGACGCAATACATGTAAATTAATATGGTGAAAAAAGTTGATCATTGTTCGTTGATCCTTTATGATCTACAGTAGATTGTAGACTATGATATTAATAGTTTTGTTATTCTTTTAAAAGTTATGTTAAACTTTACCAAGTAATTTATGAATGAGTAATCATCACTTACTTTTTCTGAATTGTACAGCATTGGATCAAAACTTTGAAAACAAATTTGTGGTCTTTCAATCCCCTTAGTTAATTTCATTATCACATGTCTGTTCAGTTTTTTCATAATCTGTCAACTCCACTGCCTCTCACAACGTTCATTTGCACACATCCACAGCATACAAGAAAGTTAGGTTTGAAGAAATTATTACAGGCACCAAAGCTTTCTGTGCAACAGCACCAAACCTCCTTTCTCCTTGCACAATACTCAAACATCCTGGTAACACATTGTATGAATCATGCACAGGTTTTTCATGTTTGTAAGACATGGGAGCAGAATTAGGCTCATCCAATCTGCTCTGTCATTCCATCATGGCTGATTCATTATCCCTTTCAGCTTACTCTCTTGCCTTCTCCTTGTAACCTTTGACACCCTTACTAATCAAGGCTAATCCACTTTAATGATTTGGTCTCCAGAGCCTAGAATCATCATCTGAATGAGCAATTCCATGTATTTTATAAGCACCAACCATCTTAACCAGCATCTAACCATAACCATAACAGGAAGGGCTCAATAACTTTACTGGGTGTTTTTTAAGGCCACCCAATAGTAACAGGGATATCGAGGAGCAGATTGGGAAACAGATCCTATAAAGGTGTTGTAACCCTAACCCTAACCCTAAGAGTTGTCGTAATGGGAGATTTTATTTTCCCAAATATTGATTGGCATCTCCCTAGAGCAAGGGGTTTAGATGGGGTGGAGTTTGTTAGGTGTGTTCAGGAAGGTTTCTTGACTCAATATATAGATAAGCCAACAAGAAGAGAGGTTGTACTTGATTTAGTATTGGAAAATGAACCTGGTCAGGTGTCAGATCTCTCAGTGGGAGAGCATTTTGGAGATAGTGATTATAATTCTATCTCCTTTACAATAGCATTGGAGAGAGATAGGAACAGACAAGTCAGGAAAGCGTTTAATTGGAGTAAGGGGAATTATGAGGCTATCAGGCAGGAAATTGGAAGCTTAAGTTGGAAACAGATGTTCTCAGGGAAAAGTATGGAAGAAATGTGGTAAATGTTCAAGGGATATTTGTGTCGAGTTCTGCATAGGTACATTCCAATGAGACAGGGAAGTTATGGTATGGTACAGGAACCGTGGTGTACAAAGGCTGTAATGAACCTAGTCAAGAAGAAAAGAAAAGCTTACAAAAGGTTCAGAGAGCTAGGTAATGTTAGAGATCTAGAAGATTGTAAAGCTAATAGGAAGGAGCTTAAGAAGGAAATTAGGAGAGCCAGAAGGGGCCATGAGAAGGCCTTGGCGGGCAGGATTAAGGAAAACCCAAAGGCATTCTACAAGTATGTGAAGAGCAAGAGAATAAGACGTGAAAGAATAGGAACTATCAAGTGTGACAGTGGGAAAGTGTGTATGGAACCGGACGAAATAGCAGAGGTAATTAATGAATACTTTACTTCGGTATTCACTATGGAAAAGGATCTTGGTGATTGTAGTGATGACTTGCAGCAGACTGAAAAGCTTGAGCATGTAGATATTAAGAAAGAGGATGTGCTGGAGCTTTTGGAAAGCATCAAGTTGGATAAGTCACTGGGACCAGATGAGATGTACCCCAGGCTATAGTGGGAGGCAAGAGAGGAGATTGCTGAGCCTCTGGCGATGATCTTTGCATCATCAATGGGGATAGGGAAGGTTCCAGAGGATTGGAGGGTTGCAGATGTTGTTCCTTTATTTAAGAAAGGGAGTAGAGATAGCCCAGGAAACTATAGACCAGTGAGTCTTAGCTCAGTGGTTGGTAAGTTGATGGAGAAGATCCTGAGAGGCAGGATTTATGAACATTTGGAGAAGTATAATATGATTAATAGTCAGCATGGCTTTATCAAGGGCAGGTCATGCCTTATGAACCCGATTGAATTTTTCGAGGATGTGTCTAAACACATTGATGAAGGAAGAGCAGTAGATGAGGTGTATATGGATTTCAGCAAGGCATTTGTTAAGGTACCCCATGCAAGGTTTATTGAGAAAGTAAGGAGGCATGGGATCCAAGGGTTCATTGCTTTGTGGATCCAGAACTGGCTTGCCCTCAGAAGGCAAAGAGTGGTTGTAGACGGGTCATATTCTGCATGGAGGTCAGTCACCAGTGGAGTGCCTCAGGGATCTGTTCTGGGACCCTTACTTTTTGTGATTTTTACAAATGACCTGGATGAGGAAGTGGAGGGATGGGTTAGTAAGTTTGCTAATGATACAAAGGTTGGAGGTGTTGTGGATAGTGTGGAGGGCTGTCAGAGGTTACAGCGGCACATTGATAGGATGCAAAACTGGGCTGAGAAGTGGCAGATGGAGTTCAACCCTGATAAGTGTGAAGTGGTTCATTTTTGTGGATCAAATATGATGGCAGAATATAGTATTAGTGCTAAGACTCTTGGCAGTGTGGAGGATCAGAGGGATCTTAGGGTCCGAGTCCATAGGACACTCAAAGCTACTGTGCAGGTTGACTCTGTGGTTAAGAAGGCATACGGTGCATTGGCCTTCAATCGTGGGATTGAGTTTAAGACCCGAGAGGTAATGTTGCAGCTATATAGGATCCTGGTCAGATCCCACTTGGAGTACTGTGCTCATTTCTGGTCACCTCTCTACAGGAAGGATGTGGAAACTATAGAAAGGGCACAGAGGAGATTTACAAGGATGTTGCCTGGATAGGGGAACATGCCTTATGAGAATAGGTTGAGTGACCTCGGCCTTTTCTCCTTGGAGCAACGGAGGATGAGAGGTGAACTGATAGAGGTATACAAGATGATGAGAGGCATTGATCATGTGGATAGTCAGTGGCTTTTTCCCAGGGCTGAAATGGTTCTCACAAGAGGACACAGGTTTCAGGTGCTGGCGAATAGGTACAGAGGAGATGTCGGGTAAGTTTTTTATGCAGAGAGTGGTGAGTTTGTGGAATGGGCTGCCGGCAACTGTGGTGGAAACGGATACGATAGGGTCTTTTAAGAGACTTTTGGATAGGTACATGGAGCTTAGAAAAATAGAGGGCTATAGGTAAGCCTAGTAATTTCTAAGGTTAGGGACATGTTCGGCACAACTTTGTGAGCCGAAGGGCCAGTATTGTGCTCTAGTTTTTCTATGTTTCTTTGTTTCTAACCCTAATGGATCATATTTGGAAGCTGTAATGTGCCTTGCTAGATCAAAATTGCTGACAAGGAGCAGTTCACTTTGGCAAACAAGTAAACCAGGATGGAAATCATCTAATGCGGACCAATTGACTCCCACATTTGACTACTCATCTGCATTGGTTTATTGGTTCTCTGTTAGCACCACATCATGTTATCAATGGCATCAGTGTCCATCAGCTAGAAAGAAGAGTCCATCCTCCTTCTCTGATCAGTCCACAAGGTATCTCTGTTGTAGGTTGTGAGGCGCTGTCGATATCCCGGCAACAGCATACTCCACTGTCAACCTGACAAACAACACAAGTGGCCTAACGTTGGAGGACAGGGATGTTGGGTGAACAGAACCAAGGTTGTGCAGTGAAGCTGGGTATCTGTCCTTTGGCCTTTTGTTTTATTCTTCACCCTCACTGGTAGATATGTTGCACTGATAAGTCAAATGGTCAGTCAGACAGCTTAAAGGTTGCATTCCTCAAATAGCATGAATCTTCTCTTTCTTTTAATCTTTTACCCAGGTTTTGGTGAGCTTGGAAAAAATATAACATTTTACAACAGGACATTCAATCAAAGAAAATAAAATTCACAGCTTGAAGCAATAATACAAACAGAATGCACTTTAATACTGTACTGTATATATTGCAAAGTTTAAGTGAACCTCTAAAATTTACAAAGTGAGCTGCATTGACATAATTTGGTAATTTAAATACTTTGGTCCAATTTAATAATCAAAATGAAACGTGATGTTTCTCAAAAATCAAAGCTTAAATTATGTTCATATTATAAAGTCTATGTGAATAAAATGGCAGCATAAAAATGCAGGGTTGACTACTAAATATCACTAGAGCATTACATGATGGGAAGATATGAGTGGCAGTGGGGGGAGGTTGCATAATTTATAATATGTGGCTTGTAATTCTCCTCCTTCTTTCCATTCCATCCCATCATTGTCCTTGTCAAACTCCTTCCAACTTATGTACTGTAGCTCTTGAATCAGACATTTAATTTGAGGATTTTCATTAAAATTATTGCACATTAATATCTCTCAAAACAGTCCTCCATTATAAAGTAATTCTTTAGTCAAAAATACACATCTAAATCTTCACATGATGTTCATGGGTTTGCAAGAAGACTATTCATCACATAGATGAGCTCTTTGGAAGATTATTTAAATCCTGTAGTATTTTTCCCAATGATTTGATCCAAGTCTATAGTATTTTACAAGACAGTCTGCTTCTGCTTTGGTTGGCATGGTTACGGTGCAGTGGAAGCCACCTGCTGTGGAACGAAGGTCTCGATGCTGCTTTGACTAGACGATAGCAGGTGGCTGTGACCGTCTGCCGACTGGGTGTTTTGGTACATCACAAGACTCCCTGAAGAGACTGTGAATGAAGAAGGAAGGAGAGAGTTATCACAACAGTGAAACCTTCTTTAGAACCACATTCCAATGGCTTTAAAGGTTTCCCACTGAGGAAGATTTTTATCACAGCTTAGGCAGTGATATATTCCTGGTCTCTCTTGGAATCTGCCTGATTAAGAATCCATTACATGAATATTAGGTGGTTTCTATAAAGAGAAAGTGCCTCCCTACACCCTCCCTCCAGAACCACATATCACTGCTGAAAAGTGGAACTTTGCCCTAACATCTAGGCCATATATATAAGTAATGTTTTGGATTCCGGAATTCTGTTTAGTTGGATCAGTAAGGGATAGATAAGATAGAAGTAGGAAAGTTGTTTCCATTGGTAGGTGAGACTAGAACTAGGGGATTTTGCCTCAAGATTCAGGGGAGAAGATTTAGGACGGAGATGAGGAGAAACTGTTTTTCCCTGAGAGTGGTGAATCTGTGGAATTCTCTGCCCAGGGAAGCCGTTGAGGCTTCCTCACTAAATATATATAAGAAACAGTTAGATAGATTTTTACATAGTAAGGGAATTAAGGGTTATGGGGAAAAGGCAGGTAGATGGAGCTGAGTTTACAGACAGATCAGCCATGATCTTATTGAATGGTGGGGCAGGCTCGATGGGCCGGATGGCCTACTCCTGCTCCTATTTCTTATGTTCTTATAGTAAGAATTCTACACCACCAATTCTACACCAAAACAAGTGTTTTGGGATACAGCAATATCCCAAAACACTTCCTCAGGGTTAATTAGACACTGGGCCATTTCAGAACTGGGTTCAACCTGGAAACCTTCAATGATCAAACAGCCTGCCAACATTACCCACCCTCAGGCACAATAATGGAATTGCCCATCCCATTCAAGAAGCAAGAAGATACAATCTGGAAAAAATAAGCTGATAGCCTGCTCAAAAATCATTGAATGATATAGCACTTGATTCAGCCCATTGAATCTAAGCAAGGACTTTGAAAGACCTATCCACTGCCTGCCTCACTGCAAATTTTCCCTCAGTTACTTTTGCAAGTTGCTATGAATTGGTGAACACCAGCTTTCAGATCAGAACAGATTCCTGCACATTTCATCTTCGTGTTGCTAAGTATATAAATTCTCCTGCAGCAATAAATTTATAATTCGATAAAATACAAGGAGAACAATTCCTTTTTTTTACCATATTACTCTTCCTTAACTTCATTATGTATAACATAGTGAGGAAAGCAATCAAAGGATACACGGCAGGATATAAATCAGTTGGAAATTTGGGTGAAGAAATGGCGATTGGAGCTTAATGTGTGAGGTGATGTTTTGGGAAAGGTCAAAGCAGGAGTAAATGGCAGGACCCCCAGGAACACTAAGTACAGAGCAATCTTGGGGTACAATTACACAGCTCTCTCAACGCAGCAACACAAGTGGATAGAATGGTAGAGAAGGCGTATAGCATACACGCCTTCATTACTGAGGATATGGATCACAAAAGTCAGCAGGTCATGTTGCAGCTGTATAAAACTTTGGTTTAGCCACATTAGAATAATGTGTGCACTTCTTTTCTCCACACTATAGGAAAGATGTGGAGGTTCTGCAAATAGTATAGGAAGCATTTACCAAGGTATTGCCTAGATTGCAGGCTGGTCACTATAAGGAGAGGCTGGTAAAACTTGGATTATTTTCTCTGGAGCATCAGAGGTTGAGAGACACCCTGATAGAAGTACTGTATGTATCTAAAGTTATGATGCACATAATTAGGGTAAATAGTCAGAATTTTTTTCTCAAGGTGAAGATGTCGGATACTAGAGGGTATAGGTTTAAAGGGAGAGGGGAAAGTTGAAATGAGATTCGAGAGGTAAGTTTTTACACAGAGAGAGGTAGGTACACAAGCATATTGCTAAGAGGAATTTAGACAGACACTTGAATGGATGGAAAGATATGGACCATGTGCAAGCAGATGGAATGAGTTAGATGGGTCGGTGCACACATCGTTGGCCAGAGCCTGTGAGCCTATTCCTGTACTGTACTACTCTATGTTTGTAACAACAGAGACTTGATTTTGTCCCTTAAGCATATGAAATTTTCTGAAGCTCAGTCCTGTGTTTGTGATGTGACAGAGATAACCTAGTTAATAGAGAAGAAATATGCATGAATATTCATAAAATTCAGAACATTCCAAACCACCCAGGTGTTCTCTGAGTTTTTCTTCTAGTTCAAACACACATGACAGGATTTACAAGGCATGTAGTTACCAATGATGACATGAATTTTTGTTCATTATGTTACTGCTGCAGTGGCCACTTTGTTAGGTACACCGGTACACCTGCTCATTAATGCAAATATCTAATCAGACAATCATGTGGCAGCAGCTCAATGCATAAAAGCACACAGACACAGTCAAGGGGTTCAGTTGTTCAGAGCAAATATCAGAATAGTGAAGAAATGTGATCTAATTGACTTTGACCATGGAATGTTTGTTGTTGCCAGACAGAATGGTGTGAATATCTCAGAGACTGCTGATCTCCTGGAATTTTCACCTGCACCAGTCTCTGGAATTTACAGAGAATGGTGTGAAAAACAAAAAAACATTCCGTGAGCAGCAGTTCTGTGGCAAAAACACTGGTTCAAGTTGACAGGAAAGTGACGTAGCCATGCATCACAGCAGTGGTGTGCAGAAGAGCATCTCTCAATGCACAATCTGTCAAACCTTGAAGTGGATGGACTACAGCAGCAGAAGACCACAAATATACACTCGGAGGCCGCTTTTTGAGGTACAGAAGGTATCTAATAAAGTGGCTACTGAGTGTATATGTTATTAAAAAGAGCTTTGAGCATAACTCTTAAGAAGTAGAAGCAGAAGAAGGTCATGTAGGATTCAGAGAACTTTGCTGCTCCTGTGCCTCACTCCCATTTCTCATCTAGGCAAAATATCCCTGATTTCCTTGGTGCCAAAAATCTATTTCAAACTTAGAATAGAAAAAATCCGAATGATTTATCTGAATTAATTTAAATCTTACATACATCCCACAACGTGAGGGAGTAAAAATCTTTGTGTTATGACTCCGTTGCAATGTACAGACATGTGAATTCATTGGTCTAACAGCTTGTAGAAAGAAGCTGTCCCATAGCCTGTAGGTCCTGACTTTAATGCTGTGTTCCGTTTGTCAGATGGAAGCAGCTGAAACAGTTGGTGGTTGGGGTGACTGGTGTCCCCGATGATCTTCCAGGCCTTCTTTCTGCACCTGCTGCTGAAAATGTAAATAACCCACTACATGGAGAAAATTCTCCTCAGCGCAGGAAGAAGATGACTCATATTCCAAATTTTGGACTCTCTACTCAAAGGAATTGCCTTTCTGCCAATGCCTCTCAGAATCTGAATATTTCAATGAAATTACCTCTCATTCATTTGAACTCCATTGATTTTGGACCATCACACTTCATAGAACAAAACCTTCACCACAGGAATCAATGTGATACACTACAATACACTGCAATGATTCCCATATTTGTGCACTTTACGCAGTCCTGTGTAGGTCTGTAGTCTAGTATAGTTTTCTCTGTGTTGTTTTTTACGTAGTTCAGTCTAGTTTTTGTACTGTGTCATGTAACACCATGGTCCTGAAAAACATTGTCTCATTTTTACTATGTACTGTACCAGCAGTTATGGTCGAAATGACAATAAAAATGACTTGACTTGATATCAGTACATCTTTCTTTGGGTACAGAGACCAAAACTGTGAAGGTTACTTGACAAATCCCCATCCAATCTCCACAAGGTTTCCTTACTTTTATACTTCAAACTTCTGCAGTACAAGCCAATATACCTTTTCTTTTTCAATGGTTTGCTGTTGCTGCTGGTTCTATCTTTCCTAAAGCAACACATCCAGGTCCCCTTATATACACGCTTTTAGGTCTTTCTTATTACGTAAAAAAACATTCTGCTTCCCTATTTTTCCACATTGTAACCGATCTGCCAGCTTTTTTGCCTGCTCACTTAATCTGTCTATATCTTCTTGCAGGCTCATGCAATCACCTCAGCTCATTTTCCCAATGGTAATTTGAATACACAGGAATGTAGGAAACTGTGGGGAGTAGTAGACTTTTCCCAACACATCACGGGCAAGTTCAAGTTCGCTCAACCTATTCTCATAAGGCATGCTCCCCAATCCAGGCAACATCCTTGTAAATTTCCTTTGCACTTTTTCTATAGTTCCCACATGCTTCCTGTCGTGAAGTGACCAGAACTGAACACAGTACTCCAAGTAGGGTCTGACCAGGGTCCTATATAGAAACCTAGAAACATAGAAAACCTACAGCACAATACAGGCCCTTCAGCCCACAAAGCTGTGTCGAACATGTCCTTACCTTAGAACTACCTAGGCTTACCCATAGCCCTCTATTTTTCTAAGCTCCATGTATCCATCCAGGAGTCTCTTAAAAGACCCTATCGTTTCCACCTCCACCACCGCCACCAGCAGCCCATTCCACGCACTCACCACTCTCTGTGTAAAAAACTTACCCCTGACATCTGCTCTGTACCTGCTTCCAAGCACCTTAAAAATATGCCCTCTCATGTTAGCCATTTCAGCCCTGGGAAAAGGCCTCTGACTAGCCACACGATCAATGCCTCTCATTATCTTGTACACCTCTATCAGGTCACCTCTCACTTTCTGTCGTTCCAAGGAGAAAAGGCCGAGTTCACTCAACCTATTCTCATAAAGCATGCTCCCCAATCCAGGTAACATCCTTGTAAATCTCCTCTGCACCCTTTCTATAGTTTTCATATAACTGTCACATTACCTCTTTGCTCTTGAACTCAATCCCACTGTTGATGAAGGCCAATACACTATATGCCTTCTTAACCACAGAGTCAACCTGCGCAGCAGCTTTGAGTGCCCTATGGACTCGGACCCCAAGATCCCTCTGATCCTCCACACTGCCAAGAGTCTTACCATTAATACTATATTCTGCCATCATATTTAACCTACCAAAATGAACCACTTCAAACTTATCTGGGTTGAACTCCATCTGCTACTTCTCAGTCCAGTTTTGCATCCTATCAATGTCCTGCTGTAACCTCTGACAGCCCTCCACACTATCCACAACACCCCCAACCTTTGTGTCATCAGCAAATTTACTAACCCATCCCCCCACTTCCTCATCCCGGTTATATGTAATAGTTACGTATAATTGTGTTTTCCTTGTGAATGTTGCCTATATGAGACTACGTGCCTGTAATCCTGCTGAAAGGAAGGTTTTCATTGCACCTGTGCATACATGCACTTGCATATGTCAATAAAGTTGACTTTGACTTTGATTACATTTTACTCTGTCTTTTCATCTGTCATTTATGTGTATTTTGACAACTCTCCCTGTGGCAATCTGAAAACAACCCATTAACTTCTAATCTTTGTTCCGATCCTGAGACTAATCCACTGGTCCTACTCATACAAGCCCAAGAGGCCTCATTTTATATAATAGCTTTTTGTGTGATACCTTATCAAGTACCCACTGAAAGTTCAAATCTCCTGGTCACCTCTGATCTATCCTGATGGTTATATCCTCAAACATATCTTTAATGTGATTATCCTCTCCATTAAACAATGCTGTCTTTGTCTAATTTCCCGAAGACCAACTCCTTATTGGTGGAACAACAAATAATCTACTGGAGGAAGTCAGTGTGTCAAGCAGTAGTAGGAAAGAAATTTTTGATGTTTTGGGTCATAACCAGGCATCAGGATTACATACCCTGTATATCTGTCCTGATGCTGCTTGGCCCACTGAGTTCTTTCAGCAGATGGTTTATTACTCCAGGCCACAGCATCTGCAGTCTCTTGTGTCTCCTTAATGGTGTATTATCATTTTCATAATTGATGCCAAACTAATTATATTTTTCTTTCCTATTTTCTCTCTCTCTTTTCATGAACATAAAAACATAAGAACATAAGAAATAGGAGCAGGAGTGGGACATCCGGCCCATCGAGCCTGCCCCGCCATTCGCTAAGGTCATGGCTGATCTGTCCGTAAACTCAGCTCCATCTACCTGCCTTTTCCCCACAACCCTTAATTCCCCTACTATGTAAAAATCTATCTAACTGTATCTTAAGTATATTTAGTGAAGAAGGCTCAATTGCTTCCCTGGGCAGAGAATTCCACAGATTCACCATTCTCCAGGAGAAACAGTTTCTCCTCATCTCCATCCTAAATCTTCTCCGCTGAATCTTGAGGCTATGTCCCCTAGTTCTAGTCTCACCTACCAATGGAAACAACTTTTCTACTTCTATCTTATCTATCCCTTTCAAAATTTTGTATGTTTCTATAAGATCCCCTCTCATTCTTCCGAATTCCAGAAAGTATAGTCCCAGGCGGCTCAATATCTCCCCATAGGTTAACCCCTTCATCTCTGGAATCAACCTGGTGAACCTCCTCTGCACTGCCTCCAAAGCCAGTAAATCCTTCCTCAAATATGGAGACCAGAACTGCATACAGTACTCCAGGTGCAGCCTCACCAGTACCCTGTATAGTTGTAGCATGACCTCCCTGCTCTTGAATTCAATCCCTCTAGCAATGAAGGCCAACATTCCATTTGCCTTCTTAATAACCTGTTGTACCTGCATGAAAAGAAGTGATATACTTGTTATGTTATCTGCTTGGACCATTTAAGATTTTAAGGAATTATGATAGATTGCCAATACATTCATTTATTTGCTGTCACCAATTTTTGACCTCTTGGATACAGGTTGACCAATCCAGGAAAATGGTTGGGTTTTAATTTCTCCTGTGGGTTTTCTTCAATAACCATATAACCATATAACAATTACAGCACTGAAACAGGCCATCTCGGCCCTTCTAGTCCATGCCGAATGCTTACTCTCACCTAGTCCCACCAACCTGCACTCAGCCCATAACCCTCCATTCCTTTCCTGTCCAATGTAAACTACTCAGTTACTCACTACTGTCAGATTCGTCATTCCTTCTCTGTTAAGTTTTCTGCCTTGATGACAATTCTTTGCCTCCTTTCCTTGTGGTTATTTTCCAGGAGACACAGTCATCTTGCTACTCTCTTCTATATTCATAGCCATTGAAGCTTATATGAAAATGTGTTGCGACTTGGTATGGATATTGTTCATTCCATTCAATGCCGACGCCCTTGAACGGAAAAGCTTACAATAAAGTAATGGATCCATCATGGGTAAAGCCCTCCCCACTGCTGAGCACATCTATAAACAGTGCTGCTACGGGAAAGCAGTATCCATCATCAAGGACCCCCACCATTCAGGCCATGCTCTCTTCACTCTGCTGCCATCAGGAAGGAGATACAGGATACAGGATCTACACCAGGTTCAGAATGAGTTGCAATCCTTCAGCCATCAGGCTCCTGAACCGGAATGGCCAACTTCGCTCACTTCAGCACTGAACTGATTCCACAACCTATGAACCCACTTTCAAGGGTCTATAGGCTCTATACTCTCAGTATTATCTATTCCCTATTTTTTTGTTTCTCTCTTTGCATTTGCACAACTTGTCACCTTTTGCATATTGGTCCATCTTTGTGTGTAGCCTTTCATTAATTCCACTGCGTTTCTTTGTAGCTACTGTGAATGCCCACAGGAAAATTAATCTTGGGGTAGTATAAAGTGACATACAGCATAAGTACTTTGATGTTTAATTTACTTTGAACTTCATTTAGTTTCACATTCTACCTTCTTCTTTATCCATTATTAGTTGCACTTTGCTGCTTCGGGTTTAATGTTGGATTACCCTTAACATCCTCAATTATCTATGGATGAATCATTTTTCTCACACAGTATTTTATTACTAAATAGGATTTATATTTGTTGAATATTCTGAAATGCTTGCAGTTTCTCCACTGACCAACGCTTATATTCTATTTTCCAATCCACATAATTGGCTTGTTGAAATCCAAGCCTCTGGTTTCAGTCCAAACTTTTTCTCCCTTGAACTACGTACAAAGCTTCATTGTATTGTGTTTAATTTGTCCTCTGAGGAATAACCCTGCATCAGTATGCAGTAAAAAACCTAAAACTTCCTGCTATTTGTTTTGTTTGATATGATATCACCCCAGAAAGCTCTATACAGTTTTCTAAATTCATTTTGCAAATGACTTTTGCCAACTTGAGTTCTCCAATATACATAAAAACTGAAGTATCTCATAATTATTGTATTAACTCTAGTCTAAATCAAAAAAGTCATTATTTTTCATGTGCTAATCCTAATTGGCATAATATTGATTAGTCAGTAGCCAAGTTAGACTTTTTTTTACAGCAGGAGTTATAAATGTTGTTTGCAAAGGTACAAAGATTAAACAAAAAAGCAAAATATGAATCTAGGCAGGCAAACTTCTTTCAATAATGTCAAAAGTTTCATGTATCCTAGTACATGAAACTTTTAAAAATTAATATGCACATTAGGCACACTAACACAAATGCTATGAGCACACTGGGAAACGGCTTTATTCTTTGGAAGGGTAAGCAACATGTTGCTGATCTGATTTCCAGTTTGTATTGATTTCAGCTGAGCGAGTTGTTTTGTTTCTAGGGTAGTGAGGAAATTAACTACTCATTTCTCTTGTTGCTTTGCACAGTCTGGTTCAGGTAAACATGCCCAGCTGTAGACATTGAATGGACCTTGGGCCTCAGATGTGACTCAGCATGGAAACCTTCCAAGATCAGATAGCCTGCTGTCAACCAATACTATGGGTAGGTTAGAACTTAAGGAAGCATTGCAAGAAGTGAAAAATCTCTGATGGGATCAGTTATGAAAGCCTTTTTACCTTTGGGATATACTTTCCGTTTTGTTCCTTAATAACAGTGTTTGGTTATATATTGATGACAGACACAAACTTGGTGAAGAAAGAAGATAGGTTAGGAATATTCAATGATATGACATCCCGGAGTTGTACTTTCAAACCACTAACGAAAATAACCAATTGGACCTGTTAAATATAATACAAAAGCACAGTTCAATCTTCCTACATTCCCATCGACTTGCTCAAGATTCTACCACTCAAATACAAACGAGGGGCAAGCTGCACTGAGCAATGAACCTACTAACCCACATGTCTTTGGGATATGGGAGGAAACTGAAGCAGTGAGAGTAATGCTGCCTAGTCATTGGGGTAGGTGCAAACTCCACACAGAAAGCACTGGGAAATGAGAAACCTGCTCTAATAGCTGCAGCATGGTGTTGCACATATCAAATGGAAAAACCTAATAAACAGCTACCAAGCATCCACCTAGTAACAGAAAACAAGTGAAGCTGCAGCTGCTGTATTCTGAAGCAAAAACAGAAATGATGGAACAACTCAGCCAGGAAACATGTATGGGAACACTTTAGCTTTGAGACAGTTCATCTAAATTTCCTTTACAAAGCACAAGAATTAGCAAACAAAGGGTCTGAATATCACAAATTATGTCATAGAAACATAGAAAACCTACAGCACAATACAGGTTCTTCGGCCCACAAAGTTGTGCCGAACACGTACTTACTTTAGAAATTACCTAGGGTTACCCATAGCCCTCTATTTTTCTGAGCTCCATGTACCTGTCCAGGAGTATCTTAAGAGACCCTATTTTATCCACCTCCACCACCATCGCCAGCAGCCCATTCCACGCACTCACCACTCTCTGCGTAAAAAAACTTACCCCTGACATCTCCTCTGTACCTGCTTCTAAGCACCTTAAAATTGCGCCCTCTTGTGCTAGCCATTTCAGCCCTGGGAAAAAGCCTCTGACTATCCAACACGATCAATGCCTCTCATCATCTTATATACCTCTATCAGGTCACCTCTCATCCTCCGTTGCTCCAAGGAGAAAAGGCCAAGTTCACTCAACCTATTCTCATAAGGCATGCTCCCCTATCCAGGCAACATCCTTGTAAATCTCCTCTGTACCCTTTCTATGGCTTCCACATCCTTCCTGTAGTGAGGCGACCAGAACTGAGCACAGTACTCCAAGTGGGGTCTGACCAGAGACCTATATAGCTGCAACATTACCACTCGGCTCTTAAACTCAATCCCACGATTGATGAAGGCCAATATACACCATACACCTTCTTAACCACAGAGTCAACCTGCAAGGTAGCTTTGAGTGTCCTATGGACTCGGACCCCAAGATCCCTCTGATCCTCCACACTGCTAAGAGTCTTAGAATTAATACTATATTCTGCCATCAGATTTGACCTACCAAAATGAACTACCTCACAATTATCTGGGTTGAACTCCATCTGCCACTTCTCAGCCCAGTTTTGCATCCTATCAATGTCCCGCTGTATCCTCTGACAGGCCTCCACACTATCCGCAACACCTGCAACCTTTGTGTCATCAGCAAATTTACTGACCCTCCACTTCCTCATCCAGGTCATTTATAAAAATCACAAAGAGTAGGGGTCCCAGAACAGATCCCTGAGGCACCCCACTGGTCACTGACCTCCATGCAGAATATGACACATCTACAACCACTGTTTTCCTTCTGTGGGCAAGCCAGTTCTGGATCCACAAAGCAATGCTCCCTTGGATCCCATGCCTCCTTACTTTCTCAATAAGCCTTGCATGGAGTACCTTGTCAAATGCCTTGCTGAAATCCATATACACTACATCTAATGTTCTACCTTTATCAATGTGTTTAGTCACATCCTCAAAAAATTCAATCAGTCTTGTAAGGCACAACCTGCCTTTCACAATGCCATGCTGACTATTCCTAATCATATTATGCCTCTCCAAATGTTCATAAATCGTGCCTCTCAGGATCTTCTCCATCATCTTACCAACCACTGAAGTAAGACTCACTGGTCTACAATTTCCTGGGCTTTTCTCAACTCTCTTTCTTGAATAAAGGATCAACATCCACAACCCTCCAAACCTCCAGAACCACTCATGTCCCCATTGATGATGCAAAGATCATCGTCAGAGGCTCAGCAATCTCCTCCCTCGCCTCCTGCAGTAGCCTTAGGTATATCTCGTCCGGTCCTGGTGACTTATCCAACTTGTTTTCCAAAAGCTCCAGCACATCCTCTTTCTTAATGTCTACATGCTCGAGCTTTTCAGTCTGCTGTAAGTCATCCCTACAATTGCCAAGATCCTTTTCCATAGTGAGTACTGAAGCAAAGTACTCATTAAGTACCTCTGCTATCTCTTCTAGTTCCATACATACTTTTCCACTGTCACACTTGATTGGTCCTATGCTCTCACATCTTATCCTCTTGCCCTTCACATATTTGTAGAATGCTTTGGTCCTGTCTGGCAAGGCTTTCTCATGGCCCCTTCTTGCTCTCCTAAATTCTTTCTTAAGCTCCTTCCTGCTAGCCTTATAATTTTCTAGATCTCTATCATTACCTAGTTTTTTAAAGCTTTCATAAGCTCTTCTTTGCTTCTTGACTAGATTTACAACAGCCTTGGCACACCTGTACCCTACCTGTACCCTACCATCCTTTCCCTGTCTCATTGGAACGTACTTATGCAGAACTCCATGCAAATATCCCCCGATCATTTGCCACATTTCTTCGATACATTTCCCTGAGAACATCTTTTCCCAATTTATGCTTCCAAGCTCCTGCCTGATAGCCTCATATTTCCCCTTACTCCAATTAAATGCTTTCATAACTTGTCTGTTCCTATCCCTCTCCAATGTTATGGCAAAGGAAATAGCATTCTGATCACTATCTCCAAAATGCTCTCCCACTGAGAGATCTGACATCTGGCCAGGTTCATTTCCCAATAC
The DNA here is from genome assembly GCF_048418815.1 of Hemitrygon akajei. Classification (NCBI taxonomy): domain Eukaryota; kingdom Metazoa; phylum Chordata; class Chondrichthyes; order Myliobatiformes; family Dasyatidae; genus Hemitrygon; species Hemitrygon akajei. The sequence continues at coordinate 6,829,351 of NC_133137.1, read as the reverse complement.
CAGATGAAGTACAGCCTCTCTTGTAGGCTTATCTACATACTGTGTCAAGAAACCTTCCTGAACACACCTAACAAACTCCACCCCATCTAAACCCCTTGCTCTAGGGACATGCCAATTGATATTTGGGAAATTAAAATCTCCCACCACGACAACCCTGTTATTATTACACCTTTCCAGAATCTGTCTCCCCCTCTCTTCCTTGATGTCCCTGTTACTATTGAGTGGTCTATAAAAATCACCCAGTCGAGTTATTGACCCCTTCTTGTTCCTAACTTCCACCCACGGTGACTCCGTAGACAATCCCTCCATGACTTCCTCCTTTTCTGCAGCCAAGACACTCTCTCTGATTAGCAGTACCATGCTCCCACCTCTTTTGCCTCTCTCCCTGTCCTTTCTGAAACATCTGAAGCCTGGTACTCTAAGTATCCATTCCTGCCCCTGAGCCATCCAAGTCTCTGTAATGGGCACAGCACCATAGCTCCAAGTACTGATCCACGCTCTAAGCTCATCTGCTTTGTTCATAATACTCCTTGCATTAAAATAGACACATCTCAAACCATCAGTCTGAGCACGTCCCTTCTCTATCACCTGCCTATTCTCCCTCTCGCACTGTCACCAAGCTTTCTCTATTTGTGAGCCAACTACCTCTTCCTCCATCTCTTCAGTTTGGTTCCCAACTCCAGCAATCCTAGTTTAAACTCTCCCCAATAGCCTTAGCAAACCTCCCCGCCAGGATATTGGTCCCCTGGGATTCAAGTGCAAACCGTCCTTTTTGTAGAGGTCCCTCCTGCCCCAAAAGGGGTCCCAATGATCCAGAAATCTAAATCCTGCCCACTGCTCCAATTCCTCAGCCACACATTTATCCTCCACCTCACTCTATTCCTGTACTTACTGTCACGTGGCACAGGCAGTAATCCCAAGATTACTACCTTTGTGGTCCTACTTCTCAACTTCCTTTCTAACTTCCTGTAGTCTGCTTCCAGGAACTCTTCCCTTTTCCTGCCTATGTCACTGGTACCAATATTACCACAACCTCTGGCTGTTCTCCTTCCCACTTCAAGATATCATGGACACAATCAGAAACGTTTTTCCTCCTGCGTTCACAGAATCACCTGTCTGACTCCCTAACTATAGAGTTCCCTATCACTGCTGCCATCCTCTTCCTTTCCCTACCCTTCTGAGCCACAGGGCCAGACTCTGTGCCAGACGCGCAGCCACTGTTGCTTCCCCCAGATAGGCTGTTCCCCCACTCCCCCCCCAACAGTATGCAAACAGGAGTAGTTATTGTTCAGGGGGACAGCCACAGGCGTGCTCTCTAGCCTCTGACTCCTGCCCTTCCCTGTCCTGACTGTTACCCACTCGTCTGTCTCCTGAGACCCCGGTGTGACTACCTGCCTATAGCTCCTCTCTATCACCTTCCACTCTCCCTGACCAGACGAAGGTCATCGAGCTGCATCTCCAGTTCCCTAATGCGGTCCCTAAGGAGCTGCAGCTCGACACACCTGGCACAGATGTGGCCGTCCAGGAGGCTGAGAGTCTCCCGGACTTCCCACATTTGACATCGAGCACAGAACACCGGCCTCACACACATTCTTCCTGTCTGTATTCTACACAGGCAACCTACCTCACCTCGACCTGTTATCGCCGAAGCCCCGTTGAGCCAAAGCTTTCCTACTCTGTCGCTTGCTCTAGGAGATGTCTCCTTTTAAACTCTTCTCGCTGTTCTCACTGGCTGATGTGCATTAATAATGTCATCCATTAATAATTGTGAATTCTAAAGAAGAGTCCCTGACACAAAACATTACTGGTTCTGCCTGACCAGCTGGGTTCTTACAGCATTTCTGCTTTTGATCCATCTAGTAATCTCATACCTGCTCATATCTTCTGTGTCAACCAAATAATCTCAACAGTACATATAAGTCTTCTTGCTACTTATTTTTCTCCCCCTCTTGTCTGCCGGTTGACAGGGTTTTACCGATATTGTTCTGGGGGAGGCCAATGGTGTTCCTCTATGATTCTGCTCTAGGGGAAGAACAGGGACTGCACGTAGCATTTCTGTGTAACACCACAGCTGCAGCTGAGAAATCACGTGGGTGTAAGATCACCAGCTCAAACTCTTCTATTCTGTGACAAGTCTATATATCAAAGGAGTGAAATGACATGAGAGATACACAGGCATGCATTCTAGCTGAATTCCAGCCTCTGAAATAGGTTGCAGTCTGTCCGTTTTCATACAATAAATTTTCCAGTCATACTGTCCTTATCCAGACTCCTGTCCTCTGGGAGTTGGCATTCGGAATATACAGATAACATTTGATTTTCTGTCCTCTCAATGTTCAACACTTGAAATTTATTTGCATTCATAGCAGCCAATTTAATGGTGCTATGTTTGTTCTGATTTGGTTGAAGAAGGTAATGTAGGCAGTGCATAACATCAGTCAGAACTTTATAACATTATGAGAGGAACAGATAGAGTACGCAGACAGCATCTTTCTCCAAGAACTGAAATGTCTAATACCAGAGGGTATACATTTAAGTTGAGGGAGGGAAAGTTCAAATGAAATGTTGGAGGTAAGTTTTTTCTGTACACAGAGAATGGTGGACACTCTGCTAGGAGTGATGGAGGAAGATGTCATAGAGGCATTTAAGGAGCTCTTAGGTATGCAGAGATAGAAAGATATGGATCATTTAGACAGAATAGATTTGTCTTGTTGTTGTGCTTGTATTGTTCTACATTATGTTGCAAGATGAAATCTTATAATCTGAACCAATGCTTACAGAATGTGATGAATGAATCAATTCCATTGCCTATATGCATTAACCAGCTTGGTTACTGAGCTTGGCTGCCTTGTACCAGGAGGGAGCAGTAATACACTCTTCCATCAGTGCCTGCTATGTGTTACTTAAGGAAGAGAGAATTATTGAAAGATGACGGCATTTATGATATTTGTGATTGTTGGCTATGCTAATTTCAGTGCACTTTGTGAGCTAGCATGTTTATGTTTTGATTCTGTGATTACAACAGAGATGGATCTACTTAGCTTTCTAATATAGCAGGGATTTTACTGGATTTGTGAAACTTTTACTACTTACAGCAAAAACATAAACATGGTTGTTCAGGATTTTACTCCAAATAATGTGATCTATACAAATACATCAACAGTAGGTATGATTTGCACCTTTGGTGTAAAATCAGCCTTACGCTGGGCAGTCTGTTATGGAAAAGGTCCAATTTTCATTCCCGCTGAAAATGATGAGAATTAAAAATCAGACAAGTGCTACAGTGGACAGCTGAGCAATCAGAAATACCAGAGCTGCACCCACAGGATGTTTAGTAACAAACACAGAACCGCTAGACAAATCAAACTCTAATTCTTAACTTTGTCATTTCAATAGCCCTGTCACAGAGCACAGGTAACCCTCCAGGCAGCATTAGGGCTTTCACCACTACTGGACTACTGTGTTTATTTGTGAGACCATAATAAAGGAAGGGTGTAGATTTGCCTGGGTCTTATTGTCTGTGATGAGTTATAGTTACAAACCGACCCTTGAGAAGTTTGGACTTACGTTGCTTAGATGTGGGCCTGTAAAATTACAGAGTAATCTGTTGGAGTGGATTGATGACACAGTTATAGATAATTCCCTACTGATCAGTGAGAAAGTTAAAAAGAGGATACAAGGTAAACAGGAAATGAGTAGCACTGATGTCCATGTAGCGTGACATTCTCTTCTGAGAAAACGTGACAGGAACTTTAGACAATTAAATTATTGCTTTAAGGTGAATTTCGCATGAGTACAAGGTAACTAGGTGTGGTACTAAATTAAGTCACTCACACTGAGAAGCCTTATATTGTAACAGATACAAAGATTTATTTCTGTTAATTTAATCATGAAATTGGTTGTGCTTTAATTAATTCCTGATCTCCTGTTTTGATAGAGAGTCTTTCTTTCCACAGAATGTGCTCATCGATATAGAATGTCTTGATGATATAAGCTGTACCTTGGCCTAATTTAAAAATGACAACATTTTGTAATATATTAGCAATTGGAAGCCAAACCCTTCAAAATATGTAGCTTGTTTGCTCAAACAAGCAGCTGAGATTACTTTGTCATTTAATGACAACATCCTACATTTTTCCAATTCACTAGCCATCAGCATTTCCTACTTGGAAGGAGACCAGGTAACCAAAAGCAAGTTATATTTAACCAGCATTTTTGATTCCTCATACAATTTTATACAAAATAATTGCAAATGGATTGGGAGCAAGAGAACAGATGGGGAGAGAGGAGCATGAGAGTCTAGGAAGAGCCTGACAACAGTCCACATTAGTATTTTATCCTAGTATTACACAGAGAAGTATCTGTAAATATTCTCTGAGGATCATCATCTTATCGTGGTGGAGAGGCTTGTGAGTTCCTGAGATTCCAAGAGTGATACCGTCTGGAACTTAGCTCCTGGTAGGGTCACCCATGGTGGCAAGGTCAAGGGGGACATTCCAGTCAAAGAGCAATCTAACCAAGACCTCAAGGATAGAGCTGGTGAAAGATGATGGCACATCACAATTGCAGTGAAGGTGGAGGAAGGATGCAGCAGTGAAGGGTCTCCAGTCCTCTTTCATTCCATGCCACTGGGCCCTTACCCTGATCTGTCAATGACTGTGTGAATGGCTGCCCATGCATCAGCACCGCCCCCCCCCCCCCCACATTAAACAAAGTCACACACAGGCACTCTCCATAAAGAGAATAACCCCTTGGAAGAACATCATACTCAAGTTGAGTGATCACAACTATCTCTAAATATCTTGTACTTCTTTGTGTAACACTGATAGCCAGAGTTCCACACATCAGTACAACATTCCAGTGTAATCACTTCGTACTGTTTCTACCAGCTCTGAAAACCTCTGTTATGCTTTGATCAACCAGAATATACACATGTAATATAGTGATTGGCTTGAGTGTACCATTATGTTGTTTTTTAATGAACTCCAACCCACAAATACTGTACTCAAAGTTGGACTTCCTACCTCAAGTTCAGCGTCCCAGTACATTCTCTAGTTTGCAGATGAGAAAAAACTAGGAGGTGTTATTGATAGTGAAGAAGGTATCATAGATTACAGGGAAGACTCAGTCAATTGGAGAAGAGGAGCTGAGGAGTGGCAAATGGATTTCAATACAGGTAGGTGGGAAGTGATGAATTACAGAAAGTCAAACCATTGTTGGATTTTTACTGTAAATAGTGGGACAATAAGGAGTGTCATGGAAGAAATGCACGTACGAGTACAAGTGGAAAATTTATTGAAAGTGGCATCACAGGTGGACAGGATGATGAAAAAGGCATTTAGCATGTTCTGCAGCTGGGGCACTGAGTATAGGAGTTGGGACATTATGTTCCAGTTGTATAAATCACTGGTGTATTTGGAGTATTGTGCACAGTCCTAGTCACCCTGTTAGAGGAAAGACAAGGTTAAATGGGAAAGTGAGCTGAAATTATTTAGGAGGATGTTGCCAGGGCTAGAGGACCTGAGTTTAGGGGAGTTTGGCAAGGCTAGGTCTTCGTTCCTTGGAACATTGGAGAATGGAGACCAAACTTATGGAAGTGTTATAACTTCAAAGAGACTTAGAAAAGCTGGATGGTGATAGTCTTTTTCCCAGGATCGGAGAGTATAAAACTAGGGGGCATAGGTTTAGAGTGAGAGGGGAAAGGTTTAAAAGGCATTAAAAGAGGGTGGTGAATATATGGAACGAGCTTCCAGAGGAAGTGGTTGTGGCAGGTAAAATAATCTTATTTAAGAAGCACTTGGATAGGTATATGGAGCAGTGGAGCTGAGAGGGATTGGACTGAACACGGGAAATTGGGAGTAGCTGGGTGGACACTATTGTTGTCATGGACTTGCTGAGCCGAAGGACTGTTATCTGTGCTAAATAGTTCTATGATTCCATATACTATTCTCATTGCAAAAAACTGCTTTTGTTTATCAGGCCCTTAAATCTGCTCCATGCCTTTGTCCAATTGAGCGTGTCAGTTTCCCACACCATGTTATCTTTTGTATTTATGAACCACAATAGGTCATCATAATTTCTCTCATTCACGAAATGCTGGAGCCCCACAGGAATACGTGACTCAAAATAGCCAAACCTTTGCAATTCCTCCAAAAAGAATGGCAAAGCATCATAATGAACAACACAGCACATTTAACCCTTTGTGTGGGGATTTTCCATCAAGAGCTCCACACATTTGCTTGATAAGTTGTAAAGACCAGATTCAAATCATGGTGATCACTGAGTCAGAGCCTATTTGTTGCCCATTCCTCGTTCCTCTGAGAAAGTTTAGGGCCGCCTTCTCCTTTATTTGCTGTCGTTTGAGTTTTGACACTGCATCTTGAAGATGATGCATATTTAAAGCCATTGCTTGTGATGGAGAAATTCAATATAAAATTTGTGTTACTGGCACTGATCAAGTGATCAGCTTTGTCCTTGATACTGTCAAGCTATTTGGAGTTATTGGAGCTGCACTCATCCCATGCGTGAATACTTCCTCACGCACCAAGCATGTCTTGTAAGTAATGAGGAAGCAATGAGAGATCAGAAAGTGTTCCACTTGCTAGCAGGTAGCTAAGTGATTCTCCAGAATGACGATAAGATCAGATAGAAATGCTTGTGCCTTCTCCGTGGAGAGAGTCAACACCTCCAGAGTCACAGCCTAGAATCAGGCCCAGCATACAACTAATTCTGAAATGCCACACACCCATATAGTGGTGCTAACAATGATACAGATGTTACTTGTGGCTGTTCGGCACAAGGCTTGGGTCCTACCACAGTTTGACATGAGCTATTTCACTTCCAGAGGAGTTGCAATACCTCAACAGTAGGAAGTACACTGAAGGAAATTCGTCAATAAAGCAATGGAAGGTGGCTTGGCCAAAAATCGAGTCAAAGGAATTCCTGTTGTGAAGCTGTAACATCATGGAACTACAAAATTTGGTTGATGCCAGCTAATACTACCTTGGCCTGACTTCAGCAAATTAAGGGACTTTATGTTTTCAGAATTGTTGAGCCTCCAAGGCGTCATTCTGGGTTGTATTTTATCTTCAATGACAAAGACAATCTTCAAAAGTAATGCAGCTAATAGGTATCCACATACACATACTAAACCAGCGTCTGCCTTACCCCACAGCTCCCACCTTCCCCACTGTGAAAGAGTTTGAGATTCACAATAAGTTATTCCAGTGAAGCAGCTAATACGTCCCTCAGCTCTTGGTGTCTGTCACATTAGTATAACTCACAGATCATTTTATGCTTAGTCTGAGTTTTTAGATCAGGAAACACGACTGAGATGGATTATGCTACAACGTGCCTGACTATCCCACGAGGCAGAACACTTGAGTGCAAACGTAGTCTGTAATTAAAGAAAGATGACATTTTCTCTCATTGACTCAACATCAAAGGACTGACTGTACATATGTTTCATTGGAATAATTAGTATGGACCCTCCTGCAGTGAAATGGTTAGGCTTTTCATGTTGTAAACCATACTGTCTGTCATCTGCATAAAACATTGGCCAGTAACTATGAAAGCTGGGCAGTTATAGTTTCTTGTGGGTTTTTGGGACCCTTAAAGATTCTAAGACTGAGTGACACATAAAGGAGTGATAAAAGATCCATAACAATTGTTAAATGCTTCTATGACGTGAAAGAAATTATACACCTGGTGTCTGATTCCTATCATAACAAGATCTGGCTTGGACTGGTCTTTGCTGAAATAAGGTTAAAGTAAGCAGTGAACTGAAATGCCTGGTGCTTTATTCACCCAGGTGCTTGTGTCTCAAATGCTGCTCAATATTCCAGGCAGCACACTGAGCAAATTCTCAATTAGAGGCTGCTGCACTTCAGCTGGCAGCAGCCACGGTCCAGGACTGGATACGTTTTAACTGAGTTTGGGGAGCTCTGTGGCAAAACATGATAGCAACACTACGAAGGGTCCGCGGAGGCAAGCCATTCTGATAGGAAAACTGTGCTAATGCTATTTCACCAAACTCTGGAGACTCAGCAATAATGGAAAGCACTGTCTGTAGTTTCAAAACTAAACATCCTGATCTTAAAGGTTGTCAAGGAGCTTAAGTAAATTGGTTCTGTTGACTAGAACTTGATCACTTTGCTGCCATTGGCTTCTCATGGCACCAGCAAGTAGGGTTCAATTCTGCTGCTCTCCGTAAGGAGTTCCTATGTTCTCTCCATGACTTTGTGGATTTCTTTTGGCCGCTCTGGTTTCTTCCCACATTCCAAAGGTGAAAAGGTTGGTAGATTGATTGGTCGCATGGGTGTAATTGGCTGAGCAGGCTTGTTGGACCGGGAGGGTCTGTGACTATTCTGTATCGCAAAGTGAATATATTGCACCCGGTCCCCCTCCCTCAACTTGTCCAAATCAACGTGAAACTCATCTTCATCCACCTCAAGGCTCACCATCCCACCCAACTCTGCATTGTTGGCAGACTTAGAGATATTACATTCAATTCCCTCATCCAAATCATTGATACACATCGTGAAATACTGAGGGCACAGCCTTGATCTCTGTGGCACCCCCACTAGGCACTACCTACGCCTGAGATAGAGACTCATTTATTCCTACACAAAAGAGCAGAATGCTGGAAGAACCCAATGCGTCAAACAGCATCTCTGGAAGCATATTGATGTTTTGGGTCAAGACCCTACACTGGGAAGAGGAAAGTTTTCCAATATGTTCTAAGAGGGAGGCTGGTAGGTGATAGGTGCAATTAAAGGAGGTGGGGAATGATGGACAGATGGAGCCAGGTGACAGATGGGACAGGTGCAAGAAAGGTGAATAAAGGGAGTAGAAACCTAGGTGGAAGGAGAAGTTGAGTGGTATAGGCTACGTGAAATTGGAAAATTCAATATTCATACCATTGGGTTGTAAGCTAACCAAGCGAAGTATAAAGAGTTGTACTTCCGGTATGTGCCTGGTCTCAGCATGATGGTAGAGGAAGCTGAGGACAGACAGGTTGGCGTGGGAGTAGGAAGGAGAGTTAAAATAACACACAACCAGGCGCTCAAAGTGGCTGTTACAGTTCAGAGCATAGATGCCCTACAAAACTGACGCCTAGTCCAGGCAGTCCTGTGTAGTCTGGTACTGACTGGTGGGACGTTACGGTGGAAACATTATCCAAACATTAGCTCTACCTGTGGTAATCGCAGGGCTTGAGGAAACTCGGTGAATATGCTGAATGGAACCATCCAGGCTCTGCAGTGGTACCTGCTGCAAAGATGCATGGATCTGGTTGTCTGGCTGGACTTCTGAATTAAGTGTCAGAACCTGAATTGGAACAAAACACAAGCATCAACAACCACTTGTAGTTAGCTGGGATTATCCTCCTTAGAACATAGTAAGTTAATGGAAGAGTTATTGAGTCAGACTATCCCATTAGATATCCGTCCATGACTTCAGGCCCCATTCACTAGCAAAACCTCACATCTTCCAATGAACTTCAATGCACTGATCATTGGGCTTTGGGTGGGCACATCACCAACCTCCACATGTGCTAATAGTTTCTCCTGCGAGACCTTGGTGATGCTTCTGACTATATCAGTCACCTGGGGGATGCTTGTTCCTTCTGGATACTCAGAGATTCTGCAGATACTGAAAATCCAGAGCAACACACACAGTTCTAGAGGAACGCAGCAAATCAAGCAATATCTAAGGAGGAAAATGAAGTTTGTGTCAGGGTCTGCCCTCTTCCTTTCCAGTTTTGATGAAGGGTCTCAGCCCCAAACATCTCTGTTCATTTCCCTCCAGGGATGCTGCCTGGCCTGCTGTTCCTCCAGCATTTTGTGGATTTTTCTTAGTTTTGGAAGATTCTCATACCCACCTCCAATCCAAGTAAAGGCAATGGTCAGAGACATAATCATGTCAATCACCTAGGAAGAAGGGTATATTAAAAAATAAAACAAATATCCAGCATCCTCTTTTAAAATGCATCAAAATACCAACTCTTGCAACTCCAAACCACAGCAGTAAATTAATTCCTTGACAACACCCTATCAAAACTACCACCTCCTTCCATCCCAGATCAGCCCCCACCAAGGAAGCCCATTTTTGCCAAGGACACATTCAATCAGGGGCTTCACACCACTCAGTGATCCACAAAAATTGGAAGTTTTGTAGATCCTGGACCCCTGGAAGGGGAGAGATTACCTTCCGATGTAGAGGCTGGGAAATTACACTCCTCATGGCCCCAGTGGTGGACTCTCTTCAACAACAGGCAGCTTTCAGAAGGTGAAACCCAATGAGTTTTGGCAACCTGGCCAAATTAAGTAAAGGGTATGTAAGGATTCTGTTTCTGAGTGTTGTCCATAACCTAAATTCTCTGTAAACCAGAAAGACCTGTTTTCCACAGCTATTCACACTGTATAACTCTACAAACACTGGCTCTAATTCTTACAATTAATCAAGTATTCAACCTAACACAGCCCATAATTCAGCTGATGGAATGCATAATGTATCCAGCCATTAATGTATACCATGAAACATAGAATGAACATAGAAGTTCTTCCAGTGAATCAGTGCAATTACATTGAATTGAATTGAATTAACTTTATTACTTACATTCTTCATTACATGAGGAGTAAAAATCTTTACGTTACGTCTCCGTCTAATTTTTTAGTAATTTATAATAAATAGTATATATAACAGGACTGTCAATATAACATTGAAATGCAATTGCATCAGCATGAATTAATCAGTCTGATGGGCCGGTGGAAGAAGTTATATTCCCCGAGCTTGTTCATCCTGGCTTTTATGCTGCGGTACCATTTCCCGGATGGTAGCAGTTGGAACAGTTTGTGGTTTGGGTGACTCAGGGCCCCTATGATCCTTCGGGTCATTTTTATACACCTGCCTTTGTAAACGTCCTGAACAGTGGGAAGTTCACATCTACAGTACACTGGGCTGCCCGCACTACTCTCTGCGGAGTCCTGCGATTGAGGGAGGTACATTTCCCATACCAGGCAGTGATGCAGCCAGTCAGGATGCTCTCAATCGTGCCCCTGTAGAAAGTTCTACATGGAAAGTTATAATGAACTACATGGTGCCTTTATGCGATGTTGAATTCCAGAGGCAACTTGAATGTACTCGAGTCACCTGCTGGCAGCTAAAGATGAGCAGCATGCGGTGGGTGGGGGGGAGAGGAGGAGGGATGGCACAGGCCAAGCCTAGTCCAAAGCATTCCTCCAGGCCTGAGGTTTAAGCAAGCATACCCAATTACCAGCATGCACGCTTTATGAATGTTTCTGTAAATGAGCTCATCTCTATTGGAAATAACAATGAACAGGAGGTAAGAGGGGCTTCTCTGATCTTACAGCTCTCATAGGACTATAGATAGTGCTCTAGATTTTGAAAAGAAAGCAATTGTTTCTATTTCAAACTGCAGCCAAGCAACTGAAGTAAATTTATTCAGTTGCATAATGTATTTAATAAGTCTGCCTGTGTGCAGTCTTATTTAACATGGCTTCTTAACCCAATGCCAAAAGACTTTCTTTTGATCCTCTTTGAATCCTTACCAAATATTTTTGTAGCAGTTTGTGCTATCTTTAAAAACCTGACCAAAGGATACTAAATTCAAGTTTTTTCATCTTCAGAGTCACGTGGGAATTTTTAGCTCCTTCTTTGTCCTTTCTAACATCCCCTCCCAACCCCCACAATGGAAGGGAAAGGATTCATCAATAAAAGCAATTATCTAGTTTGAATCTAACCCAGCATTCTCTCTCCTGATGTTATTTGTGCAGCAGAAGCTTCACTGGTAAGACTGCTTCACTGCTGCCTCTCCTTGTGCATGTGGGTGGGTGGGAGGGAGTGGGGAAAGGTATTTGGGTTTTGCTGTTGGCGTTTTATTGAGTGTTGTGTTCTTTGTTGTTCTGCTGAGCACTCTGGACACGCTATGTTGGCACAAGATGCTGGCGGGTGGTCCCCAGCACATCACTGACCCTGCTGCCACTGAGAAGAGTTACATTTTATTTAGTTTGTCTAGGCGTCCAGATTCTTCATGATTTTCTATCACATCTACTCCAACCCGAAGTCACAAAGTCATATTGCAGTTCTATAAAACTTTGTTTAGGCCACACATGGAGTATTGTGTGAAGCTATGGTCGACCCACTACAGGAAGTATGTAGAGGCTTTGGAGAGGGTTCAGAAGAGGTTTAAAGTTAAAAAAAATTATTGTCAGAGTGCATGCATGTCACTGCATACAACCCTGAGATTTTTTTTCCTGCGGGCATACTTATCAAATCTATAGAAAAGTAACTGTAAACAGGATCAATGAACAACAAACTGTGCATACACAAGTATAAATAAATAACAAATATGAATTGACATGAAATGAAAGAGCATGAAATAACAAGATAAAGTGAGACCATTGGTTGTGGGAGCACCAGAAACAGAATGAGTGTAGTTACTCCCTTTTGTTCAAGAGCCTGATGGTTGAGGGGTAGTAACTGTTCTTGAACCCGGTGGTGCGAGTCCTGAGGCTTTTGCATCTTCTGCAAGAAAAGGGCATAGCCAAGGCACTGCCTGGATTAAAGTGTATAAGATACAAGGAGAGACTGGACAGTTTTGTATTTGAGGTTTGATAGGTTTATAAAATCATGGGAGACCTAGACAGGGGAGACAGAGAGGATCTTTTGTTGTGGAAATTATAAACAGTAGACAGAATAATTTTAAGAAGTGGGTGGGATGTTTAAAGAGATATTCATAGCAAGCTTTTTACACAGAGTGTGGTAGTGCCCAGAAAGTGATATAGGTGTGGTAGTGGAAACAGATATGATAGTGATGGGCACGTAGGGGAATGGCGAGATTTGGATTACATGCAAGCATGAGGGATTAGTTTAATTAAACATCATGCTCAGCACAGACATGGTGAGCCAAAGAGCCTGTACTTCTGCTCTATGTTCTATGTTGACGTTCCCTGAAGGCCCTCATCCCTAGAACTATGCTATTAAATCTTTTCCGTACCAGCTCTGAATCTTTTATAACCTGACGACAGTACAATGCTCAGAGTAGGACACAATTATGGATGAACTGGTGTTTATGATGCTTCAACATTCAGTACTTTGCTTGCGAATTTCCGTCCCATCTCTGGAATCCCATACACATTCTTTTTGCCAGCTTCCACAATCTGTTCTATACTGTATGTTGGAAGTTTTGCACACAAGTTTTTCAGGCCTATTTAAATCTTTACCACTTTTAAGAATTGTATCCTTTTTGTAACAGCGTAATACAACACTTTGTTTTTCAGTGCACTGGTTTCCCTATCAGGTGTACCCAGCCAGAGGACATCCTCTCGGGCACTGCTATTACTTTACAAAGTTCAAAGTAAATTGATTATCAAAGTACATGTATGTCACCACATGCAACCATGAGATTCATTTTCTTCAGGGCATACTCGATAAATCCATAAAACAGAAATAACCACAATAGAATTAATGAATAACTGCACCAACTGTGTGTTCAACCAGTGTGCAAAAGACAACAAACTGTGCCAATACAAAAAGAAAAATAATAAAAATAAATAAACAAACAAACAAATAAATAAATGATAAATATTATGAACATGAGATGAAGAGTCCTTGAAAGTAAGTGCATAGATTATGGGGCAAGAGCGGTCGAGTGAAGTTTGACCCTTTTGTCCAAGAGCCTGATGGCTGAGGGTCTGCTCTATCTACTGCACTTCCCTGCTTTGTTACCTGAAAATTTAGTATTTTTGTACAACTTTCACTGTTATTAGTGAGCATCAAGCTCAGCAATGGACCTTATACTGACCCCTGGTAAATACGATTGCAAACAAACAATAGTCTAACAAACAATCATTCACTAACACTCCTTCCTGCCCCAAGCTAATTTGATATTCAAATAGCTACAGAGACCTTCTTATGGGTTTAAGTTCTGCTGATTTTATCAACTTGCCTTTGAAAGTCCATGGACAAATAAATCACATTGCTCTGATTGCCTTTGTTTGCTCATCAAAACCTCACTCAATTTTGTGAAATGCAAGCATAAGAGATTCTGCAGATGCTGGAAATGCAGAGCAACACACACAAAATGCTGGAGAAACTCAACAGGTCAGGCAGCATCTATGGAGAGAAATAAACAGCTGACGTTTCAGACTGAGCCTCTTTGTCATGTCAACCGTTTACTCCCCTCTGTAGATGCTGCCTGACCTGCTGAGTTCCTCCAGCATTTTGTGAAATTCAATTTGCATTTTAAAATTCATGGTGGCTTTCCTTCATTAATCTAAACTCATCCAAATGGTGATTAGTCTAATCCCTGTTTGTTACTGCGGGTGGCTTGCACACTGTTGACAAACTGATTGGCCAGCTGTTGCTGAGATTATCTTTTGTTTTGAACCAGGGTGTAACATCGGGGAGCCTTCACTTCCAGGCAACGGGACTAGAAGTTAATTCACTGTATCTACACACTCTACCATCCACCCTCCTCCTTTATTTGTTCTGTGCTCCACCTTCTTTTCTTATCAGAAGCCCTTTGTTGCCTCCAGCTGCCCGTTGCTATTTCTAACATCCCCTCCTCCGCATGACTCCATCTCCGATCAACACATCCTCACCTGGATCCTTAAACACAAGAGATCCCGCCAGTGCTGGATAGCATGAGCAACGCACATAGAAGCTGAGAGAACTCAGCAAGTCAGGCAACATCATGGAGAGAAATAAAGAGTGAACATTTCTGGCCAAGGCCCCTGCAATCACCTACAGCTTTCTGGCTCCTGCTGCACCACTACACCTTACCTATTTATACTGGCCATCTCCCCTCACACTTTCATTCCAAATGAAGGGTCTCAAACCAAAATGTCAACTTTACACTTCCCTTCACAGATGCTGCCCGACCTGCTGGGTTCACTTTAAGAGGCTGATCTGACGTGATGACGTAATTACATAAAGTATTTTGACTGCGCTTTGTGTTCAGTGTCTGGAGTACAATAACTGAGCTGTTTTTTTTAAAACATAAACTGCCTCAGGTTTTTATTTCCAAAAACCTACAGTATCATCTGCCTTGGAAAAGACAAGTAGACAAAACTCATTCTGTGCCACTGGTATACACCACCCCCACCCGCACCTCCACTCCTACCACCACCTTCACCCGCAACTCCACTCCTACCTCCACCCTCACCCGCACCTCCACTCCTACCTCCACCCTCACCCCCACCTCCACTCCTACCTCCACCCTCACCCGCACCTCCACTCCTACCTCCACCCCCACCCGCACCTCCACTCCTACCTCCACCCCCACCTCCACTCCTACCTCCACCCTCACCCGCACCTCCACTCCTACCTCCACCCCCACCCGCAACTCCACTCCTACCTCCACCCTCACCCGCACCTCCACTCCTACCACCACCTTCACCCGCACCTCCACTCCTACCACCACCCCACCCGCACCTCCACTCCTACCACCACCCCACCCGCACCTCCACTCCTACCTCCACCCTCACCCGCACCTCCACTCCTACCTCCACCCCCACCCGCACCTCCACTCCTACCTCCACCCTCACCCACCTCCACTCCTACCACCACCTTCACCCGCACCTCCACTCCTACCACCACCCCACCCGCACCTCCACTCCTACCTCCACCCTCACCCGCACCTCCACTCCTACCTCCACCCTCACCCACACCTCCACTCCTACCTCCACCCTCACCCACACCTCCACTCCTACCACCACCTTCACCCGCACCTCCACTCCTACCACCACCCCACCCGCACCTCCACTCCTACCTCCACCCTCACCCGCACCTCCACTCCTACCTCCACCCTCACCCACACCTCCACTCCTACCTCCACCCTCACCCGCACCTCCACTCCTACCACCACCTTCACCCGCACCTCCACTCCTACCACCACCCCACCCGCACCTCCACTCCTACCACCACCCCACCCGCACCTCCACTCCTACCTCCACCCTCACCCGCACCTCCACTCCTACCTCCACCCCCACCCGCACCTCCACTCCTACCTCCACCCTCACCCACCTCCACTCCTACCACCACCTTCACCCGCACCTCCACTCCTACCACCACCCCACCCGCACCTCCACTCCTACCTCCACCCCCACCTCCACTTCTACCTCCACCCCACCTCCACTTCTACCTCCACCCCACCTCCACTCCTACCTCTACCCTCACCCGCACCTCCACTCCTACCACCACCTTCACCCGCAACTCCACTCCTACCTCCACCCTCACCCGCACCTCCACTCCTACCTCCACCCTCACCCGCACCTCCACTCCTACCTCCACCCTCACCCCCACCTCCACTCCTACCTCCACCCTCACCCGCACCTCCACTCCTACCTCCACCCCCACCCGCACCTCCACTCCTACCTCCACCCCCACCTCCACTCCTACCTCCACCCTCACCCGCACCTCCACTCCTACCTCCACCCCCACCCGCAACTCCACTCCTACCTCCACCCTCACCCGCACCTCCACTCCTACCACCACCTTCACCCGCACCTCCACTCCTACCACCACCCCACCCGCACCTCCACTCCTACCACCACCCCACCCGCACCTCCACTCCTACCTCCACCCTCACCCGCACCTCCACTCCTACCTCCACCCCCACCCGCACCTCCACTCCTACCTCCACCCTCACCCACCTCCACTCCTACCACCACCTTCACCCGCACCTCCACTCCTACCACCACCCCACCCGCACCTCCACTCCTACCTCCACCCTCACCCGCACCTCCACTCCTACCTCCACCCTCACCCACACCTCCACTCCTACCTCCACCCTCACCCACACCTCCACTCCTACCACCACCTTCACCCGCACCTCCACTCCTACCACCACCCCACCCGCACCTCCACTCCTACCTCCACCCTCACCCGCACCTCCACTCCTACCTCCACCCTCACCCACACCTCCACTCCTACCTCCACCCTCACCCGCACCTCCACTCCTACCACCACCTTCACCCGCACCTCCACTCCTACCACCACCCCACCCGCACCTCCACTCCTACCACCACCCCACCCGCACCTCCACTCCTACCTCCACCCTCACCCGCACCTCCACTCCTACCTCCACCCCCACCCGCACCTCCACTCCTACCTCCACCCTCACCCACCTCCACTCCTACCACCACCTTCACCCGCACCTCCACTCCTACCACCACCCCACCCGCACCTCCACTCCTACCTCCACCCTCACCCGCACCTCCACTCCTACCTCCACCCTCACCCACACCTCCACTCCTACCTCCACCCTCACCCACACCTCCACTCCTACCACCACCTTCACCCGCACCTCCACTCCTACCACCACCCCACCCGCACCTCCACTCCTACCTCCACCCTCACCCGCACCTCCACTCCTACCTCCACCCTCACCCACACCTCCACTCCTACCTCCACCCTCACCCACACCTCCACTCCTACCACCACCTTCACCCGCACCTCCACTCCTACCACCACCCCACCCGCACCTCCACTCCTACCTCCACCCTCACCCGCACCTCCACTCCTACCTCCACCCTCACCCACACCTCCACTCCTACCTCCACCCTCACCCACACCTCCACTCCTACCACCACCTTCACCCGCACCTCCACTCCTACCACCACCCCACCCGCACCTCCACTCCTACCTCCACCCTCACCCGCACCTCCACTCCTACCTCCACCCTCACCCACACCTCCACTCCTACCTCCACCCTCACCCACACCTCCACTCCTACCACCACCTTCACCCGCACCTCCACTCCTACCACCACCCCACCCGCACCTCCACTCCTACCTCCACCCTCACCCGCACCTCCACTCCTACCTCCACCCTCACCCACACCTCCACTCCTACCTCCACCCTCACCCGCACCTCCACTCCTACCACCACCTTCACCCGCACCTCCACTCCTACCACCACCCCACCCGCACCTCCACTCCTACCACCACCCCACCCGCACCTCCACTCCTACCTCCACCCTCACCCGCACCTCCACTCCTACCTCCACCCCCACCCGCACCTCCACTCCTACCTCCACCCTCACCCACCTCCACTCCTACCACCACCTTCACCCGCACCTCCACTCCTACCACCACCCCACCCGCACCTCCACTCCTACCTCCACCCTCACCCGCACCTCCACTCCTACCTCCACCCTCACCCACACCTCCACTCCTACCTCCACCCTCACCCACACCTCCACTCCTACCACCACCTTCACCCGCACCTCCACTCCTACCACCACCCCACCCGCACCTCCACTCCTACCTCCACCCTCACCCGCACCTCCACTCCTACCTCCACCCTCACCCACACCTCCACTCCTACCTCCACCCTCACCCACACCTCCACTCCTACCACCACCTTCACCCGCACCTCCACTCCTACCACCACCCCACCCGCACCTCCACTCCTACCTCCACCCTCACCCGCACCTCCACTCCTACCTCCACCCTCACCCACACCTCCACTCCTACCACCACCTTCACCCGCACCTCCACTCCTACCACCACCCCACCCGCACCTCCACTCCTACCTCCACCCTCACCCGCACCTCCACTCCTACCACCACCCTCACCCACACCTCCACTCCTACCACCACCTTCACCCGCACCTCCACTCCTACCACCACCCCACCCGCACCTCCACTCCTACCTCCACCCTCACCCGCACCTCCACTCCTACCTCCACCCTCACCCACACCTCCACTCCTACCTCCACCCTCACAAACGGATCTCCAATCTGCCACTGCTCATGTGTTCCCAACCACTTAGTAAATCGTCTTTGGAGAAATTCTGGATTCTCTTTTCTGTTTGCTTTTAGTCTAACCTCGCATTCTGCCTTTCTCATTAGATACTAAGCCAATTGATCAAGAAGGTTCTCCTGAATTTACCTCAAAAATTCTTTCCATTTATTCTCAGTGGCCACTATATTAATGAGTACACCTACTCATTAATGCAAATATCTAATCAGCCAATCATGAGGCAGCAACTCAATGCATAAAAGCATGCAGACATGGTCAAGAGGCACAGTTGTTGTTCAGACCAAACATCAGAATGGGGAAGAAATGTGATTTAAGTGATTTTGACTGTAGAGTGATTGTTGGTGTCAAACAGGGTGGTTTGAATATCTCAGAAATTGCTGATCTGCCGGGATTTTCATGCACAGCATTCTCTAGAGAATGGCGCGAAAATCATATTAAAAAAAAACATCCAGTGAGTGGCAGTTCCGTGGACTAAAATCATCTTGTTAATGATAGAGGTCAGAGGAGACTGGCCAGACTGGCTCAAGCAGACAGGAAGGTGACAGTAACTCAAATAACCACGTGTTACAACAGTGGTGTGCAGAAGAGCATCTCTGAATGCACCAAACATCGAACCTTAAAGTGGATGGACTACAGCAGCAGAAGATCAAGAACATACACTCAGTGGCCAGTTCATTAGATACAAGAAGTTCCTAATAAAGTGGCCACTCAGTGTATATCCTTCATGTTATTGCTACTTTGTTGTTCCCCATTACCACTAATCTGTAGTTCTTACACCTGTGCAAACTTACCCTTCAATATCCTTCCTACTCACTGGTGACCTACTGATCACACCCAGTATAAGTATGGATCAGTCCTTGGCATCTCAACACCTTTCTCTCTGTGCCTGCACCAATAATGATGTTTTCCTGCCCTATCCTTCCTGAATCACTTGAACACAGCTAAATTCAGCATTCATTTCTTGTTCTTTTTCTGAGGCACAGCATTACTGCCAAATCGACATATTGCATGAAACACACATAAAATGCTGGTGGAACACAGCAGGCCAGGCAGCATCTATGGGGAGAAGCACTGTCGATGTTTCTGGCCGAGACCAGAAATTTTATTTCGAGAAAGCACGGCAACAGCCCAATGAGCCCACACCATCCAAAGGCATTCTGGCATTTTGTGTGTGTTGCTTGAATTTCCAGCATCTGCAGATTTCCTCGTGTTGACATATTCCATGAAATATTTGAGCACACTACCCAAGGCACAAAAGTTGAGAGAGAGAGAGAAAGTTTGGAATAATAAAGGAAATTAGATGTAAGTTTTTGTAGAAATGGTAAATGTAGTAAAATAACTGACCAGAGTGGCCTTTGAAATGAATAGTGGAGACAGGGTCTGCAGGCAGTGGGTGCAGTAGGACGGAAGGTGAAATAACTAATAACTGTATAAAACTAATCAACAGAGACAAGATTCAGAAACAAGATAAAGTCAATTCAATTCACTGAAAGATTGCTCTATCAATAGATTCACACCAGAGGGAAAAATGATGGAAACAATTAATATTGATTCATTCAAATGCAAATTAGATCAATTTCTTTCATAAATAATATTTGAATATAAAGTAAATGAGAAACTTGAGACATGGCACGATCAGCATAATGTGCCTGGGAAAGATAAGGTTGTCTTTGGACCTGTGGGATTTCACTGGGATTTTCCTTGCATTATTTATGGACTGCGATAGAATAATTGATAGAGATGGATAACTATATCTGGTCACCAGCTTTATCATCATATTGTGTGACTACCAAGATGGTCAAGATGAATTAGATTTTCATCGACTAGCTTTTACTTTCTCCAAATGAGCTGGTGAATCTCATAGTCTAAGCATCTAGATAATTTGCGACTTTTTTTCTTCATTTGTTACTTGGAGAACTGATATGCCTTCTCTGCAGAACCACCATGCTTAAATACAAAGCACTTTCATAAAAATTGTCAACAAAATATGTAACTCAAGCTATTTTTGTTAGAATCACAGCACAAGTTCTTGGTTCAATTCTCATATATTGTGGATTAGTAGCAGTTGTCATATATAACTGTGCACTAAATTTAGTTTTTAATTAATAGCAATATACAAAAGGAAATTAATGCTCAGCTTTCTCCTGAAGAGGGCTTCTATTTAACTACGCATCACCTAAATTGCTTACACTGGGTTAAAAAAAAAGCCAGAAAACCCAGGTTTATTGGTAAATTGCTTATAAAATGTCCAAGTCTTTGGTTATACACTACGCTGAAGCACAGGGAATTCAGGTGCATGGGAGGGGAGACTAAATAAATTCTGATTATAGCTGGTTCGCATCAATGGCCCTGACTGTTTGGTGAGAATACTAAACATGGCGTAGAGAATCTGGATCACATAGAGCTCGTTTATTCAACACTGCACAATCAAAACTTGGTTTTACCTGGACTGTAGTGATGGTTTCCAGGTAAAATTGTGACCTTTGTGCAATTGGACTGAACCCACACCAGCATTTTATGGAGTGTTCGACAAGTATAAAATTTTATTTCGAGAAAGCACGGCAACAGCCCAATAAGCCCACACCATCCAAAGGCACCCCTATGACCAATTAACCTACCAACCCATATGACGTTAGATCATTTGGACATTAAAGAAAAGGTTTTATTTATTGGTTATGGAGGTTGAAATGTTGGGAATTAAGGTTCCATTTGATTGGGTTATAAAAATTAGCTTTATTTGTCTTTAGCTTTATACGTTGAAACATACAGTGAAATGTGTTGTTTGCAGCAAATCAAATCAGCGGGGATTATGCCGGGGCAGTCCGCAAGCGTCGCGAGTTTCCTGTGCCAACAGAGCATGCCCACAACTCAGTAACTGTAACTGTACATCTTTGGAATGTGGGAAGAAACCCATGCAGTCACAGGAAGAACATACAAACCCCTTACACGCAGCAGTGGGAATCGAACCCCAGTCTTAGCATTATGCTGATGTGATGAAATCTCCAGGAATACATTCAAAGGTCAGATACTTATATACAGGTATGTATCTATAAAAAACACTTGAAAGCACAAATACAAAGATAACAGTTTTTCCTTATTTTCCAGGAAGGTGTACCCTATGAAATACTAACTACTTTGGCCATCGCACAGAAAGAAATCAAGGTGCAGGGTATTTCCTTATTGGAAACAAAGTAAGGAGGGTGTTCTTCCACTCCTGGCAATAGATTTATACAGTCACTAACCTGTACTTGAATTGATAGGTTGACCGTGAGTACACACCTACTGAATCCTCATCTCACAACAAAGCCCATTCATCAGCTCTGAATCTTAGTCCCGTGTTGTTTCCAGTTTACTTCTATTTGGTGGCAGGCAGCATTGCTTTCCCCTGGAAAATCTGTGTTTGTTTCCATTCATTTTATCTCTGAATTTCTGTTCGTTCTGGGTGAGCTGGCAGATTTCAGAGCAGTTTTGCCAGGGACATTCTGCTAATGGGTTGAAGTCCCCTTTGTCATTCGGTTAGCAGAGCCACAGAGCGAGCTGTAAATGACCTATAGAAAAGGGGAGGGCACGAACTGAATGTTCCTGACCTGACATTTGCAAGGGAATCTTGTTTTAATGTCGGTAGTGGATCTCCAGGGAGTAGGTGACCATCTAATCCTATTTAGTTGAAATAGTCCTGATCTAGAAAGATCCCACCTCGGGATGGGAGAAAATGTGTCTGAAATTGGGCCTGGAAGGTTGGTTGCAGGCCCAGCAGGAGGTTCGAGGTGGATTTGGAAAAAAGGTTGGCACTGGAGTTGCAGAATGGCATTTGGGTCAGCTCAAGGGTGGGAACTGGGGGAGAAGGCTGACAGCTTATGTTGAGTGGGCATCTGGGTTTGTGGGGATGGGGAGGGAAAATGAGGTTGAATGGCACATCAGGGGTGGGCAATCGTGAGCGGTTCAAGAATGTTGATGAGGATTTCACTTGTTACGCAGGCATCCAGTTCACCATTGAAGAAATCAGAGCCTCGTTTTCCAGGAGTGCCTAGTGATGGACAACATGGTCCCTCAAACAATTATGTGAGGACCATATGGGTGACTGAAAGCAAAATGTACCTGGTCAAATTTGTTAAAAGAGCCCACAAGGGGTTGAATCCAGGGGGAAGAAATACTTTTTGTGGAGTCGTGTAACATGAAAACAGATACTTTAGTCCAAATTGAACTTGTGACCAAGATTCCCATCGAAGTTTGTCCAATTTGCCTGCATTTGACCCACAAGCCAAATTGTTTCTTATCCATGTACCTGTCCAAGTAACTTTTAAATATTGCCTCAACCACTTTCTCTGACAGCTCCTTCTATATACTGACTACTACCGTCTGAGGAAAAAAGTTGCCTTTCACATTCCTATTAAATTTCTTCCCCCTCATCTTAAATCTATACCCTCTGGTTCCGGATTCCACAAGCTGGGGCAAAAACCATGCACAGTCACACTGCTTATGTCTCTCAGAATTAATGAGACCTCTACATCTCATTCTGCTATATGACATCCCAACCTGCTTGATGTGTCTTCATGTCCTGGTAACATCCTCGTAAATCTTCTCTACACTCTCTCCATCTAATAGTGACTTTCCTATGCAGAGTAACCAAAACTGAGCACAATATTGCAAATGCAGCTTACACTGAAATAAAAGGTGTGATAAAACTGAATTATTAGAATCAGAATTATTATCATTGACATTAGTCATGAAACAGTACAGTACATGAATAACAAATTGCTATAAGTTATAATCAATGGATGGATAGATAGATTATGCTGAAGAGAATACCAAAGTAGTGTTCATGAGTTCATGGACTGTTAAGAAATCTGATGGCAGAGAAGAAGCTATTCCTAAAACATTAAGTGTGGGTCTTCGGGCTCCTGTACCTCCTCCCCGATGATAGTAATGAGAAGAGGGCATGTTCCAGATGGTGAGGGCCCTTAATGATGAATGCAGCCAGCATTAAGAATGACTTTTTAAAATATTGCCGTTATTCTGAGAGCACCTCGTGCAATCAGTGGTTGATTGCTGGTTACAAGAAATAAAACCAAACCATCAAAGAGAAAGTGAATGTTTGCCATCGCAGTTGTAAATGTATCTACATAGAATTTATGGGAAGGAATAGACCACTTGGATCCTCTGCTCTTCTCAGCCACTTAATAAGATTACAGCCCATATAAATATAAACTTCATCCACATTCTTATCTGCCCACAGTAACGTTTCACTCCCTTGCTTCCAATAATATCTCAACCTTTGTCTTAAAAATATTTAGAGTCTGCTTTCGTTCTGAACGATGCCCATTGTAGTAATGGCTTGAGTCCCACTATTTTGAAAAGGCATGTCCTAAAAAAGCTCCACCCACAAAATAAGATAATATTTCACAACTGGATAGATCAACTATCATTTGTTTTCTTTAGAAAGAAACTGCCCTATTTTATTATTTGGAAAGATCATGACCCGACCAGGTAATCCTTCATTGGACAATTCCTCAGGGATGAAACCAGTTGTGTTCTCCTGCACTGGGTTAAACATGGTCTTTCATTCTTTCTGGTGATTTTCCTATGGCTTATTTGTAGTCACTTGAAATCTAGATCATTTAATCACTAAGAAAGTATTTCTGTCAACTCCTCCAGTTTTAGAGAAGTTAGGCAAGGTGAAACAAAAATAGACCTTGGTGAAAGTACCTAAGAGGAGAGAAGAGCAGAGTTCACAGATGCTGTCTGACCTGTTGAATCTTTTTAGCCACATCTGATAAGGCTGAACACACCAAGTCTGCTGCTCTTTCCACACACATTGAGTGTATCTAACATCGTCTGCTTTTATTTCAGACTTCCAGCAACAGCAGTTGTTTGATTTTCTGGCAGAAGGGAATGTTGACCATAAACACAAGAGATTCTGCAGGTGCTGAGAAAATTAGTTCTTTCAGCATTTTGAAGGAATGTTGACTCACTGATTACCTGCTTTGCCATGGGAAGACTGGTCAGGCTGCTGAGATTGCTGGCATCCGTGAAGACCATGGTCTGTGGGAAGAGGCTGGTGTGGTACTGCGACAATTCTGGCTTGTGACTGTAAACAGCTGCATTTAAAAAAAAGAGTCATTCTAGTAAATCTAAACACAAAATATTTGTGCTCAACAACATTGCTTGAAGGAAGCTTTTCCCCCTCCTATACAGTTACCTGCCTTCCACAGGTGTTGTCAATTGTTCAGGATTGTCCTGACATCTCCATTGTCTAAGGAGAAGAGGTTCATCTGTTTCCTTATATTTTCTTTGAACACTGTCTTTGTTAATTATAGAAATATTCAATAAAGACAAAAAAGTTCTAGTTGTCTGTTGCTCCAGTTTGCCAGCTATGCTCTCTCTGACCTGTCTGGTGCTTCAAGTTGTTCCAATGAAGCCCAGATTAAGCTGAAGGATCACACCTCACACATTATAGTCCGCAGGATTCACTACAGAGTTCAACAATTTCAGATAACCAGGCATTTCAGTTTGTGCCAGAACTGGTCAGCTCTGAAGAAACATCAATGAGCCATATTGTTATCTCAACAACAGAAAAAATACTGCAGAGGCTGGAAATCTGAAATAAAAATAGAAAATGTTGGAAACACACAGCAGGCAAGGCAGAAACTGAGTTAATATGTCTTGTCAGAAGCCTTTCATCCAAACTAGAAAGACAGAGGATCTTTGACCTGAAATATTACTTCTGCTTCATGTTCTACTGATGCTGCCTGACTCACTGAGTGTATCCAACATTTTCAGTCTTTATTTCATATTTCCATGATCTGCAGTTTATATTTGATTTTCAATAGAAATAATGGAATTGGGCAAATGTGCTGTTTATCTCGTTTGTCAGGCAGTGAGGAGGGACCCTCCAAGCCAGCCAACATATCATCCCCAAAGTATGGTGCACTCAGAGTGGAAGCTGTGGAAATGAAGCAGTCATTCCCCTCTTGGCAGAATGTGGATCTGCTAAGAGGTTGTGTTGGCACATGTACCAAAATACAGTGAAACTGTCTTGCAAACTGTTTGTACATATTAAATCATTACACAGTGCATAGGGTAAAACAATAACAGTGCAGAATAAAGTGTAAAAGCAACTAAATCAGTGCAGTTCAGATAAACAATAAAGTGCAAGATCATAACAAGGTGAATTGTGAGGCCAAGAGTGCGTCTTTTTGTACAAGAGGTCCGTTCAAGGGCCTGATAACAGTGGGATAGAAGCTGTCCTTGAGAATGGTGGCATATACTTTCAGGCTTTTGTATATTCTGCTCAATGGGAGAGGGGAGACGAGAAAATGTGCAAAGTGGGCGGGGTCTTTGATTATGTTGCTTAGTTTACTGAGAAAGTGAGAAGTATGGACAGAGTCCATTTCCTGTGATGTTATGAGCTCTGTCCACACCGGTCTGCAGTTTCTTGTGGCTTCTGCACAGTATTTAACTTACCAAGCTGTTATGCATCCAGGCAGAAAGCTTTCTATGGTGCATCAATAAAAATTGATAAGATTTGACAGGGACATGCCAAACTTCTTCAGCCCCCTGAGGAAGTGGAGGCATTGGTGAGCCGTTTAGGCCTTGATATCAAGGTAGGCTATTGGTGGTGTTCACACCTAGGAACTTCAAGTTCTCAACCACAACACCATTGATGTAGCGAGGAGCATGTGCACTGCACAACCTCCCCCCAAGTCCAACTTTTAAAGTCAATTACCAGCTCTTTTATTTTGTTGACATTGAGGGAAAAGTTATTGCCACAACACAATGTCAGTAAGCTTTCTGTCTCCTTCCTGTACTCTGACTCATTGCAATTTGCCATGCAGCCCATCTGGAACCTGGAGATGGAGCTCGAGCAGAATCTGGCTGCACAGCTATGAGTGTACAGGGAGTAGAGTAGGAGGCCGAGGATACAACCTTACGGCGCACAATGCTTAGAATAATCGTGGCAGAGGTGTTGCTACCTGTCCTTACTGATGAAGGGTCACGGCCCAAAACGTTGGCTACTCTTTTCTCACGGATGCTGCCTGACCTGCTGAGCTCTTCCAGTGTTGTGTATGTATTCTTTGATCCACAGCATCTGCAGTTGTATTTTTGTGTCCTTACTGATTGCAGTCTATTGGTCAGAAAGTCAAGGACCCAGTTGCAGAGGGTGGCGTTAACTCCTGTGGTCCCGATTCTTTGCTTGGAATAATAATATTGAACCAAGAACTATAGTCATTAAACAATAGTCTAACGTACTGTCCAGATAATCCAGAGATGAGTGTAGGGCCAGAGAAGTGACATCCGGTATAGATCTGTTTTGGTGGTAGGCAAATATCAGTGTGTTGAGGTTGTCTGGGAGGCTGGAGATGATGCATGCAATGACCAGTGTCTCAAAGCCCTTGACAAAAGGAGATGTTGGAGCCAAAGGGTAGTGGTAATTGCAACATGTTATCTTGTTTTTCTTGGGTACTAGGATGATAGTGGTCTTCTCAAAGCTGGGAAAGGTTAAAAATGTCTGCGAATACCCCTGCCAGCTGATCCGCACAGGATCTATGGACCAAGCAAGGGAGAGCATTTGGGCCTGATGCTTTCTGTGGAATCACCCTCTGGAAGACCGATCTCACACAGATTCAGGTGCACTGGAGAGTGTCAGGACAGCTGTTGACCTCCCCATTCCCTGATGTTCAAAATGTGCATACAATGTGTTAAGCTGATCGGGAAGGGGTGCGCTGTTTTCAGTGATGCTGCCCGACTTGGTTTTGTAACCTATCATGGCACGTAAGTCTTGCCAGAGCTGATGGCTGGACTGAGACTTGATTTTGGACTGATATTGTTCCTAGTAACTTTACAGAGGTCATATCTGGATTTCTTATAAAGGTCAAGATTACCTTTTTTAATGCTTCAGAAGAGAATGGATCTCCTAGTTTATCCATGACTTCTGATTGGGAAACCCAATTATAGCTGAACTGTGAGTTGATTAGCAGTGAGAAAAGGGGAGGAGATCCTTGCATCTACTAGTAAAGTATGGCATGCAAGCACAGACTCCAAATCATACATTTGGACATACATATTAGCCAGATTATTGCAATAAATGATATGGGTTAATAGGATTAACCATCTAAAGAACTTTAAGTCAAAATTTAGTCCGATCACAGACCACAGAGACTGCTCCTATTTAACTGGCCGGCATTTGCTGCCAATAATTTTTTTTCTTATCCTCACTTTCCTCCCCCCTTTTCTTCTTCAATTGCAACAACGTTGTGGGGAGAGGTGCAGAGTTAATGTTTTAGGTTGACGAGTCTTCATGAGAACTCAGAAAAGGTTAAAAATAAAATCTGTATTTGCAGGGGGAGCGACGGAGCATTGCTGTGATAAAGTGGAGACCAGGAGAGATGTGCAATATGATCTGCAACATTTTAGGACACAGCTTCTATGCAATTACGGCATTATTTCACCTGATGAAATGTTTAATAAATTTATTTTTCAGATTCACAGATTCCTCTACTGCTGCCCTCATTGCATCCACTTTCTCATTGCTTGTTATTGTTTGACTGTAGATCTTGGCAAAAAAAGATAATACATCTTTCCCTTTGAAGGCCCTTTTCAAGGCTGTACACTGCCTCACGAGAGTCATGTGTTCAATTTGTTACAGCCTGTCTGTGAATGGATCACTGGTCAAAGGCATCTGCATTCACTGGCAGTTGTTAAAGTGGCACAGATCTGTTCACCAAGAATAATGAGACTACAAAATAGCAATGAGGTGAACAAGTGAAAAGGCAAGGTTATCCATGACCCGGCACAGCGGCTACTCAGATAACTATGAGCCTACTGTCAGAGGTTAAAGGATGTTTCTGTTCAGTTCATTGTGCTTGTGCTCAATGCAACACTGTTCTGCACCTTTGTTTATGGTTAAATTTAGTGCAGCTTGTCAGGGTTATGGGAGACTCAAAGCACTGCTTGTTTAAGAGGTGAACATTACCACAGTCAGTTCAACTGCTTGTGCTGTGTGCATAAATAGAATCATGGGCTTCGTCATTGGCAGGTCAGGCAGCATCTTCGGAAGGGAAATGAACAGTTGACATTTTAGGCCAAGACGCTTAATCAAGGTTGGAAAACAAAAGAGCAGAAGCCAGATGTGAAGTGGTGGGGTGGCAAGAGTTGGGGGGGAGGTGTGAAGGGGATGAGCACGAGGTGAGACGGGAAAGTTTCTTCTTCCCTTTATTTCATTGCCTTCACCTACAGATTCCATCTTGTTCAGCCCTTTTCTCTTTTACCTATCATCTTCCAGCCTTTCACATCATTCTCACCACCCCCCCCATCCATCTACCTACCTTCCCTTCTCACCTGGATTCATCTATCACCCACCAGCTCATGCTCCTCCCCCTCCACCACACTTATTCTGGCTTCTATTCTCTTCCTTTCCAGTCCCGATGAAGGGATTTGACCCTAAACGTAGACTTTATTTCCCTCCATAGATGCTGCCTGACCTGCTGAGTTCCTTCAGCATCTTGGGCCTGTTGCTCTGGATATCCAGCATTGGCAGTCTCCTTGTGCTGTAGGAGTGGTGCCTCAAGACAGCATTGTCATTAAATGATATCACTGCTCAACCTATTAACGAGAAGGTGTTAGCATCTGGCGTGGTAGAGCTGAATTCTCCCTCATGTCAGGAGTAATAATTAACCCTTAACCAGCATTTCTAGAAATGGTTACCATTGCTACTTGTGCAGCTGTAACTCTGCTTAATCTAATTGCAGCATTTGCTATATTTAAAAACTAATTAGTGTAAACCACTTAAGGGTATCCTGAGTGCACGGACGATACAATACTAATGCAAGCTTTTTCTTCTAATGCAAGCTTCTTCTTTCAATGAATGAGTTGGAGTTTTTGCAATGGATCAGTGGGTAAAGTTATTATATGCTGTCTAACCAGAAAGTAAGGTGAAATGGTGGTACTTACGGTTGGTCATTGTTCTCTACAGAATTAGTTAATCTAAGTTTAATAACCCAAGGATTGGAAAGGGAAAAACTGGCCAAGATTTTTCACCTGAAGACACATTTTAACGATGTTCTAGAATGAAAACCTGGCTCTTTAGCTTATTTGTCCGTCCATATTCAAGTGAATCTAGTCAGGTATTTCCACTTGTAAAATCTTTCACCTGAAATGCTGATTAATTAGATAGGTAGACTACGAGAAGTTGGGGCAGGAGTAGGACATTGAGCCTCTTGAACTGCTCTACCTTTCAATCGCTGATCTGATTGTGGCCTCAGTTCTACTTTCACCCCCGATTCTCATGACTGTTTACTTTCCTAAAGATGATCTCTGCCATGAACAGATTCAATGAGTTGTGGAGGAACACACACAAACTACTGGAGGAAATCAATTCAGGTTAGGCAGCATCTACGGAGAGGAATATACAGTTGACGTTTCAAACTGAAATTCTTCATCAGGACTAGAAGGGAAGGGTGAAGGAGCTTCCCTGAGCCTGACCTGCTGAGTTCCTCCAGGATCTTGTATGTGTTCCTCTGGATTTCCAGCATCTGCAGAATCTCTTGTGTTTATTCAATGCTCATACTTGTCTGCTTTCTGGAGTACAGAATTCCAAAGATTCACTACCTTCCTGGAGAAGAAATCTTCCCTGATCTCCATTTTAAATGCACGGCACCTCTACAAGGTTGCCTCTGGAGGGGAAACGTACTCTTAGCATTTATCTTGCCAAGCCCCCTCAGAATATAATGTGCTTCAGTAAGATCTTCTTGTTGTTTACATCCCAGTGAGTATTGATCCAACCAGCTCAACTTTCTTTATATGCAAAATGCCTTCATCCCAGGATCTACCTCAGACTGCTTTTAATGAAAATAAATTCCTCCTGAAGTAGAGAGGCCAAACCTGGCTAAAGAAGAAAAGCCAGGATGTCCTCTTACTGTTGTTTGAGATCCCTATGTTCGGTTACATAAAACAATCTATGTGCAAACCTTGTTGAATCTAAAGGTGTGAGAAACCTGCACCACACTACAGGTCAAACAATGGTGCAGCTGGTAGGGCTGCTGCTTCACAGCATCACAGATTCTTAACCTCGGGTGCTGTCTATGTGGAGTCTGCATGTTCTCCCTGTGACAAAGGTGTGCCAGTTGGTGTGTTAATTGGCCATTGTAAATTATCCCTGCTGTGGAAGTCAGTCATAGCGTCTATAAGTAGTTTGTGCAAATGCGGAAAGAGTAAAACGTGTCAGAGTAGGAATCGTATAAAATGGGTGTTGGGTGATGGTATGGATTTAGTTGAAGGGCCTGTTTGCGTGTTGTATCTCTCGATGAGATGACTGCTGTCAGTAAAGCACTTAAAAATCTACATGTATCTTCAGCTCTCAGGCCTCCCAAGATAAACAATACCTCTGGATTTGGGAAGTAAGTATAACAACTCCCAAATGTTTCTTCCTGTTTAGATGCACCCTGCCATAATGCCAATCATCCTGAGAGCTAAGAATGTAGAGGAAATGTTCTTATTTGGCTGTTAGTTCTTTTATGGGCTGGGTATACAGTGTTGTTAACAATTAGCAATTCTTTTGCCATCAACAAAACACGGTCTACGGAAAGCACAGGCATAGAACATCAGCCTCTGAGCATTCACTCAGTTTGGAATAGCACAAACTTTGAAACGGGGGATTGGAAAAGTGGGATGTGGATTCAAGGACAGCCACAGAGAAAATGGGAGTGGAAATACAAAACATAGGGGTAGAATTAAGTCATTCAGACTATTGAAACTGCTTTGCTATTCCATCATGGCTGATTTATTTTCCCTCTTAACCCCATTCTCCTGCCTTCTCCCTGTAATGAGGAGGACCACAGAGTCATGAAGCAAGCACTTGGAACCATGAAGCATAGAGTTGGATCAGGGAGACTGGGGTGGGAGGGGTGCGGAAGAGGGCTGTTGGGCCGGTGTGGGTTACAAACGGTGAAATTGGGGCCATTTTTTTAACCCATTTCTAAACAGTCCAATATGATAATCACAAAATATTCATCAGCCTTCCTTTCTCACACTGAGAGATTGCTCTTCCATCCATACAAAGCTCCAGTACTGTATAAATTTGAGAGTTCTGATTTCTTTTTCCATTTCCAAATGCTTATTTATCATGTTTGGCCAGTACCACAATAAGGGTTGTGCTACACATGGCTGAACACTGTCTCCGCTCTGCCTCTGACATCATACAGCTGACTCATTGCTCCTTCCCTCTTCACCCTGTATTCTGGTCCTTGCTTTGCTACACACATTTGGTCGGTATGCACTGACTCAAAGTGAAGCTTTGGAAAGGATATTTTCAAAGGATATAGATGAAACCGATTACTCTACGCATATGAAACCACAAATAGATATCAATGTCATTCAGAAACTCACGTCCAAGCTCTGCTGAGCTTCATTCTACAAGTGACTCCAGAGATACTGTTTGACACAAAGGAAGTTAGAGGAACTCAGTGAGTCAGGCAGCATTAATGGAGAGAAACGAACAATCAATGTACTGGGTTGAGAGATTTCACATGTTCTTGAACAGTCCAGATGAAATACTACCTGTTCATTTCCTTCCATTTCTGCTGCCTGACCCCCTGAGTTTCTCCAGTTTGTTATGCGTTGCTCCAGTTTCCAGCATTTGCAATCTCTTAGGTTTCCAAAGATACGTTGGTTCACCAATTGTTATAATACTTTTTAAAATAATTGAATTAATGACTGAGCAAAAAACTATCTGAAGTTATTTTGCATTGCCACTGGCTGATGTGATAAAATTTAATAATATAGCATTTGTTGCAATTTACAGTGTATTGACAGAGAAGCCCCAGGGGGTCAATGTATCACAGAAACATTTGTCTAATTTAGTGGCTCCTCTCCTGACTTGCCTAGGGAGTGTAAATTAACTGTAAATTACTTATTTGCATTCCATCTGGTGGAGATTAACATGCGATTAAACTATTTATGCTCTTCCTATTAGTATTTTTGTGGAGGTACATTATTTAAATAGAGGTTTTCTAAATAGCTTAATAGGATTTTAAGAGGAGGAATACATATTGCTCATTTAAAGCAATCGATGATCATCTCTCACTAGAAAGAGTGAGAAAGCATTCATTTTTGGCAAGCAACAGAATCCATTTTACATTATATCCAACGACTAATGTGGCAACAAAATACCATGTAAACTAACAGCCCTTCATAATTGAATATCTAGTTATTTAAAGTTTCATTGTGACAGATGTTACATGTGGAATAATATTTATACAGTAATGTAGTCTATTTAATATTTCAGAAAAAAATTGAGCAATATTGTAAATATATTGATTGATTAAGTATTCTTTATTGTTTATGTAATTTATTATGGGTTATATGTAAGAAGTACGTGAATGGCATATGTCATTGTGACACCACATCATATGTGTGCGACTCACTAAAGTAAAACAAAATAAGACAAAATTCGTACCGGCTCCCATGTCTTTGTTTCAATTAGTTTTTTGAGTTACAAAACAATACAGTTGACAAGGAAGTTTTAAAACAAACTCGAGACAACTACCTACCTGTAGAAGTGCAGCAAGATGTTTGAGTTAAAAAGAAAACCCAGCAAATATTTCTTTGGAAGTCGGAGAGAGAGGAATTCATGTTTTTAAAATAGACACAATTCATGGATTCATAAACAGTGAGCAAAAAGCAAGAAGTATTTTGAACCAAATTAAGAAATCAATGATAAACAAGTGCCATTGTTACTGAACGTAATAGGTGGAAAATAATACAGTTCGTTTATAAGTGTAATGACTCCAACCAAACCGGCCAAAATGAGCTTTGCTAACATGAATATAGTGCAGGAACATTTAGAACCAAAACCATTGTTCATTGCAGAACACTTTAGGTTTCATAAGTGGCATCAAAAGGAAGGGGAGTGCATTTCAGCTTATGTGGCTGAATTGAAGAAATTGTCTGAGCATTGTAAGTTTAGTGATAGGCTTAATAATGCACTGATAGATCATTTAAGCTGTGGACTCTCAAAAGAAATCATTCAAAAACAGCTTCTAACTAAAGTACAACTCATATTTAAGAGAGCTGCTGGAAATTGCTGTTTCAATGGAAACAGCAGACAGAGACACAAATAAGTTGCAGTCAAGAATGAAAGTGAGCATGAACAAAATTGCACCATAACCATATAACAATCACAGCACGGAAACAGGCCATTCCGGCCCTCCTAGTCCGTGCTGAACTCTTAATCTCACCTAGTCCCACCTACCCGCACTCAGCCCATAACCCTCCATTCCTTTCCTGTCCATATACCTATCCAATTTTACCTTAAATGACACAACTGAACTGGCCTCTACTACTTCTACAGGAAGCTCATTCCACACAGCTATCACTCTCTGAGTAAAGAAATACCCCCTCGTGTTTCCCTTAAACTTTTGCCCCCTAACTCTCAAATCATGTCCTCTCGTTTGAATCTCCCCTACTCTCAATGGAAATAGCCTATTAACGTCAACTCTATCTATCCCTCTCAACATTTTAAATACCTCGATCAAATCCCCCCTCAACCTTCTACGCTCCAATGAATAGAGACCTAACTTGTTCAACCTTTCAACATCTAAACAGAAACCTGCCCGGCCAAACAAATTGTGCTACCTTGTGGCAGGGGGTTACATACAGTAGATCAAAGCGGGTTTAAAGGAGAAATTTGCAGAAAACACAACAAAGTAGGGCACAGACAAATAGCATATTGGGCAGACAAAAATAAATGGACTGCATAGGGAAGAGAAAAAGATAAAAGAAAAGTCAAGATGCAGTTTCAAAAAGAGCACTAATCTGGATGTTGTTGATAAGAAATCCGATAATAATGAAAGTAAGACAGGACTAGGTAGCCTTGAGATTTACAGTGTAAAATCTAAGCAATATGTCTTACACCAGAAAAGAACAACAAATTAATTGAAATGGAATTGGAAAGTGGCTCATCTGTTTCAGTCATTCCACAAAATTAATTTGAATGCCATTTCAAAGATACAGAACTGAAGTCTGCAGATATCCAACTAAGAACTTATTACACTGGAGAAGAATAACTCTTGTGGGAATAACATTCATAACAGTGAACTATAACAACCAACAAGCCATATTGGGCATGTATGTGGTTAAAAAGAAAAACAGGAGGGCCAGCATTGTGGGGCCATGACTGACTGAGATAACTACAACTTCATTGGAGATCCATCCACCACTTGCATGCTTCTTTCCCCCCAATAGTATTCAAGAATGGCATTGGGATACTCACAAACACCTCAAGGGTAAAATTAAAATGCCACACCTAAGTTTTGCAAAGCCCATCCTGTTCCTTATACTGTCTGTGATAAATTTAGCTGGAGAGTTGGATCACATGGAGGCTGAAGGAATTCTTTCCAAGGTTGAGTAGAGCCCATGGGCAATGCCAGTGGTCCCAGTGACCAAGAAGGGTATTTCTGTCAGGATCAGAAGTGAATTTAAGGTAACCATCAACCAAGTAGATCAAATTTTTTCTGCCCAGGACAGAGGATTTTTTTGCAAACCTTTCTGGAGGGAAACACTTCAGTAAAGTGAACTTAGCTGAGTCCTACCTATAAATGGAGATGGAAGAAGAGTCCAAAGTGCTTCTCACCATAACCACTCACAAAGAGCTTTATCAACATTACAGGCTGATTTTTTGAGTAGTGTCTACACCTGCACTATGAATCAGGTAGAAAGCTATGGACCAGGTATCGCAAGTGTTATATGGATTGCGTCATCTTTACTAGTCAGGATGACAAGCAAAATCTCCAAAATCTCAAGACAGTGTTAAAAAGATTAGAAGATTATGGGTTCAGAACACAATGCAACAAATGTGAATTCTTTAAACCAAGTATCACTTACTGTGGGCACACCATTGACGCACAAGTGTGCTGAGAAAATTCAAGCATTGGTGAAAGCCCCAAGGCCAAATGATGTGTCACAGTTGTGGTCCTTTTTAGGATTTGTCAACTACTACAACAGGTTCAAATCTGACTACTGTGCCAAACCCCTTGATCTCATTACTACAGATCTGGAAGAAATGGCAATGGACAAGCAGTGTGAGGTGCCTTTCAAAAAGGTAAAGGAAACGGTGATGTCAGACACTGTACTCACACATAATGATTCACACCATCCAATGAAGCTTGCCTGTGATGCTGCACCCTATGTTATAGGTGCAGTCATGTCACAAGTTATGAGTTATAGAAGTGAACACCCCATAGCCTTTACATCACATTCCAGAGGAAAAAATATGCACACTTTACAAAGATGCCTTAAGTCTAGTTTGGGGTGTAAAAGGTTTCAACCAGTACCTGTATAAGAGAGAGTTTACCCTCATTACTAACCATCAACAACTGGTGTCCATTTTCAATCCACAGAAGAGTGTTCCACTAACAGCAGTGGCAGGAATGCAGAGGTGGGCTCTGTTTCTTAAAATCCAACTCAAGAGGACCACTAAAGATTGAACAGGACAACCAATCACAGAAATGCTGATGGATTGTCTGGCTTACCCTTGGAAAGGGTAATATCGGAAAATTAACGAAAGAGGACACTACTCTGGACATATTCTCCCTAATGCAAACCGGAAGTCTCCCTATTACAGCAGAGATGATCCAATGGGAAACCTGAAAAGACCCCACACTGTCTCAGATCTACATGGAAACCTAAAATGGCTGGAATGTGCAGCTAAAACTCCAGTCACCCAATTTTTACCAGTGCCAGAATGAACTTGCCCTTGATGGGGGTTGCTTTACGTGGGGAGCGAGCGCCATTGTACCAACCAAGCTGAGCGGTCATCTTGGGCGCGGTGAAAGTAAAAGCATTGGCTGGGAACTTTGTCTGATGGCTTGAGATAGATCAGCCAATCCTGCTCACAATGCCAGCATGTCCAGAAAGTGCCAAGAGCAGTGCCTCTCTGTCCCTGGGAATGGCCTGAACTGCCCAGGCAGAGGATTCACATGGATTTTATTGTACCATTTACGGGCACAAATTTTTGGTAGTAGCGGATGCAGCTAAAAATTGGCCAGAAACATTCCCAATAGCCTCCACTACAGGCTTGTACACTGTCAACGTGCTGAGAAGCTTCTGCTCAAGGACTGGTGTTCCAGAACACTTAGTCAGTTTGTAGCGGAACATTTTCAGTCATTCCGGAAAATGAATGGAATAAGACATACACCCTGTCCTCGTTATATGCGTCTTCAGACTATGTGGATTCACGGTTATGCGAGGAACCTATTTCTACCAACATCTCCTTAGATGCGTCCAAAACTCACAGTTATGCGACGAGCACTGCTTTCCCGCCAATACAAGTCACGTGCACACGGCTCACAGTCTTATTGTTGGAATGAGAAGCGCTGCTTTCCCGCCAATACAAGTCACGTGCACACGCCTCACAGTCTTACTGTTGGAATGAGAAGTGCTGCTTTCCCGCCAATACAAGTCAGGTGCGCGCACCTCACAATCTCACTCCCGCCAGTCTCGCATTGGTTTTGGCAAGGTGTGGATGTGCGATCTTGCGCTCTTAAACTCGGCCTGAAACGTTGACAGCGCTTCTCCCTATAGATGCTGCCTGGCCTGCTGTGTTCCAGCAGCATTTTGTGTGTGTTGCTTGAATTTCCAGCATCCGCAGATTTCCTCGTGTTTGCTCTTAAACTTCTGTTGGTTTTACCAATGGTGCAGTGATTTTGTGCTTGAAATATTTAACTGTGCCTCCTAAGTGTCCGATGTCACGTCCTGGGCCGTCAGTCGAGTGGCAAAGAACTACTTTAACACTTGAAAAAAAGCTGGAAATTATAAACAGCGCGGCATCAGCTGAAGGTAACACAGCTCTGGAATACTACTACCGGGAACAGAATCTTGCCTTTAAAGTTCTTTAGTTGCTTGACAATGCACCAGCCCATCCTAAACATTTGGACAGCATTCCTCCTAACATAACAGTGCGTTTCCTGCCGCCTAACCCAACATCGCTGATTCAACCACTCGACCAAGGTGTGATCCACATCCAAGGCATACTGTATTATTTTACAGCCAACTATCTCTCAGATGCTGCAAGCAACAGCCGATTTTGAAAATCCAGGGAGTTTACCAATGGTGAGGGAATGGAGGAAGTTGGAACACTTGGCAGAAATGGCGATGGACATGGACCCAAGTTTAGAACGGAGTCAGCATTTCCGTCGTTCCCTGCTGTCAACCCTTCTTCCCTACGAGGAAATTTATGCTGAGAAACAAAATGCTGCCAAGCAAACAACCCTCACCATTTTATTCAAACCGATGTCATTCCCTGCTGCCGGCAGTTCTTAGAGTTCTGTGAGTCTTCCTTCACCCCTTGCCGTGCTCGATATGATCCCGACGCCACAACACCCACTCCTCTCCCGGAGCGAACACACCTGCCACTGTTGGTGAGTACTGTAATCCCTAGTATGTTAACTTTCAACTTACGCTGAATATTACCTTAAATTGATGAAATATAATACAAATGTTGCCTTGTGGTACTGCTTTTGTGTCGTATTGGTATGAAAATGTGAATAAATTACAGATAAAACATATTTAGGAAGCCCTCTGAAATGCATCCCTATTTTCTCCATTTAAATAATTATTCACATTATGTGTCAACTGCAAGGAAAGCCGCGTATAACGAGGATAGGGTGTATTACATCTGCACCATACCATCCAGCTAGAAATGGCTTAGCAGAAAGGTTTGTCCAGAGTCTAAAGAACGTAGTACAAGAAATATCAGCAGAACACATAACACTAACACTGAATCAGAAGCTCACCAATTTCCTCCTTGCATATTGTAATGTGACACACTCCACAACCAGCAACTCACCCGCTATACCGTTCCTGGGTCATCCCTTGCACTCACGTTTGGAACTCCTCAAACCCAGTCTCAGGAGGAGTGTGCAGGACAAACAGCTGAGACAGACTGAGGGCTCCTCAAACAAGGAGGTTCGATGTTTCACCCCTGAACAAGCAGTCCTGACGAGGGACTACAGAGTGATCAAATGTGTGGATTTGGAAAGATTAAGGACAGAACTGGACATTGGAGATTGCATCTGATGTCAACTGGAGATGACACATTGTTCATTTGTGGAAAGCAGAGACAATTGTTAGGGAAGAAAGATGGTCAGAGCTGTCAGAACCACTTCCTGCAGAGCCAGATTCAACTCCTACAACCAGCACAGAGGAGGCCCCAGAACCTGAGATTGTTTCACAGCCACAAATAGAGTGACCTCCAACCCCTTGCCACAAAAGTAAAAATCCTCCGCAGCAATTAGATCTTTAGGCCTGAGCGGGACAATTTAAAGTTTACTATGCCGTGAATATCTTATTACATTATGTATAGTATATGAGTAGAGAGCAATACATTACATATTTGAATTGAGATGCATTCTATATTGAGTTGGAGTTTATATCTAAGCAGGGAGGAGTGTTGTGTATTTAATATTTCACTAATATTTGAGTAATTTTGTCAATTGTAATATTGTTTCATTAAGCATTCTTTATTGGTTGCAGAATTCATTGTGGGTTATATGCAAGAAGTATGTGAATGGCACTCGTCATTACACCACCATGAGCGCACCTCACTAAAGTAAAACAGAGAAGACAAAACATGTCCCGGCTCCCTTGTTTTTCTTTCAATTAGTTTTTGGAGTTACAAAGCATAACAAGTACGTAATTACAAGACCTTTTGTTCTCCATCAGTTTTATCAATCACTTTGGGAAAAGGAACACTGCCTACCAGTGTACATTATTAAAAGTGGAAACACTGTTGTTGTTTGAACTGTTCTTTAACTTACAGATCCAGCTCCTGACACCACCCTCTACACTATAACCCCTTCAGGTTACCATGTTCCAGATCTCACTGATCTACAGATCTTCTCTACGCAGACTCCAACGTCCCAAGATGGCACCGAGCTACGGTCTCCATCATGGTTGCAGCTCACACTTAGTTGTTTTTAGGGAGTTATTTTTGCAGATTCGCAGGAAAGGTTATGGGGATAGAGAGGGGAGTTAGAGATCAGGTTCGGATTTAGGGACAGGGATGTGGGGAATTAGTGGCCAGGCCGGAATCTAAGCCTCTGCTCCTCATTCGAAGGCAAGTGACATGGATGTGGTCAGACGTCAGGCCCCAGACCACTGAGGATGTGGGAGCCCCTAGGTA
Organism: Hemitrygon akajei; assembly: GCF_048418815.1. Lineage (NCBI taxonomy): Eukaryota > Metazoa > Chordata > Chondrichthyes > Myliobatiformes > Dasyatidae > Hemitrygon > Hemitrygon akajei. The sequence goes on along the minus strand of NC_133137.1, from coordinate 6,789,389 downwards.
CGTGATTCAGCAGGACCAGATTGACCTAGTGTTCTCAGGATCCTGTCATCGGTGGGTGAGTTCAGAGCTCAAGGCCTTGAGTTTTGGTCCAGTGTCCTCATTCATTGTCAGCAAGCCCTAGGTCGATACTGCAGATGAGGGCCAAAGGTCAGTTGGAAATCCAGGCATAATGGCCAGAGCCCTGAGCCTGTGAATCTATGCACGTCTGCTGGAAATGTTGAAGTCCCAGTGTCTGAGAGTCTGAGTCCACTGGAGGCTGAAGATGGCCTGTCTGGGGTTTAAAGGACTGTGTAGGGAGGATTGGGGCTTGCTTCACTGTTGCTGCTTTGATGCTTGGTACGTTCTGTTTTGTTGTGTTCTGTGTTGTTCTGCCGGGCATGACGGGCATGCTGCGTTGGCACCAGAATGTGTGGCAACACACCAGCACATCCTCGGATGTGTCGTTCATGAACACAAACACTGGCTTTCACTGTATGTATGTGAATCTGAACTTCAGTCCCTGACTGCACACAGCAACGAACCTTCCAACCTGTAGCAGAAACGGCACCTCAGGTAATTTTAGGCCCCACACACACAACGCTGGAATGAGCCAATCTTGCCACTCTGTCTTGGAACAGTATTGTCATTCTGCAACCTTTCAGGTGTAGATGGTAAGTAGAAACAACCAGCTGTACTGTACTTGTGAAATGCACTCATTCCTCTAACAGAGCGCATGGGAAACTTTCCAAGCCTCCACACTGCAATGCTGAGAAAATCTGTCCAAATTATATCGGTTGACAGATAAATATTGGCATGGATAAAATTGCTCTTTATTCAGATTCTGTCATTCAAACTCTAACAGCTGCAGCAGGGACAGCAAAAAGACCTCCGTTTATCATCATGTGCAAAAATGAGGGTTTCAGTTGTGAGAATGGTAACACAGCTCACCGAATCAACAGTACAAGGGCTATGGTCTGATTGGGGCTTTGGCTCAGCTGAGGTCAGTGCCTGGGTCAAGGTGTGATCACTACTTTGGTGCATTCAACAGTTTTGTTGCAACGTAACCTGTACAATAGTTCTGGTGTCATCTGTACAGAGCTCATAATCGGCAAAGTTTCTCACCCATGAACAATTCTGCCGCTTACTCCCTGTGGCTTTGTAGTGTCGCCCATGCTTGTCGGGCTGAGATGCAGTATGAATTTTACTTCCATGCTGCAAAGGGAGATTGCAGAAAGGATCTTGACAGCTGTTTATTGAATGTGAGCTTCAGATGGTTCACGAAGTTTCCAACACTGTCTTACAAGGGAGTTCTCCTCAGTACCCTGGCCAGCACTTAAACTATCAGCCTCGTTACAGTGGCTCCCTTGTCCTTTGAAGCATCCATCCCTTCCATTTACCTACTGAGACATCTATTGTGAAATAATAGTTGCAGAGCAGATGCAACTCTGAGAGAATTATCTGCCATGACAGTCTTATTCAGCCGATGCTATTCACTGTGAGGAGGATACGGGCTGGTGGCAGTCTAGTTCTGGCCAGGAATTACCTTTGGATAAGCAGATATGGGAAGCAAACATTGCTTTGGGAACGAGGTCATCATTTAGCCAAGAAAAGAGAGGCAAGCTGTTTGGAACTGGAGACAGGGTGAGACAAATGGGAGTCTTAGCAATATTGATCTTTCAGACTTGTGTTTCATCTAGTCCATGCCCAAACGTTATTCTGCCTAGTCCCAATGGCCTGCAACTGCAATGGCCCTCCATACCAGCTCATTCCACATTCACATCAACCTCTGAGCAAAGAAGTTCCCCCTCAGGTTCCCCTTAGATTTTTCACTTTTCACCCTTAACCTATGACCTCTCACCCAACCTAGTGAAAGAAAGGCCTGGTTGCATTTACCCTACCTATACACCTCACATACTTCTGTATACCTGTATTAAATCTCCCCTCATTCTCATATGCTCTAGTGAATAAAGTCCTAACCTATTAAACCTTACCTTACAACAGCCTTGTAACTTTTTTCTGTAGACTTTCAATCTTTATGATATCTTTCCTGTAGGTAGGTGATGAGAAATGAACAGAGTTCTTCAAATTTGGCCTCATCAATGTCTTATACAATTTCAACATAACATCCCAACTTCTGTACTCAATACTCTGATTTACGAAGGCCAAGGTGCCAATATCTCCCTTATGACCTTCTCAACCTGCAATGACACTTTCAAGGAATTATGGATCTATATTCACAGATGCCTCTGTTCTACCACACTCCTGTGTCCTATCGTTCACTGAGAAAATCCTCCTCTGGTTTGTCCTACCAAAGTGCATCACCTCACATTTGTCGGCATTAAATTCCATCTGCCATTTTTCAGTCTACTTTTCCAGTTGGTCCAGATCCCACTGCAAGTTTTGATAGCTTTCCTCGCTGTCTACTATGCCCCCAATCTTGATGTCATCTGCACAACTTTGTTGATCCATTTTACCCTTCAAGACAGAGCACCAAGGGAGTCATTTAACTTATTGCTGTTTGTGGGATTTGTCCTGCACAAATAGTCCGCCACTTTTCCAAAGTTACAACATTTCAAAAGTACAGTTTCCTCTGAAGCACTTGGGATGAAATCTGACATTACAAGTGGGCTGCATTCATGTAAACCTTTTCACCTCTTGGTCAGGTCTTGAAGGCCATTCAGAGATCTGATTGTGGGAGCTATTAGCTGCTCATCACTTAAGAAATTGACCTATCAGTATGTTTCAAGGACTTGAGAAACTGAATTAGAGGGATAGATTGGGCAGAGTAGGACTTCATTGTTGAAACATAGGACAGAGAGGGGAGGTGTATAAAACAATGAGGTTTTATATGAATCAACTAGGATAAATGGACACTGTCATTCCCCCTCCTCCTCCCGGGGAAAGGGGATCAAACACTAAAGGGCTTAGGTTTAAAATGGCAGGGTTACTAAGTAACAGAGACCTGAGAGACCAACATCATCATGCCAAACAACACACAAAATATTAGAGGAAAAATAAACAGTCAACATCTCGGGCCAGCACCCTTAATCAGGACCATAGATGCTGCCTGACCTACTGAATTCCTCCAGCATTTTGTGTGTGTTGCTCCAGACTTCCATCACCTGCTGAACCTCGTGTTCTACATCCAGAGGGTGGTGTGTATTTGGAATGAGCTGCCAAGGAAAGTATTTGAGGCAGGTACAATAACGACATTCGAGTAAGTAAATGGATATGAAAGGTTCAGAGGGATATGGGTCAAACATGGACTCCGCCAATCTGAACAGATAAGTGGGACGAAGGGCTTATTTCCATACAGTACTACTATATGACTCTTAAGAGCTTGAAATCTTCTTCACAGGTACTGAAATCAAGAGCAGTGAACATGTGAGGTGGTTTGATTTCTGCCTCAGAGCGATACCACTGCTGCCATGGGAGACATTAGCTCTACATGGGAAAATCCTTGAGTATAAGGCAGCTGGGATGGACGAGAAAAATTTCTGCAAGAAAAAAAATTAGATCTGCTGTAACCCAAACTGCTGCTGCAACTGCTCCTGCATCCCCTTAGATTGATTGTTGCAATCAACGCAACACCACAGTGAAATACTGGACTAACTCAAGGTTAAAGGAACAGTAATAAACCATTTAATCCAACCAGCTTGTTCCCCTCAATTCCTTACAGACCAATTATTTAGCATCACCAAATGGGGTCCTGATCTGAATAAATGAGATTTCGATCAAATAATGACTGCCTCTTTTGAAGATTTAAGGCTTACAAGGAAGGCTAGTCTGGCTGATATGAACACAGATGATGTGGACACTGAAGGACATGCTGCTTTGATTTAAGCAGAACATTCTGCAGCAATAAATTTGGATGTGAACAGCTTTGATGGTGAAAGTTAAGTCCACTGTTAGGTTACATTGTTTTCAATTTCAATCTAGGTCATAAAATGTAGCAGACAACCCACACTGGGAGAGGTTTTTATCCACCCTGACTTCTTTTCCTCCAGCATGTCACATTGATCTCACTGCAACTTATTGAGAGGTCAGGTTTGGCCCATAGGCTGGTTGTGAAAAATGAACTCACAGTCACAGTCAAACACTTATGAAAATCAACCAAGCTGCAGATGCTGGAAATCCGAAAACAAAATCAGAAACTGTTGGAAGGACTCGGCAGGTCAGACAGCATCCGTGGAAAGAAAGAGTTAATGGTTCAGGCCCGAGACCCTTTATCAGAACTGGGAAAGAGAGAAAGCAAGTTAGGCTCAGTTCCAAAGAAGTGGGATGGGGATGGGTCAGCAAAAGGGTTTATCTCCAATAGAGTGAGATCAAGTGTGTGTAAATGTGGCTGTTACAGGCAGATACAGTAATGTTGCTGAAAACAGAATCCTGTTAGTGTCAGTGTTAGACATGCCCAGCAAAGCTGACACCATAGACTGGGAGGAATAGTTTATGTTATTGTAACATGACAATGAGAAATTGCTATAGACGCAAAGACTCACGGGGAGTGGGGGAGGTGTCTTGAGTTATTGCTTCTTTAAGTTCCTTAGTTCCTATTCCTGGCATCCACTCACACACTGATCCCATTTTTTTTAAAAAAAGTAACACATCCCTTAGACATAAATATCTAAATTCATAGTATTCTAAGTTGTCCCAGGCTGGAAAGTTTTTCATTTATTTGTATCATCTGGCTGGATCCAGGCTCCAAAATCATTCCAAGATAAAATGAGAAGGGTGTGGCAACCTCAGCTTCTCCTTGGGTTAATCTTTATACCATAAAGTTTAACTAGTCATTACAAAATGAGCTGTATTCACATTTCCCAGTGTACAGAAATATCCTATCCACAGATCTTACCAAAGCTTCAACTCTTGTGAAATATTCAGTTATAATTGCCCAAGGCTTGGTAAACGCTCCAGGGCTTGTTGTGAAAACCAGTCAAAGTACTGTCATGAAGAATAAAGGTAAATTTATTCTGGCACTATTTATGTTTGTGGTACCAACATGAACACTAGGGTGTATAAAGAGAGGAAGACAGTTTTTGAATAAAGGAAGGAACTATGAGAATCGAAAGCTGGAAACTCTGGTCTCATGAATATGGTATCACCTCCCGCATTTCAATCAAAATAATTATGGGCTTTAGCCTCCTTTTCCAAGGGAATCTGGCTAGCAGGCAATGTTATAAGTGTCTCTTGCATCTCACCAGCAGGCAGCATGGGTGAGCACAGGAACTGTACTGTCAAACAAGGCTGCCGAGTCCAAGTCAGACAAGAACTGGGATGTTGCATTTCCTCTAATGCTGGTGGCCATCAGAAATATCCTTTCTAACACATCCAGCCATTCTCCTTTCAAGGTAACTATGACAAGGTGACTTTGACAAGATGGTACAATTTGCATGCATTTCTGATGGGGATCACCCAGTATTCCATTTTAGGACCACTACAGCTGAATTCCACAGTCACAGACATGGGTACTTCGCTAAACAACATTGTTTTTAACAGATCCTGGACTACAGACTCGAGCGGTGTGTCCAGTTCCCCTTTAAGAAAACAAGAGTGCGGACGCCAAGCCAGTCTGAGGTACAATTGAAACACAGAGGCCTCGGGTTTCCACTGCTGACTACCCTGCTGGCGAATGTACCGTCTCTTGAAAATAAAATTGAACAGCTCAGAGCAAGATTGCAGTACCAGAGGGATATTGGAGAAATAGCAAAATTAACATTATCTTACAGTAATTCATGGTTATTAAAAACAAATTCCCTTGTTAGGGCTTGGTTCTTTATGTGGGCAGTGGTGGGTGGGTGAAGGTAAAACTAAAGTCCTATCACATCTGAAAATGTTACACCAAAGCTGCATTTCTAACTCTCAGTGGGATAATTTTCTAGCAAAGGGTATCCAGCTTCTGTATCAGGGAGCAGTGCCCAAGCATTGCTGATATGGAGGAATGGAGGCAAAGAAGCTGCCGTGGGTTGTAAACCCAGCCAGCACCATCAGGGGTACGAGCCTCCCCACCACCGAGGGCATCTTCAATAAGTGTTGCCTCAAGAAGGTAGCATCAATCACTCATGATCCTCACCATCCAGGACATGCTCTCTTCTAATTGCCGCCATCAGGGAGGGAGGGAGGAGGTACAGCGGCCTGAAGACACACACTTAACATTTCAGGATCAGCTTCTTCCTTCCGCCATCAAGATTTCTGAATGGCTCATGAAACCATGGACACTACCTCACTTTCTGCTCTCTTTTTGCAATATTTGTATTTATATTTTTCATATTTCTTATAGTAACTTTACATGTATTGCGCTGTACTGTTGCCACAAAACAATTAAACTCATGATATACAGTATATTTATCACTTAAATATCACAATGACCTTTAACGAGTGTGATAGAATCTATGAGAGGCTCCAACAGTAAATTTGGACTACTGAGACTAAGGCATTTAAGGGACAGGAACTCTCAGAGAATCAACAGTACAAACTGTTTGGCTCCAAAAAGGCTTTTGGAAAAAGATGTGCCCAAGTGATTTCTCAACTAGAGAGAATTCTGTTGATTAAAAGCAGTAAAACATGACAATCTGAAACAACTCACACTAGATTACCACTGATGGATTGAACAGCAAGCATGTGTTATTGAGAACCAGCAAACTGGTTACATAGGTTGAGGAAGACATCAAGTAATCTCAACAGGTTATCTGGCAGCAAGACATCTCTGATGAGGACCACAACTTTTTGTTTTAAGCCAAACGGTTTTCAGCTACATTTTACTAACAGCACAATATTAAAGCCAATAAAGGCTTCAAAAAGGGAGACTCAAAGAAAAGTAAGAAAGTTCAGATGTCACATACAACACCTCACCTTGAGCAGGATGTCAATTTTTCCAACAAAATGCTACTACAGAAAGACAGCTAATATGCAAGCAACAGAAGGCAATCACAGCTGATCAGATTAGCAGGTTACTTAATTTCAAGTGGATGGTTCTGTGATGTGAACAATATATGACAGTGTCCATAAAACCATAAGGTATAGGAGCAGAATTAGGCTATTTGGCCCATCGAGTCTACTCCATCATTTCATCATGACTGATCCATTTCCCACTCAGCCCCAATCTCCTGCACAAGGACTCCCAAGTCCCTTTGCACCTCAGATTTTTGAATTTTCTCCCCATTTAGAAAATAGTCTAACCTTTTTATTTCTTCTACCAAAGTGCATGACCATACACTTCCCAACACTGTATTCCATCTGCCACTTCTTTGCCCATTCTCCTAGTCTGTCCAAGTCCTTCTGCAGCCTCTCTACTTCCTCAACTGGACCTGCTCTTCCACATATCTTCATATTGTCCACAAACATGGCCACAAAGCCAACAATTCTATTACCCAAATCATTCATATGCAATCTAAAAACAAGCGGTCCCAACACCAACCTTTGTAGAACACCATTAGTCACTGGCAGCCAACCAGAAAAGGCTCCCTTTATTCCCAGTCTTTGCCTCCTGCCAATCACTCACTACTTTATCCATACTTGTATCTTTCCTATAATATCATGGGCTCTCAACTTGCTAAGCAACCTCACATGTGGCACCTTGTCAAATGCTTTCTGAAAATCCAAGTCCTGGGGATCCTAGGTTTTAATAATTGTAATGGATGCTTACATTCACCATGTTTAATGTTCAACTAAACACTGCAACTTTCAATGACTTTCACTGTAACGCTGACATAGTACAACATCGTGAATTCCAAAGGTGAGCTGGGAGCTCAGTTAGAGCCAAGGCTCGGTAGAAAGAAATGTAAGATAATGGTTACAAATACAACTCATAAACATACAGTATTCAGCTGAGAGGTAATTGACCTCAATTCCTCTTCTGTGCCATAGCCCTCAGTTCCCTGCTCTTTCAAAGAGAGTGTATTATTTGCCTACAGGGTGAAAACAGATTGAAGCTATCTGTGCAGTTTTTTTTAATTGTCTAATTTCCTCTAACATCACAGTGTGTTACTGGGAGATGCTCTTTTCCAGGAGTAGCAGTGGAAAAGGACCAATTGCAGGCACAAGAGATTCTGCAGACGCAGGCAACCTCATGCAACACACACGCAAGATGCTGGAGGAACTTGGTAAGTCAGGCAGCATCTGTGGAGGGGGATGAACAGCTGATGTTCTGAGCTGAGACTGTTCATAGGGACCAATTGTAGATGAATTAAGGGAAATAGCACCAAAACCATGGCTTTAATACTCCAAGCTATCCTGTTTTCATGTATTTGCAATGCTTACTAATGTTGGAAATACCTAGTGTTTAAAGAACAAAGCCCATGAGGCAATCTGTAATTGACAATTTCTGTTGGTTTACCTAGCTAATATGCACCCATTCATCAGGTCAAATGGTTTCATTAGTTGCTCGAGAAGATCTTTATTGCAGTTAATGAGATACTTCTACTACAAATGAAATTATTTTGCATGAACTGCTGGTGGTTCAGGAATTTCGAAGGAAAGCACACTTTTTGCGGGAAGGAAGAAACTTCACTGCCTTTGCTCCCAGGATATCTGATCAGCATGTTTGCAAATTGCAATGGTCTGTGAAATGAATTCAGACCCATCTCTCACAAAATCCTAACAGGTACGAAGTGATGGGGGCCAGGTTGGAGCAGTGAGGGTGGCAGTCTGTCTTTGATGCCTCAACCCACTGGAATGACAATAAACAGAAGTGCCTCACCATGTGGGTTCTGGAGCTGTGCCATGGTTGCCATGAATGAGCTCTGGGCGACGTGACCTTGGACTTGATGCATGATTGGTTGCTGGGGGTGGGCGTGAAACTGCTGAGGAATTTGCACTGGCTGAAGAGTTGTCAGGCTGCTGCCCACACTGTTAATGACCGGAACATTCTGAGCCTGAGTCGTGGCAAGACCTGAAAGCACAATCGAAAATATTTGTGTTAGGCAATATTTTTTTAAACTGGTGCATTCCATAATGTTGAAACCGCGGGACACATTAATAAGCTCTAATTCAACACATTTTGTAGACAATCTAAGGGATTGTTTTGTGACAGGATCGTTGAGTTTTCATGACCTGCTGAGCTTGCTCCAAGGATTTGGAGTTTTCTCCACTTTTTATCCACCTTTTCTTTTCCCTCAGTCTGTTTATATATAGCAATTTACACACGATCAGAGAGCTATGCAGCAAAATGAACATAAACACAAGCAATTCTGCAGATGCTGGAAATCCAGAGCAACACTCACACAAAACGCTGGAGGAACTCCAGCAGGTCAAGCAGCATCTTTGGAGAGGAATAAAAAGTCCAAGTTTTGGGCCCAGACATTTCACCAGTGCTGACAGAGCATCTTGGCTCAAAACATCGAAGCAAAATGAACACTTCTGAAACAAGAGAAAGTCTACAGGTGCTGGAAATCTGAGCAACACACACAAAATGCCAGAGGAACTCAGCAGGCCAGGCGGCATCTATGGAAAAAGTACAGTCGATGTTTCCGGCCGAAACCCTTCAGCAAGACTGAAGAAGAAAAGCTGAGGAGTAGATTTGAAAGGTGGGAGGAGGGGAGAGAGAAACACCAGGTGATAGGTGAAACATGGAGGGGGAGGGATGAAGCAAAGAGCTGGGAAGTTGCCAACAGTTTTGAATTGTGCAGACTGCACAGTAGCAGATCTCATAAACAATAATGCTACAATGCACAGATCACCTGGCTTTCAGTGCTGTTGGCTGAAGACTAGATCTCTATCAACACACCAGCAGCGCTCTATTGCCTCTCTTGCAGAGGGAGAAAACCAATTCAACAGAACGTTGCTTGGATTGTAGGGTAAGGAGAGATTGGATAGGCTGGTCTTGTTTTCCTCAGAGTGATGGAGGCTGAGAGGTTCCCCTGATAGACAGACAGAATCTTTCGTCCATGCCTGGAGTGTCAGAATCAAGACAGCATTGGTTTAAAGTGAATGGAAAGAGATTTAAAGAGGATCTCAGAGGAATGTTCTTTACACAGAGAGTGGTTGATATCTGGAATGCAATTCCAGAATTTTTAGTGGAGCCAGATATAATCATTACATTTAAGAAGCATTGAAACAGACAGTTGAATAGGCAAGGTGTGGAAAGATAAGGACCTAATACAGGCAGATGGATTAGTGTAGATGGGCAAAATGGTCAACACAGATGTGATGGGCTGAAGGGCTTATTCATAATTCCATAACTCTCACATTTCATCCCAGTCACGGCATTTCCAACGGTGCAATACTTCTTCAGCACAATGTTTACATATTTCCAAGAGGTATGAAAGCAACTTTGCCTTATTTCTTGCCCTTCCCTGGTTGCCCCTCAAATTGCTCCATCCATTGATACTTCTGCTGTATTAACAAAAGCTTTACCCAAAAATTTTTTGGAGTTCCAGAAATGCTTCGTAAATTGGGCTCAGGTTTCTGAATAGAACCTGTGCCCAAATCTTGCCTCGGAGCTGAGGGAATCATAAACTGAGCCATAGCTGATATTAATCAAAGATTAATCACAGGATTTAAATGCATTAAAGTTGTGCTAAGCTCCTTCCATTTTGTTATATTCAAATGCATTTTCAAATTAGTTAATTTTGTTTGCATTCACCACACTGCTTGGTTCAGGAGCAGCTGCTTTCTTGTAACCATCAGATTCTTGAACTGATCTGAACACTAACCCTACCTCACCAATGGAACACTACTAAACACCTTTTTCGCTACCATGGACTTGTCTCTGGTTGTGTCTCTTTTTTTGCACTAAGGTCTTATTTTGCATAGCTCTTCCTCTCGCCATCTCCCCACTGTCTTGTATAATTTGTCTATAATTTAGCTATAATTTATATTGTGTTGTCTGTGGCTATAGCTGATGCAAGCAAATTTTTCAATGTACCTGTATCTCTCCATATGTGTGCACGTGACAGCAAACTGGACCTGACTGTTTATAAATCTACTCCACACATTCACCATTCTTGCTGTGACAAGAAATCTCCTGGTTGCCTGTTCCTAAGTGACCTCTTATTCATTTGAACCCGAACCCAAATGAACGTGAACACCACAAAAGTGGAAATCTGAGGTAGAAACAAAACATGATTAACAAAAGGTCACCAATACATTTGTGGTGGCGTGATAGCGTAGCAGTTGGCACAATGCCATTAGAGAGCCAGTGACACAGGTTCAACTCCCATCCATGTCTGTAAGGAGTTTGTACGTTCTCTGGGTGGGTTTCCTCCAGGTGCTTCGGTTTCTTCCCACATTCCAAAGAAGTACAGGTTAGTAGGGTCATTGGACACATGTCTGTAATTGGGCAGAGCGGGCTCGTTGGACTGAAAGGGCATCTCGACAATAAATTCTCTCTCTGTAGGAGCTGCCTGAGCGTTTCTAGCAGTTTTGGTTTATTTACTTATGAACACATAACCTCATGCTCACGTCACTCTGTGATTAATCTGCATCTGTTGTCAGGATTTATCTTGCCCTTTTGGTTAACAAACAGCACTGTCAAGGACTTACTAAAAGTGGAGGGAGAAACAAAACCCAGCCAGTGATGATGAAAATTTGCATGATCATTAGCCCCTCCAGATTAAATAGATGCTATAGAGGGGAAAGGAAGAGGAGGAGTGAGGGCAGAGCACAGAAGAATGCTCCCACAGAAACAATGACAGATTATTAGGTGGTTTTGCTAATCCAAACTCACTACCCTGATTTAGGGGTATGAATACACTTAATGGGCACTTTATTAGATACATATGTACACCTGCTCGTTAATGCAAATATGTAATTAGCCAATCATGTGGCAGCAACACAAAGCATTAAAGTATTCAGACATGGTCAAGAGGTTCAATTGTTAATTCAGACCAAACATCAAAATAGGGAAGAAATGTGATCTGAGTAACTTTGGCCGTAGAATGACTGTTGGTTGCCAGACAGGGTGGTTTGAGTATCTCAGAAACTGTTGATCTCCTGGGATTTTTACGCACAATAGTCTCTAAGTTTAGAGAATGATGCAAAAAAAAAACCCAAAAAAGTAAACATCCAGAGTGGCATTTCTGTGGGAGAAACACTTTGTTAATCAGAGAGGTCACAGGAGAATGGCCAGATATATTCCAAATGACAAAATGGCAAGAGTAACTCAAAATATGTTCTGTAACTCCAAAACTTTAAACTAATTGAAAGTAAAACAAAGGAGTCCAAAATGATGCATGTCTTAGTTTGTTTTACTTTAAGCAAAGAATGCACATATCATGATGACATCTGCAATTCACTGATTTTTACAGAAAACATAATTACTTGTTTAAACAAACAAAGAATGCTTAATCAACAACATATTTACAAGATTACTCAACTATTACTGAAACATTAAGTACACAGTACTCCTCCCTGCATGGCTATAAACTCCAACTCAATGGAGAATGAACGTCAACTATTTACACAGAATGTTATATAATACAACTACTATTGTATACTGTACACAGACATCCTCAGCATTGCAAATCTTAAATTGTCATCATTCAGGCCTAAAGACTTAATCACCATGGAGACTTTTTTTTTAACTCTTGGAGAATAAGTCTTTCCTGACAAGGAGGATCACTTTGCTTGGCAGGAGACTTGTGGCTGTGAAACAATCTCAGGTTCTGAGGCCTCCTCCATGATGGTTAAAGGAATCGACTCTGGTACTGCAGCAAGTGGTTCGGACAGCTCTGGACACCCTTCCTCGCTTTCTTTTTTCTTCTTCTAGCTTGTGCATCTTCATGTTGGGAAGGTCCATTTAGTTCACTGGAGTATTGCCTTATTAATCCCCTGTTCACTTTTGGTTTAAGCAATATTACTTGTCTATTGTTAGTTTTTACATTGTAAATCTCAAGGCTAATCAGTCCTGTGTCACCCTCATCATCATCATCAGATTTTTCATCAACAGCATGCAGATTAGTGCTCTTTTTTGAAATTGGGACTTTACTTTGTATCTATTTCTCCTCTCTGTGCAGTTCTATTTATACTTGTCTGATCAACATGCTCTTTGTATGTGACCTGCTTTGTTGTATTTTCTGAAAGTTTCACCTTTAAACCTGTATTGGTCTGGTATATGTGAGCCCCTGCTACAATAGTAACACAATTCATTTGGCCAGGCCAGATTCTGCTTAGATGTTGAAATTTTTTTTACACAGTCATACTTGATTGCTGACTGCAATTCAATTGCATTTCTGTCTGCTGTTTCTATTGAAACAGCAATTTCAACTGCTCTTTTAAATGTAGGTTTTACTTCAGTTAGGTGTCAATTTTGAAAGCTTTCTTGTAAGATTCCACAAACTAAATGATCTCTCAGCACGTCATTAAGCCCATTACTGAACTGACAATGCTCAAAGAATCTCCTCACTTCAGCCACATATGCTGAAATGGACTCCTCTTCCTTTTGATTCCACTAATGAAACCTAAAGTGTTCAGCATTCAACAACTATTTCACTTCTAAATGCTCCTGGATTACTTTCACAATAATCATCAAAACTTGTTTCAGCAGGTTTGGTTGAAGCAGTCAAACTCCTAAGTAAACTGCGTGCCTTTAAATCCAATCTTCTGAGCAAAACTGATACTTGTTTCTTATTTCCTTATTTCCATTTCCTTTAAAATACTGCTCAATGTACTGTAAATACAAAATCCAGTTGTCTGTTGTGCAAAGAAAGGTGTCAATCTTTCCAACACAGCCAACCATTTCTGCTCTTTTTTTTACAATTATTATCAGCCAGTACTCTCTGTTTATGAACCTGCGAATTCATACATTTTCTGCCCCTTTGTTTAAACTCGATCATGTCTTCCCTTCTGAAAAATGCGTGCTGAACTTTCACAGGTAGGTAGTCATCTTGGGTTTGTTTTAACAATGTCTCATTGCCACTGTTATATTTTGTAACTCCCAAACAATAAACCGATTAAAAGGAAAACAAAGGAGTCCAAAATGATATGAGTCTTAGTTCAGTTTACTTTAAGCGAGGCAGGCACATATCACATGGTAGTTTTATGATGTATGCAATTCACTTATTTTTATATATAACCCAAAATGAATTATATAAACAAATAAAGAATGCTTGATCAGTAACATATTTACAAAATTACTCAGATATTTCTGAGATATTAAATACACAAGACAAATAACCACGCATTACAACAGTGGTGTGCAGAAGGGCATCTCTGAAGACACAACACGTTGAACCTTGAAGTGGATAGGCTACAGCAGCACAAGACCATGAACATGTATTCAGTGGCCACTTTATTAGGTACGTTGTGTACCTAATAAAGTGGCCACTGCAAGTACTTTAGCTTTGGAGAGGCACAATATAACACTTCAAAGTCAGCTGTGTTTGTCTTTTCCACTGCATTGAATGAAAAATAGTTCCTCTTCCTCCTTAATGCCTGCACACTCAGGCAAGTTATCACTGGACATTAGTAAAATAGTAATTAAACTTTTAATTCAAGAGCACTCATTGATGGAAATCCTTGTTGGAATGTAATTATGCTCATCTTGCATTCAGCAAAGACAGCACTTCAGAGGACAAGATTTCATTCACATACTTCAAGGCATCACCAAAGCTTTACTTCTCCCTTGCCCCTGATTACCTCCTTATGCAGGGGTTGCTTCACTACAGATGCAGGGGTCCATAGGCACCAACCGCACTCTCTTGCTCCTTTCAGTTGCCCTCCCACCTCTTGTACCCACCCACGCTGATAGTTTCAGCATACTTCTCACCTGAGAAGGTTCTGATACATTGGCAGTGGGAGTGATTAAGGTGTAATCAGAACAGTATCACCTTGTCAGCAACAATTACATGAACCCTGTGTTTTAGCCCAACTGTAGGACTCTATTCACAACTGAAAGCTCAGTGTCGAGAAGCTGTAGGGTTAATTTCCATTCTACACACTCAGAAACAAAACTTAGGCTGGCACCTCAGAAACACCACTGTTCCTTCTGCCCTCTCAAATGAAATTAAAACATTTCATAACACTACTTTGAATGGGGATCCTCCTAATTTTGTGGCTATTATTTATCCTTCAATGAACTGTACTGAAGCAGATGATAAAAACATTTGTATCATTGGTACCAGTGGGCCAATGTGTGCAAATTAGATGACGTGGTTCACTACACTATCACAGTGCCTACACTCCAAAAGTTCTCTATTGGCTGTAGTGCATTTACTAACATCATGAAGGTGCTACAATACGACAAGACATAAGAGCAAAATTAGGCCATTCAGCCCATTGAGTCTGCTCCACCATTTGATCAACTTCATTCTCCCCATAACTTTTAACACTCTTACCAATCAAGAGCCTCTCAACACCTGCTTGAAATATAACCAATGACTTCACCTCCACAGCCGTCCATGGCAATGAAACTCCCTCTGGCTTAAGAAAATCCGCCTTATCTCTGTTTTAAAGGGACGTCCTTGTATTCTGAGGAATAAGTAAAAATTCTTGGACAAATCTTCATAATATCAACTTCTCATTTGAATCAATGGTAGGCTGGAATGCTATTTCTTTGAATGAGAATTTTTGAATGAAACGTCTTGAACAAACTGATGTAAAATCCATCACTTTTTTTTTTATTGTATTAGATGAACACGTAACATTTGCCCCTACAGGTGAGATGTTTTTGGATGACTTTAGCCAAAATCCAGTTGAGACGTTCAGACCACAGCACTCGGATGGTACGGACATCACTCCAGCCACCATATTTGCCAACTATGGGTGGTTAAGAAGTGTCTGGGTTTTGAGGTCTCTCCAGCTTCTACTAAACATTCCAGTACTTTTTCTTTGACCTACATGTTATCTAAGACCATATCTGCTTGAAATATTAACAGGGTTAAAAGAAAGGCTCATTCCTAATCGGAATAAGCCTCCTTACACCTCCACCAAAGATGAGGCTACATCAACAACATTTGGGAGATCAGACTATACTGTACACAAAACATCTGCCATTTTCTCATAGTTAATAACCGTCATTACTCATCAAAGTACGTCTGTGGAGGATTTATAATGTTTACTCGAGATATTCAAGGAAATAAAATATCCCAGCGTCCTTGATGGGATGCTACAGCTGCTACACCATCTCTGTGCTGACATTATGCATGGCACAATGGCACAGCCAATCAAGTCGTTATCTCAAAACTCCAGAGACCTGAGTTCAATCCTGACTTCTGATGCTGTCTATGTGGAGTTTACCCATTTTCTCCCTGTGATTAGATGCATCCCTCTGGGTGTTTCAGTTCTCTCCTACGTCTCAAAAACATGCAAGTCAGTAGGTTAATCTGTCACTGTAAATTGCCCCAAAATTGTAGATCTATAGTAGGCTAATGGGATTGTGATAAGAAAAAATGGGCTTAATATAGGCTTAGTGTAAAATTATTGGTGCCAACTTGGAGAGCCTTAGTGACAGGTGATATCCCAACCACTGACACCATGCAGGATCTCTGTGGCTACTTACCAATCACCAGTGCGGAAGCTCCTCCATTTGCTAGTGCAGGTGAAAGGCAGGTTGAGTCACTGGGTGCGATAGCCATGACGCTCGGTAAGGAAGCCATGATGAGGTTCTGGGTCTGCTGGGCTACAGTCGGCGGGTTGTGTTGCAAGCCATGGAGGGCAGTCAGTGTGCTGACAGGGGGAAGCGTTCCTCCTGAGGCAGCTATCTATGAAAGGAAATGCACCGGGTTAGAAAGAAGAGGCACAGCGTGAGATATTGCATGTTGGCATGTGGCACCGCAGCCACACCCAGGACTAAAAAAACCTCCAGATTGAATTTCACAAAGCTGCACTGTATTCTGGCTTATTCCAGCAATTATTTGAGTTAAAGCTTCCTTGGTGCCAGATTTTAAGGGACACAGTTAGGAGACAGTATGTCACCTGCTATTAGTACAAAATTAGAGAGGGGCTGTGCACAAAATGGCTGAGCTCTAACACTTCCTGTTATGTAAAATAATTCACCAAGGAACACAGGAACTTAACAACGTCCCCGTCAGATAGAGTGGAGAGATTGATAGGAAAATGATTTTTAAGTTTTGAAATAAAGCCAGATCGTTATTGTCTATGGTGTTGTTATGTTGATAGAAGTGCTTTTTGAAAGCAAATGCTGCATTAATTTCCTCTTACGACTCTGCACTTCTGAGGATGCAGTGTGTCTTGGGAACAACCATAAGGACAGAAGTCATTGTAGTACAGTATTCATAGAAACATAGAAAACCTACAGCACAATACAGGTCCTTCTGCCCACAAAGCTGTGCCAAACATGTCCTTACCTTAGAACTACCAGGGCTTACCCATAGCCCTCTATTTTTCAAAGCTCCATGTATCCATCCAGGAGTCTCTTAAAAGACCCTATCGATTCCGCCTCCACCACCGCCACCAGCAGCCCATTCCACGCACTCACCACTCTCTGTGTAAAAAACTTACCCCTGACATCTCCTCTGTACCTGCTTCCAAGCACCTTAAAAATATGCCCTCTCATGCTAGCCATTTCAGCCCTGGGGAAAAGCCTCTGACTATCCACATGATCAATGCCTCTCATCATCTTATACACCTCTAACAGGTCACCTCTCATCCTCTGTCACTCCAAGGAGAAAAGGCCGAGTTCACTCAACCTATCCTCATGAGACATGCTCGTCAATCCAGGCAACATACTTGTAAATCTCCTCTGCACCTATTCAATGAAGAGTTTGTTAAATCTATTGGAAAAAAGCTGCAGAAGGCTGTAAGCTCAGTCAGCTCCTTCACGGACACTAGTCTCCCCACCATCAATGACATATTCAAAAGGCGATGCCCCAAGAAGCCATCATTTAGGACCCTCATCATCAAATATTAGAGACTACAGCTTGAACTTGAAAGTTTATCGAAGAGACAAGAGAGACTGCAGGTGCTGTAAATCTGGATTAACCACACACAAACTGATGGAGGAAATCATCAGGCCTGGCAGCATCAACGGAGGTTAAAAGAACAATCAACATTTCATTCTGGGACCCCTCGTCAGAACTGGTAAGGAAAGGAATTGAAGCCAGAATAAAAGGGTAGGAGGAGGAGGAGGAAGGAGCACAAGCTGGCAGGTGAAGGGTGAATCCTACTGGGAGGGGAAGGCAGGAGGGCGGCAGATGGAGAGAAATGGAAATCATGTGAGTAGCTGGGAGTTGATAGTTTATAGAAGATACACATTAATACCTGGAGCATAGAACAATACAAGCACATGATATTGTGCTGACCTAATTAAACTACTAATAAAAGTTGACTAAGCTAATCCCTTCCCAATCCCTCCATTTTCTTCATATCTGTGTGTCCATCTAAGAGACTCTTAAATGCCTCTGTCATGTCTGACACAGGCTGTGCATTCCAGTTCCCCAGCACTCCCAGTCTAACAAACTGCATTACTCATCTTCTTTGAATTGATGAGGCAATTTCTTTTTAAACACAGGAGTGGGTGTCTGGAACATCCTGCCAGGCGAAATGGTGGCAGGAAATACAAAAGCTTTAAGGCAGACACATGAACAGGCAAGGAATGGAGGGATATGGACCATGTGCAGATAGATAGAATTAGTTTAAATGAGCATCATAGAGTATTACAGCACAGAAACAGACCTTTTCTTCCATCTAGTCTGTGCCAAACTATTATTCTGCCTAGTCCCATTGACCTGCAATAGAGTCATAGAATACTACAGCACAGAAAGAGTTAGCGTCATGGTCGCCATGGGTCAAGGGCCTGTTCCTTGCTGCACCGTTCTATGTGAAAAAGGAACAAGATTCAGAGACAAAGCAGATTCCCTGTTGGGGTAGGGAAGAGGGGGAACACTCAAAGTCTTGTGGGAATCTCAACTATTCCACCACCATTTATCATTCAACAAATCCAGTGAACGTGAACTCATCGGAACAGGCCACGCGCACTGAGGCGAGTGCAGAAGTCAATGAGAATTCAGATCATCCTAGTTTTCACTGCTGTTGTCAGGGCATTCAGCCGTAGGTACGAGTGAACAGTTTTCATAAATCAATGTATTGGTTGACACAGGTGTACCTGTCAACATGATAAGTGATGAACTTTTAATCGTCTTCATTCACTGAGGATATCTCCTCGCAACAGTTTGATGCTTCTGACAATTCTGGAAACATTTTCATTGCAAATGACTTTCAAATCCAAGGGTGCCAATGTGCCACACAAGGTAATCTCAAGCAACTTTGATTCTTTTCTTAGTTTTGACATGGTGTCATGATGATCATGTTATAGAATTCTCGTGCTCTGTGATTAAAACTGGTCCGGCTAGTCACAAAGGAAGAGTCCCAAGACACAGAAGGTCACCGAGAGTTATACCAGCGTGAGCGTGCCAGCAAAAATGACAACAAATAACAAACTTTACAAAGTACCAAGACAAGACATTTTCTTATTTTCCCAGTTCTGATGAAGGATCATTAACTCTTTTTTTTCTCTCTCTCTACAGATGCTGCAAAACCTGTTGAGTGTTTCTGGCATTTTTGATGTCAAATCTCCAGCATCTGCAGTCTTTTGATTTCCAAAATGTTTTGTCTCTGTGTCTAACGGAAAATCAATCACAAAATTGATCAGTGGTCACGGAGGATGCATCTGCTACTGGTGTCCCACACATACTCTGCAAGATTTGAACAAGCTCAAGATCATAGAGTGAAGCCAGGCCTCTTAGCCCAACTGGTCCATGCTGATCATGGTTCCAAGCTAAGTTAATGCCATTTGCTAATGTTTGGCCCAGATCTCCCTTAAACCTTCCACAGATCTCCTTATTCAGACCACATTTAGAGTATTCTGAGTAATTTGCTACCCATACGTAACAAAGGATGTGCTGGCTTTGGAGACAGCCCAGAGGAGGTTCACGAGAATGGTGCCAAGAATAAAAGTGTTAACATACAATGTTAACCCTTGCTTTGAACTTGAAGGCTCTGGGCCTGTACTCACTGGTATTTAGAAGAACAAGGGGAGTTATCATTGAAACCTACTGAATATTGATAGCATCAGATAGAGTGGATGTTGAGAGGATCTTTCTAACAGTGGGTGAGTCTAGGACCAGAAGGCAGGACCTCGGAATACAAGGACACCCCCTTACAATAAGGGCAAGAAAGAATTTATTTAACCACAGTGTGGTAAAATCTGTGGAATTGACTGCCACAAATGGGTGTGGAGCCCAAGTCTTTGGGTATATTTCAACCAGAGGTTGATAGGATCTTGATTAGTAAGGTCATCAAAAGTTAAATGAAAAAGGCAGGAGAATGGGGTTGAAAGAAAAAATAAATCAGCCGTGATAAAATGCAGAGCAGTCACGATGGGCCAAACGGCCAAATTCTCCTCCTATTTCTTACGGTTACATGCTGTAATTGTAATTGCTAATGGAGTTCATGGCAAGCAGTCCTCATCACAGCCACCAAGGAATTATGAAAATCAAACAATATTTAAGGCAGAAGGCACAACTTCCAGGAATAGAGCGAACACAAAAATCACACAGCGATGGTGTCAAATTCACAAGTGTTGATGTAAAGTAAATAGCAGAACTTCCAAAGGGTCATGATATGGTCAAACAGCAAGGAAACAGGCTCTTTCGTCTACAGGGTCTGCAGCAACCTAATTATACTAATCCTAATCTAATTCTACTTTATTCTGCCCACATCCCTTCAATCCTCCCCCAGCCCCACCTCCCCGTCCCCGATTGTACCCTTCACCACATTCAGGGCAATTTCCAGTGGCCAGAGAACTTCTGAAACAGAAGAAGCACATGCAGTCAAGGTGACAACATGCAAACTCCACACAGACAGCACCCAAGTTTCAAGACAAACCTGGGCCGGTGCATCTGTAAGGCAGCAGTACTACCTGCCGCATCACCGCGCCTCCCACAGATTTTACGGAAACACACCACGCAACCTTTGGAAGTGCGGAAGTCGAAGTCCGATGGTCAAACCCTGGAGACTGGCGGCTGAAGGCCTGTCCCAGGGTTGGAGGACTGTCCGTGTGTGTCGATGACCGGGAGGGAGGTGAGGGGCTTTTGGTACTTATTGTGTTCTGCATTGTGGGTACACCATGTTGGCACCAGAATGTGAGGTGATGCTTGCAGGCTGCCCCCAGCACATCGCTACTCGTGTTGTGGTTGACGCAAATGACGCATTTCACTGTATGTTGCAATAGATAAATCTGAATCTGAAAGGAATGAAGTGGATTAGGAAGGCAGTTTGCGACCACCTTCTCAAGGGCAACCGTCTGTGAAGCCCATTTCCATACAATAAATACGCTCAGTGGTAGTACACTCAGCAAGGTACACCTGCTCATTAACACAAACCATCCCCAGCTGATCACACCCCAGTGTGTAGATTATGATTGCATTTGTGAACAGTCAGAGGCTGGATTCAAGTCATTGCAATCTCATGCACTGAATCAGAGAATCAGGCCTCCCACTCAATGTCTATAAGGCCATAAGGCTCAGGCCATTCAGCCCATCAAGTCTTCTCCATCATTCTCCTTCCCTCTCAATCCCACTCTCTTGCCTTCTCTCTATAATCTTTGATACCCTCACTAATCAAGAACCTGTCATCCTCCACTTAAATATACTCAATGATTTTGCCTCCACAGCCATCTGTGGCAATGAATTCCACAGATTCACCACCTTCTGTCAAAAGAAATTCCTCCTCATCTCTGTTCTAAAGGGCATCCTTATATTCAGAGGCTCTGCCCTCTGGTCCAGGACTCCCACTATCGGAAACATCCTCTTCACATCCACTCCATCCAGGTTTCAATGAGATCCCCAAACTTCCAAACTTCAGCGAGTGCAGGACCAGAGCCATCCTCATGCATTAACCCTTCCACTCCTGGGATCCTTTTCATGAATTTCCTCTGGCCCCTCTCCAATGCCAGCATTGATAAGGACCCAAAGAAGGGTCTTAGATAAGGTCCCAAAACTGCTCACAACACACACACACAAATAGAAACACTCCCTGGTGGAGGAAGAGACACAAGCACGCACGCTCCCTGGTGGTCTGAGTCTCTGGAGGAATGGCTTTGATTGCATCTTACTGCCAGATCTGTGTAGGTTCCTCAGCCAGAGGTGTCATGAGTCATGGGCACAGGTTCAGTCCTTGTTGTCGAACAGCCAACCTTTGACACAGTGGAAAGGTAGAGAGAGCAAAGAGACCGCACAAGATGAACGCACCAAGGCAATTGCTCTGAGGTCCGTGCTCAATGCGCTGTATTTCATCCCACACTCTTCATCAGTCGGAGTTTGTGACACAGAATGTAACACCTTGACCCTGAGGGCAGACTGAGATCTTAGAAAAGCCACGAAGCCTGCACTCTTTCCACATAGCCTTCAGAAAGGATATGAGGTTGCTTTCTTTGGCAGCACATGCATTCTTAACTCACTCCCTATGTGCACACACAACTGACTAATGGTGCTAATATCAGCTTCAGCAGCCAAGACGTAAACATTCAAAGCCACAGGCAAGGCAGTGTGTGCCCTAGAGTGGTGCTGAAGTGAGGGAGTGAGCATCGCTGGCTTCCCTGTGGGATGTTTCATGGTGAGCTGTGATTGTAGAAGCACTCTGTCAGCTTGCCTTCTTCTGCCAGTCTGTCACCATCTCCCTGCCCTTACCCAATTATCGCCCACCTCCCAGACACAGGGTGTCCCAGCGTCGCGGACACTGTGTGGAATTGTACCTTTCCCTGAAAACGCTGGGCACAGGTCCACCAGTAATGCTTCGGAAAGTTTCGCTTCAGCCAAAACCAGCAGAAGTAGCACGCAGGCAGTCAAATCAGTGACTTATCCAAGGAGCCCGTCCTGCTCGTCCGCTGGTGTTGAAGTAGGTTGGTAGGTCTCCTGAATCTGGGGAGCATCCTTTGCCAGGTGACTGGAGGTGACCTGAAAATGTGTTGTTTTGTACCAGCAGTAAGTGCAAGACACACAAAGTACCCCGAGATACAATTAGAAATAAGATAAATAAACAGCGAGGTGGTGTCCATGGTCCATTCGGAAATCTGATGGCAGAGGGGAAGAAGCTGTTCCAAAACTGGCCAGTGTGTGTCTTTGTGTTCCTGCACCATCTCTGATAGTAGTAATAAGAAAAGGGGGCATGTCCCAGATGCTATGAGTCCCACTCTGACACTTCACTTCCTCTCCCCTGCCTATTTCTTTCCCTTGGATCCCCTCCTCCTTGCCTTTCTCCTACTATCCACTCTCCTCTCCTATCAGAGTCTTTCTTACACTATAAGACCATAAGACATAGGAGCAGAATTAGGCCAACTGGCCCATCGAGTCTGCTCTGCCATCCAGTCATGGGTGATCCTTATTATTCCTCCTCCTCAACCCCAGTTCCCAGCCTTCTCCCCGTAACATTTGATGCCATGTCCAGTCAAGAACGTATTAATCTTTGCCTTAAATACACCCAATGACCTGGACTCCACAGCTGCATGTGGTAACAAGTTCCACAAATTCACCACCTTCTGGCTGAAGAAATTTCTCCTCAACTATGCTTTGAATGGGTGCCCCTCTATCCTGAGGCTGTGCCCTGTTGTCCTAGACTCTCCCACCGTGGGAAACATCCTTTCCACATCTACTCTGTCTAGGCCTTTCAACATTCAGAAGGTTTCAATGAGAGCCCCCCCCCCCCCCCCCCCCGAATTCCAGCGAGTACAGATCCAGAGCCATCAAACATTCCTCATATGATAACCCTTTCATTCCTGGAATCATCCTTGTGAACCTCCTCTGGACCCTTTCCAATGCCAGTACATCTTTTCTAAGATGAGGGGCCCAAAACTGTTCACAATACTCAGGGTGAGGCCTCCCTAGTGCCTCAGCAATACATCCTTCCTCTTGTATTCCAGACCTCTTGAAATGAATGTTAACATGGCGTTTGCCTTCCTCACCACCGACTCAACCTGCCAGTTAACCTTTAGGGTGTTCTGCAGTAAGATTCCCAAGTCCCTCTGCATCTCTGATTCCTGGATTTTCTCCCCGTTTAGAAAATAGTCCGCACATTTATTTCTACTACCAAAGTGCATGATCATGCATTTTCCAACATTGTATTTCATTTGCCACTTTCTTGCCCATTCTCCTTATCTGTCCAAATCCTTCTGCATCCTACCTGTTTCCTCAACAGTACTTGCCCCTCCACCAATCTTCATATCATCTTCAAACTTGGCCACAAAGCCATCTATTCCATCATCTAAGTCAATTATTTACAGCATAAAATGAAGTGGTCCCAACACCGACCCCTATAGAACACCACCAACCAACCAGAAAAGCATCCTTTTATTCCCACTCGCTGCCTCCTGCCTATCAGCCAATGCTCTAACCATGTTAATATCTTTCCTGTAATGCCATGGGCTCTTAGCTTGGTAAGCAGCCTCATGTGTGGCACCTTGTCAAAGGTTTTTTGAAAGTCCAAATATACAACATCCACTGCATCCCCTTTATCTATCCTACTTGTAATCTCTTCAAAGTACAGGTTCATCAGGCAGGATTTTCCCTGAAAGAAACTATGCTGACTTTAGCATCTTGTCTGTGTCACCACATACTCCATCACCTCATCCTTAACAATTGACTCTAACATCTTCCCAACCACCGAGGTCAAGCTAATTGGTCTAAAATTTCATTTCTGTTGCCTTCCTCCTTTCTTAAAGAGTGGAGTGACATTTGCAATTTTCCAGTCCTCTGACACCATGTCAGAGTCCAATGATTTTTGAAAGATCATTTCCAATGCCACCACAGTCTCTAATGCTACCTCTTTCAGAACCCTAGGGTGCGGTTCCTCTGGTCCGGGTGACTTATGTACCTTTAGGTCTTTCAGCTTTTTGAGCACCTTCTCTCTTGTAACAGTAACTGCACCCACATCTCTTCCTTCACACACTACAACATCCCGAAAGATAAACAAATGGCATACTGCTAGTGTCTTCCACACTGAAGATGGATGCAAAATATTAATTTAGTTCATCAGCCATCTCCTAGTCCCCCATTATTAATTCTCCTGCCTCATTTTCTAGCGGTTCTATATCCACTCTCATTTCTCTTTTATTTTTATCCATACTTGGAAAAACTTTCACTATCCACTCTGATGTTCTTCTCCTGCCCTTGGCCTTTCCCACCCACCTGGCTTCACCTGTCACCTTCCACCCAGCCTTTTCCCCCTCCTCCCCCCCACCTTTTTATTCTGGCATCTTCCCCCTTCCTTTCCAGTCCTGATGAAGGGTCTTGGTTTACTCTTTTCCTTTGACGCTGCCTGGCCTGTTGGGTTCCTCCAGGTGGGGGAGGGGTGTGTGTGTGTGTGTGTGTGTGTGTGTGTGTGTGTGTGTGTGTGTGTGTGTGTGTGTGTGTGTGTGTGTGTGTGTGTGTGTGTCTTTAGTGATGGATGGTGAGCAGTGCTTTGAGTAGTAGTGGGGTCAGTGCAGTCGAAGGTGTGTGTGTGTGTGTGTGTGTGTGTGTGTGTGTGTGTCTTTAGTGATGGATGGTGAGCAGTGCTTTGAGTAGTAGTGGGGTCAGTGCAGTCGAAGGTGTGTGTGTGTGTGTGTGTGTGTGTGTGTGTGTGTGTGTCTTTAGTGATGGATGGTGAGCAGTGCTTTGAATAGTAGTGGGGTTAGTGCAGTCGAAGGTGTGTGTGTGTGTGTGTGTGTGTGTGTGTGTGTGTGTGTGTGTGTGTGTGTGTGTGTGTGTGTGTGTGTGTGTGTGTGTGTGTGTCCTTAGTGATGGATGGTGAGCAGTGCTTTGAGTAGTAGTGGGGTCAGTGCAGTCGAAGGGGTGTGTGTGTGTGTGTGTGTGTGTGTGTGTGTGTGTGCGTGTGTGTGTGTGTGTGTGTGTGTGTGTGTGTGTGTGTGTGTGTGTGTGTGTGTCTTTAGTGATGGATGGTGAGCAGTGCTTTGAGTAGTAGTGGGGTCAGTGCAGTCGAAGGTGGAGAG
Organism: Hemitrygon akajei; assembly: GCF_048418815.1. NCBI lineage: Eukaryota > Metazoa > Chordata > Chondrichthyes > Myliobatiformes > Dasyatidae > Hemitrygon > Hemitrygon akajei. Next base: position 6,763,534 of record NC_133137.1, on the reverse strand, counting down.
ACCCAAACCCTCAGGTAAGTATTTCACTTCTCTGCTCCTGCCAATACCCAGCTGGTGCAGACCTTCTTTAGAAAGACACAGAACTCAGCAGAGGCAAAATCTGCTGTGAAAGAAGAGCAAGTCTCAGATCTAAATGCAAAAATAAATATAATAAAAATGAATAATGGGCCCAGGCACAGTTTGGATGCTTGATCCAAAATGATGTCACAGAATGGACAGGTGGGCAGGCTCCAATCGCCAGAGTCCTATCTCATCTTGGATCAAAGTAAAAAGGTGGCAGAAATGCACACATCCTGAAAGATAAACAAATGGTATGTGATACTGAAATTTGCTGTTGGAAACAGCATGCTTAGAAATGGATGTTCTGAAATGATTGTAAAGCAGCAAATCATTATTCCACTGACTGAAGAGTCAGTTGCCATCGAACGTTGCACACTTCTGTAGTACTGCCCGGCCCTCCACCTCAGATGTTGGGCCTGAAATTAGAACGTGAGGAGAGAGCTTGGCTCAGTGACTTCTCTCACTGGCTATTTATTCTGTGTTAAACAGATTTCCAGGTATAGAACAAGAGAAAAGGAATCATTATTTGAACACATGTCCGAGCAGCAATCTTTATGTGGAGTGCTGAGATCTAAGAGCATTGAGTACGACATTAAAGATGGGGTTGGAGGTGATTGTGGGCAGGCTTGATATGAGGGAGAAGGTGAGCAGCACCTTGAGTAGCTGTGGGGTCAGAGGTGGAGAGACTCAAACATTACACTGCTCTACTCCTGCCATTATCCAGCCCCATGAAATTAAGACCATCCATCCGTTATTAAGGACCCAGGACATGCCCTCTTCTCGTTGCTACCATCAAGGAGGAGGTACAGGAGCCTGAAGACACACACTCGATGATTCAGGTACATCTTGTGATCCTCTTCCCCTCTGCCATCAGATTTCTAATCAGTCCATAACCCCATGAACACTACCTCGTTACTCCTCTTTTGCATTATTTATTTTATTTCTTATTCTAACTTACAGTCCATTTTTTAAAATGTCTTGCACTGTACTGCTGTCACAAAACAACAAATTTCACAACAATTGTCAGCAACAATAAACCTGATTCAGGTTCTGACTGTATGCTGACTGTATGGTTCATGTTTGCTGTTGTGTGCTGGGGCAGCAGGCTGAGGGTAGCAGACACCAACAGAATCAACAAACTCATTTGTAAGGCCAGTGATGTTGTGGGGGTGGAACTGGACTCTCTGACGGTGGTGTCGGAAAAGAGGATGCTGTCCAAGTTGAATGTCTCCCATCCACTCCATAATGTACTGGTTAGGCACAGGAGTACATTCAGCCAGAGACTCATTCCACCGAGATGTAACACTGAGCGTCATAGGAAGTCATTCCTACCTGTGGCCATCAAACTTTACAACTCCTCCCTCGCAGTGTCAGACACCCTGAGTCAATAGGCTGGTCCTGGACTTTATTTCCACATGGCACGATTAACTTATCATTATTTAATTATTTATGGTTTTATATTGCTATATTTCTTCACTGTTCTTGGTTGGTGCAACTGTAACGAAACCCAATTTCCCTCGGGATCAATAAAGTATGTCTGTCTGTAAGACCATGGAAGTCGGGTTGGGATGCAAAGCTGACACAAAACAGGAGGTGGCTGTCGAATTTCATGGTAGCTATATTTCAATTGGAAGGGGTTGCTTAAGCAATTTATACCCGGTTAAACAGGTCTTTGGGTATACAACAGAGAAAATAAAATCACATTTATTTGATCAAATTTCTAACCGGCAGTTTGTCAAACAGAGCAGCTCTGCTAAATGTTTCAGAAAGATGTGAACAAGCAGAGAGGTGGCACATGCTGCTCATTATGGTCAACTGTGAATGGTAAACCAGGGACTGGGGTCCACAGAAAAAGCCCCAAGTTCCTGCTCGGACACTGATAAAGAGTCGACTGTCAGATGAATGCTAGAAAAGCAGTCTCATTAACACTTCGAACAAAAAAGAAAGAAAGATTAGCTTTATTTGTCATATGTATATCGAAACATACAGCAAAATATGTCACTTTGCGTCAACTACCAACACAGTCTGAGGACTGTACTGGGGGCAGCCGCCAGGCTCACCACACTCTGACGACAACGCTTCATGCTCAACCTTAAACATATGTCTTTGAAGTGTGGGAGGAAACCAGAGCACCCACAGGAAACCCATGTGGTCATGGGGAGAACGGACAAACTCTTTACAGTCAGTAGCAGGAAACAAACTGCAATCGGTGATCACTAGCTCTGTAAAAAATGGCTGTGCTAACCACTATACTACTAGAGTAATCCCTCAATATCATTCCAGAGACATTATCCCTGCTATCTAGACTAATATTTATTCTTCAAAGAATAACATTAACTGATGATTACTGAATTGCTCATTGACCACACACAAATCTAGTTTCCACACTACTCACACTGCAACAGTAACTACATTTCAAGTTCAAGTTTATTTCCATTCAACCATACGTCTACACAGCTAAACAAAACTTCATTCCTCCTGGACCAAAGAACAAAACATAGTATATATAGTCACACAGGGCACATACAGTTCCAATCCAGCACATACAGTCACAAAATAATATTAGCACAAGTCCCTGAGTGACATGCTGAAGCTTAGCGGATTAACAGAATGTTACTGACATTGTTATAATAAAACAAACAGTCCTATAATTATGGGAAACAACAGCAATAAAAGATGAAATGTGACCAGTGCAAGGTGAGAGTGTGTTTGTAGAGTTGGAGAGTGAGGGGCATTCAACACGAGTACTGGATGGCAGCCAAGGTGTTAAGATGTGTAACAGACTGAGAGACGAAGCTGTTACCTAGCTTTACAGTTCTGGTTCTTATGCTGCAGTAACTTCTGCCCAACAGCAGGAGGTAGTAGCGATTGTGGGACAGATGGGAGGGGTCTTTGCCAATGCCAATTGCCAATGCTGGAGGCAATCTGACACCTGTCCTGAATGGAGGCAAGAAAGACTATGATGATGAACTTTGTTGTTTGTCAGTAAGGACAAATTGCTTTAGGGAATTTTGAGGTTTTAAAAATGCTATCTAGGTTATTTTCATTCCCTTTTAACCTCACTTTCTTTCTTTATTTACCCCCATACAAATACCCTGGAGGTAAACAAAAAAGGCAAAAAAAACAAGTTAAATGAATAGCTCTCTGAGAGTCCAAGTGCAGGCAAATGAAGTCGTAGCGAGATCCACATCAATTTGGGTTTTAAAAGCATGGGTTTAGAATATAGACTCACATTAAATAGGTACAAGTTAGACAATGCTGTGTAATCTGCAATGCCCCATTAGGGAAAGGATATTAAAATCACTGAAACCGCACAATGAATCTATGGAGTGACATTGCAGCCAAAGGATATCAGAGCAAGTTCAGCTGGAGCAGAAGTAGTTACAATTTCATGGAATGGTTTTGATAGGACGAAGAGGGAAAAATGATTTCATCTATCATTAAGACTGTCATTAGGAGAATGAGCGGTAAGGTTATGAATGATACCTTTATGAGGCAAACCTGTTAGAGCGTGTGATGATTTGCAACAGGGAATTACTGAGGTAGAGACAAGTATATATTTTAAAGGAAGATAAATATTCCAAACATAAATTACTGGGCTATTGTGAGACAGCAAGGCAGTAGGATTATCTTTAACTTGTTCCAACGAGAAAACACAGCATACATACGACCTTCTATGTATTATAATAGAACATAGAAAATTACGGCACAGTACAGGAATTTTGGCCCACAATGTTGTGCCAAACTTTTAACTTACACTAAGATCAATCTAACCCTTCCCTCTGACATAGCCCTCCATTTTACTATCATTCATCTGCCTATCTAAACATTTTTTTTTAATGTCTCTAATGTATCTGCCTCTATCCCCACCCCTGGCAAGGCATTCCATACACCCACCATTCTCTGTGTAAAAAACGTACCTTCTGACATCCCCCCAGAATTTCCTCCAATCACCTCAAAATTATGCCCCCTTGCATTAGCCATTTCCACCCTTGGAAAAAGTCTCTGGCTGTCCACTCAATCTAAGGCTCTTTTTATCTTGTCCACCTCTATCAAGTCACTTCTCATTCTTCTTTGCTCCAAAGACGATAGTCCTAGCCAGTATTACCCGGATCTGATGATAAATCTCACTCTTTTATGAGGTTTTCAGTGATGGGCTCTTATTTACCAGGGGCTTCCAATTGTAAAATTTTGCTTTTTTAAAAAAAATCAGTAAACGCTTTATAGGAATTTGTACAATTCCATGTGCTAAACTCTAAGTTTAGTAATATTACACAGTAAAAGCTCTGCATGGCTCATAGCACCGTGAACAAACTGTCATAGTGAAAACTTTCTGAGAGACGAAGGTGATCTAATTACTGAGAGAAGTGGAGCATCTACCTTCCTTCTGTCGCTAATGAGGCTCATGAGTTATGAATAGTAACAATGCGATAGAAGGTAACAAAATACTTCAGATTCATTCGCCTGGTTTTACTTCCCTCTCCACCCCAAATACCATTCCTTACCAAGGCAGTGTGTGATTAATGAGCCACCAGGTATCGATCAAACACAAACAGCAATGGGACAACCCACCTAAAGAAGATCCTGTGCAAAGCCTGGGCCAGTGCATTTTATCGACGATACTAAATTGTTTAAACCAGGTCAGTGCTTTATAAAACCATGAGAGACATGGATAAGGTAGATAGTCACAGTCTTTCCCATGATAGAGGAGTCTAAAACTTGAGAGATTTCGTGTAAGGTGAATGAGGAATGGCTCACAGGGTTCTGAGGGGCATATGTTTAATATATACAATGAGCTCTCAGAGGAATAGTATACATACAGTTACAACATTTAAGACATAGGAAAAGGTTTAGAGGGATATGGGTCAAATACAGGCAAATGTGAGATGGGACGAACAGCCTGTTTCCGTGCTGTACATATTATAAATCTATGAACGTCATTCCAGAGCTGTGTAAGATGAGGTGAACTCACATTCAGATTTTCCTGCCTGACTTGGTAAAGTGATAAAGACATTTCAGACAGGGATACTGGACACTGCTGAAATGTAATGTGTTATCATCACCATCCAATCTAATTACGTCAAAGCACAGCTCATCATCGAAACAATCAACTGTACTACTAAAACACAGTTCTACAGCAACAGTTACAAACTGATCCACTTTGACAGAGAGAGACACGATCAGCATCGTATCACATCAAGCAGTTGCTCAGATAGAACTTTTCCTCCTTCCTGTATGACATCATTATGAAATTAAAAGTAACAGTTTAGGAACACCTAAAAACAGATTGGGAGATCTACTACCACTTTAAGGGCATTACATAAAGGCAAATCTTAGACACAAGAGGTTATGCAGATGCTGGGGATCTGGAGCGATACACACAATGGATAGAAGCGATACTCAGCAGGTCAGACAGCAACTCCCTCTTGCCATCTGGGAAAAGGCACCGAAGCATTCGGGTTCTCATGACCAGACTATGTAACAGTTTCTTCCCCCAAGCTATCAGACTCCTCAATACCCAGAGCCTGGACTGACACCTTACTGCTCGATTGTCCTGCTTATTATTTATTGTAATGCCTGCACTGTTTTGTGCACTTTATACAGTCCTGGGTAGGTCTGTAGTCTAGTGTAGATTTTTTTCTGTGTTGTTTTTTACGTAATTCAGTCTAGTTTTTGTACTGTGTCATGTAACACCATGGTCCTGAAAAAAGGTTGTCTCATTTTTACTATGTACTGTACCAGCAGTTATGGTCAAAGTGACAATAAAAGTGATTTGACTTGGCTTGATCTATGGATGGGAATAAACAGCTGACATTTCATGCCGAAACCCTTCATCAGGACTCATCAGGTCTTAATGAATGGTCTAGACCCAAAACATTGACTGCTTATTCCCATCCATAGACACTGCCTGACTTGCTGGGCTCCCCCAGCACATTGTGTGTATTACATATAAACGCAAATTGTTATTGTCATAGTGACACCATTTGTTATTGCCATCCACATTACAAACCTCCCAGTAAAGTCTCAAGTGCATAAATCTGCCTGAGGACTGAGGTTGTCTTTGGTCACTGTTCCACTGAAGCACTGAGAGAGCACAGCTCCATCAGAGATGGCAACTTTAGGGTAACCTATTAAACCATGGCTCCCTTTGCCCTTTGCCCCAAAGAATTCTTCAGCTCTACTTCAAAATCTCGAAGTTGAACTTACGGTCATAAACACAAATTTATGTACGCACCGGAGCAATGAAAAAGTTATTTGTAGCAGCATCACAGAAACAGTATTATATAAGCAGCATTCACAAGAAAAACAAAAATTTATATTTAATTCTTCACAAGAAAACACAATGGGGATAAAAAGTGTCCACTTTAATGCAAAGCGGCCAAGAGTTCATAGTGTTACTAAACTGCAGCAATGAGGGTTTCACTGGGATGGTTCAAGAACCTATGGGCTGCAGGACGTGGCAAATCTTGAATCTGGTGTTGTGGAACGTCAGGCTTCTGTACTTCCTGCCAGTGAAAAGATGGCATGGCCCTGACAGAGGTAACCTTCCTGAGGCAGCAGCAACTGCAAATGCCACCGATGATGGGGAGGGCCGTGCCCATGATATATTGAGCTGAGTCCACTTCGCCTAGCGTACACCTAGTGTACGGCCAATGCGTATTTCTGAATTAACATTTCTAAATAAAAACACTGATGATCTGCTTAGGGAACTTACTAACACGCCATGTATTATACTGTAAGAGCAACTACAGGTCAAAAGTACTTAATTATTCAGAAAATGGCTTGGGACATCCTGAAGTCATGAAAGATGTAGAAATTGTGCTTTTCTCTTTTTGCATACCAATATAAAGTCACAATTCACCACAATGAAAAGCAAAGTCTCAAAAAAGAAACAGAAGTCTTCCCTACCAACCAAGTACAGTCTCACAGCTGTGCTGACTTGATTGTGGTTGAAGTAAGAGATTAAAGCTGAGCTACGAAGCATATAACAACTAATTAATGATTCAGCCCTTGATTATTCATTAATAAGCCTAATTAGAAAATGCTTGTGTTAGCATTGGGTTAGAAGGAGAAGGCTAAGATGACTATGCTATGGAATGTCCAGACAAGACATAAAAATTTGGTTGCTTTGGGTGAGGTATGAGAGGATATATACTAACAGTAGAATCATACTTCAACTCGGAGTCAACTACCAGAAAAGATGTAGAATAAATTGGTGTTGGAGTGATGGGGTGGTTCTTGTGATGCAGAAATCTAAAACCTACTGGCTTTGGGAAAATGTCAGAATCAGGTTTAATATCACTGACATATATTGTGAAATTGTTGTCCTGTGGTTGCTGTACAGTGTAATACATAAAATTACAATGAGAAATATATAATTAAATCAGCGAAACAAAAATAGTGAAGTAGTTTTCATTGCTTGGTTCATTCTCTGTTTGGAAATCTGAAGGCAAAGAGGAGGAAGCTCTTCCTAAAACACTGAGTTTATATCTTTTGGCTCCTTACCCTACTCCCTGATGGTAGCATTGAGAAGAGGGCATGTTCTGGGTTGTGAGGGTCCTTAATGATGGAGGAACAGGACGTTTTTTTTAATGTGCTGTCACCAGGTCTAATTGAAATAGTCGTAAACCAAAAAAGTATTTTGCTTAGCCTAATAATAGATCTCTATTTCAAGAGATTTGTTTTATGAAGCGCAAAAGCAATTGACAATTTCCGCATGGTTAACGAATCTGAGAATGTAAAAGGCTGTTTTCAGAGCTTCTCAATCAGACAGGCCAGTTCCCCACCCTTCTCCACTCGGGGAGAAAGGTCACAAAACGTAGAGTAAATTGTTCACTTCCCCGTACCCCAGCAAAGCAGCAACTTTGCGACTGATGTTTGATGGATTAAGTGGGCTGTTACTAGGCCCATGCAGTCACCAGTCATCTCCTTGACAACTCTACATTCAGCTGAATAAATTTGGAGAAGATAAGGCTTGTTTACTGCAGAGTGCTGCTTGCCTTTTGGCTCCAATCTATAAACTGAACAAATATATTCCGACCAAAATGCTTTTATATTCCGGCGTCTATGGGCTTACTTGTAACTTGCAAATGTCTGTGGAGAAAAACATGGTTGCTCGACTTAAAAACACTTATTTTGAAAAAACATTGCAGCAACTTTTCCTCTGCCACTCCAGCATGTTCTAATTCTGTACAATTCAATAAGACTGTAAGATATGGAAGCAGAATTAGGACGTCTGAGTCTGTTCGCCATTATCCTGTCTACTTACTAATCAAGAACCTATAAACCTTCATTTTCCAGTGACTTAGCCTCTACAGCTGCCTCTGGCAATGAATCCCATGGATTCGAAGTACATTTACTCTCAAAGTATGTACAGTGCAGAATATAACTGAGATTTGTCCTCCTCAGGCAGCTAGGAAACAAAGAAACACCATGGAACCCGTTCAAGAAAATATCAAACACCCAAAATGCAAACAACAGAACAAATTGCTGAAATGGCAACAAGCAAGCGCACAACACATAGAATATCAAACATCAAACCAGGAGTCCAGTAGTATTGGGTTCAGTTCGGTTCAGCGCTGCGCCAGTAGCCCGCTGCAGGCCGCAGGACCATTCTTTGCTGAAGTGCCCCAGTCCGCATCTATCGCCCCAATCAAACCGCTCAAAGATAGCAAATTGAAAAAAGGAGTAACCAGAATCCAGGAGCATGAGCAAAAAGAACCTCAAAGTCCTCCAGCATGAGTGCACAACCTCGCTGATCAATCCTTGCAATGCGGATCCCAAGACTCCAACACCACCTTCCAGCTATAAACATTCCTCCTAATCTCTGTCCTAAAGGGACGTCCTTGCATTCTGAGGGCGTGCCTCCCAGCAGGTTGCAGCTTCTTTCTGATACCTTGCCTCACTGGCCATGCTTCAGGTCCAAGCCAAATCTAGTGCAGGAGCTGTTAAGCCAAGTCCCCACCTGCTCTCCTCAGTTACCACAAAGGATCCATGC